>NC_056726.1:1683921972-1684239472 GCF_019279795.1 Protopterus annectens
CAGTTGAAGTTAGAGGTGATGGAAATGAAATGCCTGAGAAGGGTGGTAGGATGCACAATGTGGGACAGATGAAGAAACGAGGACATAAGAGCAGAAGCCATAGTAGCTCTAATTGCAGAAAAGATCAAAGAGAACAGATTACGGTGGTTTGGACATGTGGAGAAAAGCAGAAGACAATCTGGTGAGGAAAATTTGGGACAGACAGGAAGAAGGTAAGAGGAAGCAAGGATGTCCAGGAAAGAGGTGGCTGGATTGTATGAAAGAAGATCTGTGACAGTCAGGCATGAGTGTTGAAGGCAGGAATGTGACACTGAACTCAGAGAGTTGGCAACAGTAAACACGATACCCCGACCTCATGTAGAAAAAATAGGAAAAGGGGGCTGATGAGGATGATGATGATGATGAAACATAATATGATATATATATATATATATATATATATATATATATATATATATATGTATATATATATATATATATATATATATGTATATATATATATATATATATATATATATATATATATATACACACACACACACACATTTTTTTTTTCTGTTAATTAACATTTTTAAATTTAAGTACAATAAACATCACATATATTTTCTTTGCTGGTATCATCAGTCCAACATTAGAAAAAAATTGCTTAATTCCTGCCTTCCCTTAAATTTCACTCCTCCTCTCCCTGAACATTATCATACATGTATTGTTCCCACAGTTTCCATTTACTTTTATGTAATTTGCACCTTCCCTTTTCTAAAGATCCCTCATCCAGTTCTTTTACCTCCTTTATAATAGTCAGTATCTCAAATAAAGTTGGTATATACTTTGATTTCCATTTTCTAGTAATTGCTTTTTTTGGCAGGCAACAGAATTAAACTTAACAAAGCCTTATTATGGCTAGGGAATTCAGATCTTATATCCCAGCTCAAAAAAATAATTTCCTTATGTACAGCCATTTGCTCACTCAATATTTCTGACAGATTACTCTGCAGGCAAAATTTAAAAAATCTGCTCACTCATTATACTCCCAAAAGATGTTTCAGTTATCTCTTTCTTCACCATCACATCTCCAACATTTACTATCTACCTGAGGAAAAATTCTTTGAAGTCTGCTTCATGTACAAAAATACATCTGCAAACACTTTTAATCAAATATCCTAAACCATATGGACTTGGTTGCATACTTGGGAGTCATACATATATCTTCCCAATGATTTCTTGCAAACTGCTTTTCCAGTCTGTCTTCTCAATCTTTTCTAACCTCCTCTGACTGATTTATATAGTTATCATGCAATATTGTATTTGTGTCTTTTGGCTTTTCCCGGTTAGGGGTCGCCACAGTGGAACTCCGGCCTGCTAATGGTTGGCAGTAGATTTTTACGTGCCGAGTTGCCGGCCCTGATGCACAACCTTCAATGAAGGTACGCCCATTCACACATGTCTCCACACAGAAGACGCTCTAGCTGAGAATCGAACAGGACAACATCTTACTGTGAGGCGACAACGCTACCGCAGCACCACCACCGCAGTGTATCATGCAATATTGTAGAGTCATTAGCTGAATCTAGAGTAGGTAGCAGCTGTTAAAAAAGGGATAATTAGGTCATATACAATATCAGGCAATATTGTATATGACCTAATTATCCCTTTCTTAACAGCTGCTACCTACTCTAGATTCAGCTAATGACTCTACCAGTGCATGTCTTTTACTTAAAATATTCCTATACATTTCTCTTTGCCTGTACTCTGAGATCAAACCCTGGTAGGGAAGGCAGTCTCTAGCCTGTAATCCAAATGTCTTCTTGGTCTCATCCCATTCCATTACCTTTCCTGCTTGAGTTATTTGCTCCCAATATCTTGGTTCATTTGCCAGGTTTTTCCAGCAAATTCCAGCCCTCCTGTTGCCTATTTTCGGTACTCCTACTTGCAGTCATCCTTACTGGCAAAATCTTCTTTCTCCATTCTTGTATTGGCTTAGTTCTTACAATACTTTCTGCTACTTTATGAATATAATATTCTGTACAATTGTTATTATTCTCCTTGAGGATCTGCATCCATAATCCCACTCCCTCACTGCTTCTTGAAATTCTCTCTTGCTTCAACATCTTCGATTAATACTTATTGAATTATAACCTTCTGTTTGTGTTATGAATATGAGCCTTAACTGTGTAGCTCTAAAATATCCATTCAAAAACAGATACACTTAAAACCACCTTGCTCTAGTGGAAGGATCAACTTATCTCACTTAACCCTTGCCCTCTTTCCCTCCCAGAAAAATTCCTTCAATTCTCTGTTATTGTCCATAACTTTTCCTTGGGTTGATAAAAGTATGCCTGACCCATATAAAAGACTAAACACTCTAAAAATATTTTCACTGCTTGTATCCTACTATCTATATTCATAAGTAAAAGTTTCCAATTTCACAATTTTTGCATTATATTTTGTTTAGTTTCTTCCACATATCTTTATCTGCCATAACATAAGCCTTTTTAATCTATACCTAAATACTTCATCTTATTATGTCCCTATAAATATGGGTATTGCCGAACCAATTTGTGTGTGAGTACATAATTTACAGCTATAGCCTTTGTTTTAACTTCACTAATTTTATATCCCAAAAAGAATTGAAACTGCCTGAAAGCATTCCTCAACACTGAGCTGTCCTTTTCTGGATTTATCAGGCACAGAATAATATCATCTGCAAATAAAGCCAACTTTTCTTTATTACCATACCAATTATATCCTTATATATATTGAGTCCCTTATTTTCTTTGCAAATGGCTCTAAATATAAAGCAAATTACAGACAGGAAAAACAGCACTCCTGTCTGGTTTATTTGTTCAAACACAGCATATCCAAGAGTAACCTTCCCACTTTAATTCTTGCCTCAGACCCTTCGCAAATCCCTCAAATTAATCTTATTATTGTGTCAGAATGCAAATGCTTCCAGTGCTGTACTCATAAAATCCCAGCTTTCTCTGTCAAATGCATTTTCTGCATCCAGACCCACTATCAACAGAGGTATTTTCTTACATTCTGCACCTCTCTCTCTCTCTCTCTCTAGATCATCATTGTTCTATTAATGTTGTCAAATGTTTGCCTCCTCTCCACAAAACCACACTGATCCATATCTGTCAATTTTGGCAACACCTTTGCCATTCTTTTAGCTAGTATAGACAAAATCACTTTATAATCATGGTTTAAAATTGAAATCAGGCTATATGAAGCTGAGTCTGAAATGTCTTTGCCATCTTTAGGTAATACAGCTTTCTTCCAAATGTTGGTGCTTCCCCTTCCTTAAAAATACTGTTAAACAAAATCTTCCAGATCTTTATCACTTTTGTCCCTCCTAATTTCCAAATTTCCACAGGAATACCATCCGTTACTGGAGACATTCCTAAAGATTGATTATACTTCACTGTTTTTATCTCATCTCCTATCTTAACTGTTAGTTGTTGAGCTTTGTCTACCTCTAACCCTGGCATAATTAAGTCTTCCATAAATATTTCCAGTTGTACTCTTTCTTGATATCCATATTTGTCTGCTTAATTGACATTTCATAACATTTCCAGAACATCTCTTAAACCTCTATAGGATCTCTGGTTATTTTTCTTGTTATATGTTCCCTACGTTTGGCAACAACTCTTTTAACATTCTGTTACCTAAGCTAAAAGTTTTTGTGTTCTGGGGTTGGTATAAAAAACAGTTGCTGAATAGCAATCTTCCTAAACTCATGCATATTATCCAGATACTCATTTATTTTATATATAAGTATGTATGTATGTATTTATATATATATATATATATATATATATATATATATATATATATATATATATTTACTTTTTACTGATATTTTTCTACTTTTATGCCATGTTTACCTAATTTCCTCTCTGCTCTAACTACCTCAAACATGTTGTAATGTCACTTCTACTTGTTTAACTACTGGATTACTGATTGTGTTTTTATATTATAAATCAACTGTTTCTTAGTTGTATTTTACCTGTTGTCACGAAAGGAGACACTGCCAGCCCAGCTAGCTGTAATTTTGAATAATGAAGGATGGAGGTCCCCTGACGGGGGCGTCAGAAGGTCCGGAACTGGGTCCAGGATCCATGGATCTTCCAACAGATGATGGTGGAGAAACAGGAACCAAATCTGTCGAGGTCAGTAGGGGGCTATGAGAATAACAGTCCTTCCCAGCAATTTTGCTTTCTGTAAAAATCTGGGTATCAATGGGAAGGGTGGAAATGCATAAAGGAGACCCAGGGGCCAATCGTGTAAAAGTGCATCTCTCAGGGGATGACCGGGAGGTGGTATTAGGGCAAAGTAGCTTCTGCATTTTGAATTGATGTGGCTGGCAAAGAGGTCGCAGCAAGGCTGGCCCCATTTGCGGAAAATCAACTCTGCAAATTGTTGTTTGAGAAACCACTCGTGAGGGAGCAATATCACCCTGCTTAGCTTGTCCGCTATCACGTTGGATTTCCCCAGGATGTGCATTGCTAACAGAAAATGCTGGGATGACACAGTCCATTGCAGACCCTGAGGGCTTCTCGACAAAGGACTTGGTTCCACCTTGCTTGTTCAAGTGCCAGACTACTGACATGTTGTCCGTCTGAATTGCAATAGTTCCTAGAGGGAGAGTCCTGAAAGTACTGCAACACCAGAAGTACCACTCTCAACTCTAGAACATTGATGTGCAGATGTGATTCTTGATCTGTCCATGTGCCTTGGGCAGTCTTTCCCTGAAAATGCCCCCCCCCCACCCTATCAGGGAAGCGTCCATGGTCACAATGGCTACTGGGGGGGAGAACAAAGAGTCTTCCGATTGTGACATGAAGAGACGTCAACCACCACCAAAGGTCTCTCTTGCAAGAATCCATGATGAGAATCATGTGGTGCATCAGTAGTTTCTGGTATGACCACTGAGCAAAGAGGAGACATTGAAGAATTTGCATATGCATCCTTGCAAGTGGTATAGCCAGGATTGCTGCCTCCATCAAACCTAGCACCTTCAATACCTCTGCTGCTGTAGCTTTGTTCTTTGACACCAGTGAGCTGACGTGTTGGCGGAGAAGTGAGACTCTTTCGATAGGAAGACGTAGACTGGTAGTTGAGGTATCTAACTCTGCTCCTATGAAAATGGTATGCTGCGATGGTGATAAGGCAGACTTTTCGAAGTTGATTGTAATGCCTAATTGATGGCACAGTGTCAGAGTGTATTGTGTTGCCTGAGTCAACTGATGCCTGGTGGTAGCAGTGAGGAGCCAATCATCTAGGTATGGAAACACCTGGAATCCTAGACATCTCGGGTGAGCCGTGACCACTGACATGCATTTGGTGAACACTCTGGGGGCTGTAGTGAGACCAAAGGGCAGGGCTTGAAACTGGTAATGATTTGCTCCCAGCCGGAAAGGCAGATGATCTCTGGAGCGTCTGTTCATCTTTATGTGATAATACGTGTCCTTGAGATCTATGGTGCACATCCAATTGCCTTTCCCTAGGAAGGAAAGAATGGACTGTAGCATGACCATTCGGAACTTCTCTTTAGTTGAGTCTGCTGAGGTCCAAGATAGGTCTCCAGTCCCGTTTTCTTTGGTATCAAAAAGAATCTTGAGTAAGTTCTGAATCTAACTTGGTCTGCTGGGACTGGTTGGATGACTCTTTTTTTCTAGCATTCTGTGGACCTCTACGATTGCTTGTTCCCTGAGACTGGGTGGAACATCTGGGATTCTCTTTACAGGAATGGGAGGGGAAGAGAACGGTATGAAATATCCTCTGGAAATGATGCTTTGTACCCATGTATCTGTTGTTATGTTTAGCCAGGCTTCCGGGTACAAAGACAAGCGACCCACAACTGCCTCCAGAGCCGAACAGTCAGGCCCCCTTTCAGGGGTGCTGGTAGGGTTGACCGGAGAACTGACCTCTGTCACCCTGTTGCTGCAGACCCCCTCTGCCGTGGGGGCGGTGTCTTCCGTTATAACCCCCTCCTCTGCCTCTAGAGTGGGTTTTCCACATGTGTCCTGAAAGGCTCCTTGTGCTTTTCAGAACAACATTTTCCCTCCCCTAGGGCCCTTGGGGTAGGGCTGAGTAGGGGTAGAAAATGGACTAACGGCAGATAAGGTCTTGCCTTCCTGCTCACACCTGGTTAAAGTTTCCTTTACTTTGGGCTCAAACAGTGATGAGCCATTGAATGGGGTGTTAATAAAGGAAGACTTAAAGGGTTCCGCAAAGGAACAGAGATGCATCCAGGCTTGTCTTCGAAGAACATTGCTTGAACTAGCGGCTCTACTCGAACCACCAGCTGCATAGGATATGAGATGCATGGACGAGTTTACCACAGAGTTTAGAGTAGCGAGCTGGGCGTTGACTTTGTTGGCCACCCCTGCAGCTACCGTATCCTGGAGAGTATCTCCTAGCTCTTTCAGGAGATCTCTTTGTAGTCTTGTAAAGTGGGTTAAGTAGTTCAGGGATCACAGAGAAAAAGTCGCTGAACTAAACATGCATTTCCCATATCTATCCATGACCCTAGAATCTCTGTTACGAGGCTGGATAGATGTGGATGTCCACTGGGGCAGACATGAATTTATTGGGCTTACGAGGAACAGGTTCCATGGCCTCTGGTGACTCCCACGCCATACAAGAGATCAGTTCCATGAGCTCGTCGTAAGGCGGAGACTCCCAAGAAGTGGAAGGTTGAGACCCAAAAGCCTTCAAGAGCACGGACTCATCTTCAGTAGGGGTCTTGGACTGCCAATCGCCCCTCTGACTAAGGCTCTCTAGTATCTCTGCAAAGGAGATATCCTCAGAGGGGGATCGAGGAGACCCTTCTGACTCATCCAAGTCCGTGTCAGATGTCAAAGACTCCCGTGGGGAGTCTAAGTGCCTCCTCTTGCACAGTCTCTTCCTGGGCACCGCTTCAGTGGGGGGATCTGGGGAGGTCTCAGAAGAGCAGGGGATGCCCTGTGGGGGTACTTGAGGCTCGGGGTCTCTACACTTAGGGGGACTGGTAGAGGAAGAGGCAGACACAGGAGCTTGAGGGGAGAGGGAAGTCTGAACTGATGCTGACGTTGTCTTTGGAGGCAAAACTCTCCTCATAGCATCGAAGGCACCACGGCTCTGACAAGAAAGAGTGGATGGACACGAGAGTACTGTCCGATCCTCCCGCACCGAAACCCTGGGCTCTGAGCCCAAGGTAGGAGTCAAGCTCATCTGAGCTGAAGCCCCGAGGGGAAGAGTCGGCATCGACAAATCAGTTTGACTATCCTCTCCGGACCCGATGGGAGAGCGTCGGCACCTAGAGTCCTCAGTCGGTACCGAGGACATCCGAGTAGATGGAGCCGATAATACCGGTGCGGGTATTGGTTC
Organism: Protopterus annectens; assembly: GCF_019279795.1. NCBI lineage: Eukaryota > Metazoa > Chordata > Ceratodontiformes > Protopteridae > Protopterus > Protopterus annectens. The sequence continues at coordinate 1,683,929,344 of NC_056726.1, forward strand.
CAAGGGTTCGACAATCATCGGTTCAGTATCCTTTGGCTCCAAGAGTCCAGTATGGCTCGGAGGAGAAGTAGACAAATCTGGTTCCATGGTCTTCGGCACCGACGAGCTGGTTGGGGCTGACAACAATTTGGCAAGTCCTGGTGCCTGTAAAAGCTTCTGCACTAGCTGATCCATGTCCAAATCTGAAAGGCTGACTGAAGACTTAGCTGAATGCACCAAAGGTGCTGATTGGAGCAGAGGAGAAGAGGGAACTTCAGAGACCGGCTCCAATACTGAGAGCTGGCTCTGAATCAAAGGTACACTCAGTTCCAAGGTCTGTGGAATCAATGACCCTCTCTCTGAAGTTTTTGCCTTTTTTGTCACTTTAGGATCTGAAGATTTTGTGGATTTTGAGGATTTGGAGGACGTGCTAGTATTCTCATGGCTACTCAACACCTCAGAAAAGGAATGCTGTAGTAATCCCCTGTCTATAAACTTCCTCCTTCTCTCCAAGAGGACTCTTGAAGAAAAGGAATGGCAAATGCTGCAAGTGTCTTGGAGGTGTTTAGCCCCCAGACAGTAGACACATTGAATGTGTCCGTCAGTGATGGACATTTTCTGCCCACAATCTGGGCATTTTTTGAATCCCGATTTAGGATGGGATTTCTCCTTTTCATCCGACATAGTTAAGTAAAACAAACCAGTAAACTGCAAAAAGTAAGACAGTAAAGTCCTTACTTAACTTGTAAAGACCCAGAAAACAACTAAGCCCAATCCAGGCACTATCTATAACAAATAATTATAGATTACAAATATAGGGCTAAAAAAGCCCACAGAGAAAAACCCTGACTCTTGTTTGGCATCTACTTCTCTGAAGTACAGGCCAACACTAAGGGACTCTGGATAACAAAGTTTGCAGATGAATGCAAACTGGGAGCCATTACTGAATCCCCAAATTATGTGGATACTCTACAAAAGGGCCTTACAGAAACAGATGCTTGATGCCAGAGCCATGGGCTCAAGCTCAATGCCAAGAAATGTATAGTTATCCCCTTTGGGAAAAAACATGTATCCGTGAATTACCATATAGGTGGCAGTACACTAAACACCGAAAGTTTGATAAGAGACTTAGGGACACAGGTGGACAGTGTTCTCACCTTCGATAACCACACCGCCACAACAGTCAGGAAATCCTTCTATGTGTCACACCTCATCACTAAGGGCTTTTCATCCAGAAAAAAGGAGGTCATTGTCCCACTGTACTCATCCCTCATTAGACCCATTACAGAATACAATGCCCCGTTTGGTATGTACCTCTCAAGACATCTGCAACAACTGGAAAGGCCACAGAAATACCTCACTAAAAGAATCACAGGCCTAAAGCAGATGCCCTACGCGGACCACCTTAAAAAACTCCAGCTATACTCTGTCGCATATCGTCTACTCAGAGGCGATCTTTGCTTAACATACAAGGCCATGTCAAACCCAGAGCTGTTGGACATGCTACATTTAAAGAAATCCCAATCCCTCAGAGCCACACACTCCAGGGATCTAAACCTTGTCATCACAATAAATAAAACATGCTGGAGGGATAGGTTCCTGACCCAGAGACTCCCCAGACTCTGGAATAGATTGCCCATACATGTCAAGCAGAGTGTCTCTTTGGTCCTCTTCAAAAGGAACCTTGACGATTGGATGGGAGAAAGGAAATTCACCCCGGGGATAACGTCAGTTGCCCTGCTAGACAGGGGTCCAGGGAAGTAAATAGTGTGGGAAAAATAGCCAGGGAATTGTTATGGCTAGGCTTGTATAGGCCCTAGGGCTGATAGCCTATACCAACCTATGACTATTAGAAAAAGACTAATAAGTGTAAATAGGGCTAAAGACCCACAAAAAAACAACTAAGCCAACAGGGCACTAATTATCTAAAACTATAGACTCTATTATCTAATTGTCAAACACTAACACACAACTATCTTAGAAAAACAAAAAAGAAAGGTTATTTTATAAAACTTGCTGTTTTTTTTTCCCACAAATGGTCCGAGCTAGCTGGATCACCGAGATCTCTCTTGCCGCGGCAAACTAGATCTGAGGTAATTCCAGCAGTGCATTGTGGGATAAGGGGCTTGGTCTCGAGCTACTGGCAAACCTTGAGCTTTGCTATCGGCCGTGTTGGAACCAAGGATCGGCTCCAAACCCATCAGTGAAAATAAATGGCGAGATTTAACAACTTCACATCCACCTTATAGTCTGGGCAGAAGGGGGCATAGCTAGTACAGCTGTGCCAGACTTTCCCAGGTGTGTGTGTGTGTGTGTGTGTGTGTGTGTGTGTGTAAATCAAGCCTCAAAGTATGTGTGTGTGTCAGCTACTTGGGCAGGGACACAAAGCACTGGTTGGACAGAGAGGGTGCTGGTGGTCTTAGTTTGGCCACTCAGCTGAGATCTCAACCCTATAGCTGTGCCAGTAGGGAGTCTTATTGGGAATCTGGAGAAAGAGGGAGAAACCAGCCCTGGACTTACTGTGGTCTGTGTGTGCTCTTAAGGGAAATTTCACTTGATGTAGACAGCTGCATCTGGAAATACTATGTGTGTACCTGTCATCCTCCCAATGTACGGCCCCCACAGGTGCTAGTGGTGAGGATTGAGGCTCCTTGATTACTGTTGCCAGTGAAGGGGCATCACATTATATTGGTTGGCAGTGGGGGGATATCCTCCTATTAGGATTCAGTGGTGTGGATACTGAATTCCTGTAGCCTGCAAACAGTGTTCACTAAGGAAAGTGTTTGTACTCTCAATCAGCCACACAGTGAACATTCAGAGTTTCACATAACAATAGTTTTATTTATTTTTTTGTTAGCTTAAGTTAGTCAGGGAGTGCAGGCAAGGATGTCAGCAGAGGAGTATGGCAAGCTGACAAGGAGCCAATTGGCTGAGATGTGCTAGGCTAAAGGACTAGTGCATGCAAACCTGACTAAAAAAGAAATTATTGCAGCCTTAGTCACAGCTGCATCACAGACCTGCAACCAGGAGGGCAATAAGACTGGCCTTGGGGAGGTACAACTTTCAGAAAATGGACAGTTCAACCTTTCCACAAAGGACTTAAAAATCCATCTGGAGTTAAAGAGACTTAAACTGGAGGCCAAACATTTGGAAATAGAATCAGCAGCGAGACTGATTCATCGGGAAGTTAAAGAGAATGAGAGGCAGAGGCAACATGAAAAGGAGATGCTGACTTTTCACCAGGGTCATGGAAGTAATGGGGAAGGGAGTAACTGAACACTAGAATCAACAAAGGTCAGTAAATTTCTTCCACAATTTACAGAGGGTGATCATTTTGACAGTTTTAGTCATATGTTTGAAAGGGTATGTAAACAGTATAATTCTGACCAAAGGCTCTGGGTACTGTCCCTGACCCCCTTACTCCATGGTAAAGCTGTGACTGCTATTTCTAAATTGTCTGATATGGACTGCTTAAATTATAATACTGTTAAAATTGTCTGTTAGAGTGCTTTAAGCAAACACCTGAAGCTTACAGAAAAAAAAGTTTTGTGAGCACAGATGTAAGGCAGATGAAAGTGAGTGCGAATATGTAGTTGAGAAAGGAAATTCATCCCGGTGATCCAGTCAGTCGCCCTGCTAGACAGGGGTCCAGGGAAGTACATAGTGTGGGAAGAAATAGCCAGGGAATTGTTATGGCTAGGCTTGTATAGGCCCTAGGGCTGATAGCCTAGTACCAACCTATGAACCTATGAACCTATGAGTTAAGCACTTATTTTCATAGATGGGTGAGTGGATGTCAAGTCACCACTTGTAGAATAACAGGTGTGTTGTACTTATAAGGAGCATTTCCAAGATCTGTGTGTGCATATAAATACCAAGCACATGTTAATTTCAGTGCCATTTTGAAGGTGCAGCCAGAATGTTAACAGCTATGTACATGATAGCTAATCTGTTTATAAGTTAAAGTTACTTAACCTCGTTTATGATGTGTTTGCATACAATAAAGCTGCTGGAAAAAGAACCCATGATGTTCGCCTGTTTTATCCTGACCTGGCGAGTGACATGGTGTCAGAACTGGGATATCAAAGACTATTCTTCATAGCCATGAGGTACAGAGGTATTACCGAAGGCAAACTAAAACAGCCAAGAGCAAAAAGGGCCAGAAACAAGTTAAAGGTAAAGAGAACACACACACACACAAAATATTTATTTATTGAAAGAGGTTAAATGGAGCATTACAAGGGCACAAAACGTATTGTTAAGCAGACAAAGAGTACAGAAAAGTTTATTATTATTATTATTTTACATTTGTTGACTGGGATAGTCTGACGGGATAAATGTCCATTTTCAGAGGAGGCCTGGGGAGAAAAGCTCCATACTATATGCTACATACATACTACGAAGAACTTTATCACATTTACATATATATCACTTTTACAATTTTCATACAGACTTACATTCTTTAAAAGGATATAACATTACTCAGTCCCACAATTTAATACAAAGCTATTGGATTATTAACCAAATAACTAAGATATAGCCACTTAGAGGCAAGAAGTCCTTAACTCACTCACTCCAGTGAAGCTCAGAAAGTTTGCACTGTAACTTCTAATGGGCGGAGCCTAAGCCTTTTGACAGAATCAAATTATGTCCTCACATTTCAAATAAATGTTCCTATTTCTGGAACCATAGGGGTTATGAAAGAAGTATAAACTGCAAAACCTTCAGGACAAACTATTTTTATAGTGGTAGTATTCTTTAGGTTCTACGTCTTAAATTGAATTTTATAAGTATAAACACAGTAACTATTATGTTTATAATATTTTGTAAACAACTTACAATATCTCAGCAACCACTCAAGTTACACACATACTGTCACAGCAGCATTTTCTTCTTCTAGCTAAGAGCTTTCATAAGAGGCTAAGGAGTTCGGCCTGTGTTACTTGGTTGTTGAGATATTTAGAAAAATGTGAAAATTATATCTATATAAATAAATATCTAAATAAAAATCTGCCTAAGCAGCAGAGACCTCCAAAGCAGACACCCAAGCAACCGCTACCCCAAAACAAAACCCATGCAACACATAGCTCACAAAGCCAGTGTGCCGAACAGTCACAGCCCTTAAGGCTAAACAACACACCTGATACACTTGTAATATGTGACTCTATCATCAGGCACACTGACGTCCCGCTCACCAGGCTGAACAAGGAGAAGGTCATGGTGAGCTGCCTGTCAGGCGCTAGGATCCGCCACATAACACAAGCACTCAGGTCACTCCAAGGCAAGTACAAATATGACTCAGTCATTGTCCATGCTGGTGTGAATGACCTGAGACATACCTTCCTGGACTACATGAAAAGAGACATAGAGGAGCTCTCTGAGCATGTAGCCCAGGCCGGTATGACCCTGACCTTGAGTAGCATCTTACCCTCACCAAGAATGATGCCACAATATGAAGACAAGATGATCAATTTCAACAATTGGCTTAAGTATTGGTGTCATTCAAAGGGGATCCAATGTCTGTCTGCCTGGGATGACATGCTCGACAAGCCATGATGCTTCGTTAGGGGCGGCTTGCACCTGTCACCCCTGGGCTTTCGGATATTGGCAAAGGCTCTTGCCACCCCCATAGTACATTTTTTAGGCAAGGCTCAAAAGACAAACCCACCTTCATAGGTATCACAAGGGATAAGAAACTAAGAGTAATGCTACTCAATGCCAGAAGTCTAAACCTCAAGATGCACGCACTCAAAACTCTCCTTAGCATGGAGAACGTCGATATCTGTGCAGTAACAGAAACCTGGTTCAAGGCTCCCGAGAGCTCTCCAGCACTACCAGGTTATACCTCATACCATGTTTTTCGGCCCCAAAACTTGGACCGAACCACAAAAGGAGGGGGAGTATCAATATTCGTCAAAGATACCCACACCTCCAGGTTGGTGGCACAGCACGAAGCATCAGAGACTATCCATGTGCAACTAACAGTGGGTAAAACTGCCTTCCAGTTTATAGCCTGCTACAGACCACCCTCCCAAACTCAGGAACCCCACTCGGCCTTCCTGAGAACACTGGAAAATATGAAGGTCTCTCCAAACACCATTATATTGGGCGACTTCAACTACCCTAACATAGACTGGGAGCATTACTCTAGCTCCAACACCCTAGCCCAAAGGTTCCTAGAATTTATAAACTCAAATACTATGGAACAACTTGTTGCCACTCCCACAAGAGGGGAAAACATACTGGACCTGATCATCACCAACATGGGGACTATGCTCCAGACCAGAAGTGTATCCCTCACTGGTAAGATCAGACCATAAACTAATCTCACCAGATATTCACATCCCAACCCCAGACCCTGCCCAGAAAATCACAGTGAAAAACTTCTCTAAAGCAAATTTCACACTCCTCAAAACCGAGGTGGAATCCTTCAAAGCCCCCAGGCCTGTGGAAAATACGGCCCAGACCACAGAATCCTTTATAAACACATTCTATGAACACCTTCAGGAATGCATGGATCATGCAATCCCAAATAAAACCAAGACCCAATCCTCCAAAGTTAGGCGTCCTGTCTGGTGGACCCCAGCCATAAACAAACTATACAATAGAAGGAGGAAGCTATGACATGATAAAGCAAAATCCCAAAAAGGGAAGGCATCTCTGATCAGCATTAGCAAAAGACTACGGGCACTCATAAAATCGTCTAAGGCCAGCTTCGAGAGAAAAATTGCACAGGACACTAAGGATAATCACAAGGCTTTCTTTAGTTATGTTAGGAACCTGGGTGGGAATTCCCAGATATGCTCAGAATTAATCCAAAATGTCAAAAAATACACCGAACCCACAGACATTGCCAACATCCTAGCTGACAGGTTCAGCGCAAACTTCTCCCCCCCTTCCCCACCAAAAGGGCAAATATCTATCCCAGCAGAGTGCTGCCCCCTGACATCTCAGATGCTCAGGTAAGAGCCGCCCTCTCCAAAGCAAAAAACACAGCATCAATGGGACCAGACGGTGTCCTGGGCTGCATCCTACATAAACTCCAAGAAGAACTAAACCCAAACATAAAACTACTGTTCAATCTCAGCCTTACTACAGGATATGTACCCAAAGAGTGGTGTACAGCAACAGTGGTCCCTCTCCACAAAGGTGGTGCCTCAACGGATCCTGGAAATTATCGCCCCATAAGCTTGACTAGCTTGGTCTGCAAAGCTATGGAAAGGATTGTCATGGACCTCATAAATAAAGATATTGGGGACCTACAGACACTGGATCCTACCCAGTTCGGCTTTGTTAAGGGTAGATCCTGCCTCTTAAACCTGGTCAATTTCTTTGAAACAGTCACCAAGCCCATTGACGAGGGGATGGTGGTCCACACAGTCTACCTGGACCTTGCAAAAGCCTTTGATACAATACCCCACTCGGGCATTATAGATAAGCTCACCAGCTCAAATATAAATCCCTATGTCACAAGATGGGTTGCAAACTGGCTCAAGGACAGAACCCACATGGTTAGAATTGCTGGAGCCATGTTAGACTCCAAACCAGTTACAAGTGGCATCTCACAAGGCTCAGTCCTGGGACCTCTCTTGTTCGGTATATATTTCTCGGAGGTACAGGCTAAAACGGAAGGACTGTGGCTGACCAAGTTCGCAGATGACTGCAAACTGGGTGCCGTAATCAACTCTCCAGCTGACACAAGCATCCTCCAAAAGGGCCTCATAGAAACAGACAACTGGTGCCAGGGCCATGGCCTCAAGCTAAACACCAAAAAGTGTATAGTCATCCCCTTTGGCAAAAACAAAGTGCCCACAAATTACCACATAGGTGGTAATTCATTAAGTACGGAAGAAGTAATTAGGGACCTGGGGACCCAAGTTGATAGCAATCTCTCATTTGACAACCACGTGGCCAAAGTGGTTAGAAAAACATTTTATATAGCCCACCTAATCATGAAGGGATTCACATCTAGATCAGGGGAGGTCATCGTGCCTCTTTACTCATCCCTCATTAGGCCCATAATTGAGTACAATGCCCCTTTTGGGATGTACCTTACCAGACACCTGCAGCAACTGGAAAGACCCGAAAAGTACCTCACCAAGAGGATCAAAGGGCTCAAACAGATGCCATAGCTGCCCGGTTAAAGAAACTCCAGCTCTACTCAGTGGCATACCGCCTGCTCAGAGGCGATCTGTGCCTGGCGTATAAAGCCATGTCCAACCCGGAATTAATGGACATGCTGCACCTCAGAAAATCCAAATCCCATCGAGCCACGCTCGAGAGACTTGAACCTCAGCACTGAAATAAATAGGACATGCTGGAGGGACAGATTCATAACCCAGAGGCTCCCTTCACTCTGGAATAAAATCCCAGTCCAGGTTAGGCAGAGTCCCTCATTGACTCTCTTCAAGAGGAATCTTGATGAGTGGATGGGAGATAGTAGGTTTACCCTGGGTATCACTTCTGTGTCACTGTTAGACAGAGGCACAGTATACTAACCTCGAAAAAGGGCATAGCAAAATTCATTTAAAATGGGTGGCGAAAGCCAAACACACTCTGGCTAGGCTTATAAATGCCCTAGGGCAGATAGCCTTGTATGAACCTATGAACCTAATATAATAAAAATAGCAGCTAATATCTCTTTACCTGCACTAGACAGAGGTCAAATATTAATTGAGTTGAGTTTGCCATTGTGTAAACTTTAAGATGAAATCTTTTAAAACCTTGTACATAGCATGCTTTTGGAATTATTGATGCAAATATGAACAAGCAATATTTGATGCCTAGAAGCATCAGTAGGAGTTAACTGGTAGATGCACCTGGAGGCATCACTCGGATGTAATGAGTTAAAAGGCACACAGTTGAGAGGGTGGAAGTTAGTCAGGGGTAAAGCAAGGACATAGCCATCGTGTTTTAAAGAACTGTATAAGATTTTTCTTAAAATGGGGTAATGAGGGCTCAGATGTTAAGTCAGCAGGAAGTGAGTTCCATGTTTTGCCAACAGAGTTGATGAACAGAGCCTACCCAGCTGAGTTGTTAGTTTTGAAAGTGTAAACTAACTTTTTGTTGGCGAATCAGAGAGACTTGAGGTTCTGGTAGGGGGTGATAAGGCTTTTAAGAACAGGGGAGTATTCGGGCTGGTAGAGAGTCTTATAGGCAGCAACTAGTTGGTTGACCTTAAGTAGGTTAGGTAGTACAAGCCACCCAAGTTGATTAAGTTTGAGACAGTGGTGGGTTCTATAGGCTGTACCAGTGGCAAATCTGGCAATGTGATTATAGCAGTTAGCATATTTGTTCAAGTCAGTTTTACTCAAGTTAGTGAAAAAGGGGGAGACATAGAGGAGGAGAGAAAGTAGGTTAGTGCGGGCAATAACAGTCCTAGCTAGGGGAGTTAGGAAGGGTTTAATCTTGTAGAAAGAACCAAGTTTTTATTAACTGTTTTAATCGTATGGTTAATACACAAGTCAAATTTAAGGTTGTCAACTATTACATCTAACAGCTTGGTCGAGGGATCTGGAGAAATAATGGTGTTGTTAGATTTTATGGTGAAGGTTGGTCTGGTGGACCTTTGAGATGGGGAAAACAGCAGCAACTTAGTTTTGTTGGGATTTAATATAAGACAACGTTTAAGAAACCAGTTTTCAACTGTATTAAAAGGATTTTGGGATAAAGACGGCAACTCTGTTGGGGATGTGGCTGTGCATATAAGAGTCGAGTTATCCACATATTGAATGCAGGTAGCATCTGGGATGACCTTATGCAGGTCATTAATAAATACAGAAAATAAGAGAGGTCCTAAGATGGAGCCCTGAGGGACTCCAAGAATGATAGCTAGAAGAGTGGATAGGTTATTCTTCCATAAGACTGCCTATTTGTATAAGTAGTTTGCGGTTTACTATGTTGAGGGCCTTGGAAAGGTTTAAAAAGGTGGCTGAGGAAAGTTTATTATTGTTTTGGTTTTGATTTAAGCAAACGAGAAGTAGAAAAGAGCTCATTAATCAGACAAAATGTTTGAAACCGAGTTATTTGATAAAATGAGCATTAGAAAAGTACATAAAGGGTTCAGAATTGCCTCAGAATTGTAAAATGAGCATGTTTAAAGTAAAATGAGCATGTTTAGAGTTAAAACAAGCACAAGAAAGTATAATGGGCATGAAAGAAATTAAATGAGCAAAACGAATATAACACAAGGGCATAAAAGGCACATTAAGAGATTAAATGAGTGAAACGACTACAATAGAAAAGGCAGAAAGGGCACATTGAGTATAAATAAAGCAGTGGTGACTGCATGTGTTTTGGGCGAATTACTATGTTTGGTACAAATTGCTACTGTGTACTGATTGAAGCCTTGAACAGCATAACTAGAGTTGTTCAAAGTATCTCAAAGTGTGTAAAAGTGCTTACAGTGTATGCTTATTGCTATGCATTAATTCTGAAGAGTTTGTTGTGTGCCAATTGCAACTATTTTGTGAAGTGCAGTCAAGTGAAGCCATTCTGAAAAGTTTCTTGTGCCTGGGTGTGTCTGTTCTCAATGTGCCACCATTACAGAGTGTCTCTCGCACTATACAGAGTTGTTTGGCAAAGTTCAACCATTTTGGGGAGATTCCAGTGTGCTGTGTACTGTTTATTTGCAAAGTGCAGTTATTTTGAGGTGTTTCTCACTGTTTCTTCTGCCCAATACATTTGCAAACTGCAATCACTTCAAAACAGTTCATTCGTAAAGTGCCATTACTTTGAAAAAAGTTTATTCATGAATTGCCATTACTTTGAAAAAGTTCATTAGCAAAGTACCATTACTTTGAAACAGTTTGTTCATAAAGTGCCATTACTTCAAGATAGCTTATTTGCAAAACGCAATTACTTCAAAACAGTTCATTTGTAAAGTACCATTGCTTTGAGATAGTGTATTTACAAAGTACAGTTACTTTGAAATGTTTCTTGCCTTCAACTTCTATTGCTCAGTTTATTCACACTGTGCAGTTGTTCGAAATGTTTCTTACAATGATGATAAATAAATTTGGCAGTAAAATGCTGATAAATGGCTTTGGCATTAAAGCAATTACAAGACAAATGCTCATACAGTAAAATAATGATGATAAATGACTTTAGCATTTTGCCTTTACATGATAAACAGCTCGTATGGTAAAAAAATATATAATAATTTCAAGGCAAGTGGCTTTACAGTAAAGAGATTTCAAAGTGTTGCAGTGCCCAGGAAACTTATTTCATGAAATTCAGTTATACAAAGGCTCGTTGTGTTGTTACAAGTACTGGCATAAATTTCAACCACATGTATACATGTATGTACAAGTGTGTTGTTCATGCTTATTTGCAAGAGTTTTCACTGAGATATATCAATATGGCAGATGGATTTCACAAGCTACAGCTACTTGTGTTTGATCAGAACACAGCAGAGAACTGGAGAATATCTGAGCAAGAATATGATAAACTTATACAAGCAGCTTATTCTGATAAAGATGCACGTACCAGAGCATTCATTTTGCTGAAACTAACAGGGTCAGAAGCCATTGAAAGGGAGTGTTCATTTGTCTATGCACCAGCAGTGTAGGAAGGCGAAGGAGAAACTCATGTTGTTGTGCAGACTGAATCAAGGGAAGACCCCAAGTGTTTAAAGCGCAAATTCAGAGAAATGTGTAACCCTCAGACAAATGTTACAGTAGAGAGGCATTTGTTTTACATGAGAGATCAAAAACAAGGGGAAACATTCACAGTTTATATTACTGACCTGAGAAACAAAGCTAAAATGTGTAAGTTTGGTGATTTAAACGATGAGTTAACTCATTCACTCCGGAGCAGCTCAGAAAATGCTGCCTGCTTACTTCCACCATAGGAACAACAGTTCAGCCTGAGCTTATTTTCAGATAATCCATTTGTAATACTATACAGAAAACAAATGTTCATAACTCTTTAACCATAAGAGCTAGACTAAAAATGGAAATGCGAAAGTTATTCAGCAGACACTGACCTTTCCAACAGTATAAATGTTGATAGTGTGTATGTAAGTCATTATTAAATATTTGCCAAGGAATGCTGATATTGTGCATATTTTTTTACCTTTTTGGTACAACAAATCATAATAGCTTGGTGAATGTGCCATGTAGACCCATACAATTTGTAATTAATTTGTTTGTATGAATGACAGCTTTAAAATGAGACTTAATCATTACTGTGTGATGCTCAGTTACAAAGATATTAACAGAAATATGATTAATATTATATTTCTCACAATTGATAAATAAACAAAACATAATATCTCATCACCTGTAACAGACAAAGACTACATATCAGTGTACAAGTTGTGTGGCTCAATGTCATCTTCAAAATGATGCCTCATTTTTGTTGTCACCATGCTCCCTTGCCAAGTTATGGGCATAATAATAAAAAATATTGCAAATGTGTAATTTTCATAAACATACAAGACTAAACACACTGTGATACCTGTGCAAGTGTACAGCATAGAGACACAGTTTTTTTGCCACGTTGTAAGGGGTAATACTGTCTTCAAAGTGAGGTATTACTTGGCACATTGACATACTCCCTTGCAAAGTTATTTACCAAAATATGTAAAAAAGCATAATTTCCATAAACTAAGTCCTAAACAAACTTTGATATCTGTACATGTTTACAGCATACATGCACAGCTGTTTTGCTATGTTGTACCTATTAATACTGTCTTCAAAATGAGGTATTACTTAGCACATTGACATGCTTCTTGCAAAGTCATTTACCAAAATATGAAAAAAAATCATAATTTTTATAACCTTAGTCCTAAACAAACTGATATCTGTACATTTGTGCAGCATACAGACACAGTTGTTTTATCATATTGTAAGGACTAATGCTGTCTTCAAAATGAGGTATCACTTGGCACAATTACATGCTCCCTGGCAAAGTTATTTACCGAAATTAAAAAAAATCATAATTTTCATAACCTTAGTCCTAAACAAACTTGATATCTGTACAGGTGTACAACATACAGACACAGTTAATTTATCATGTTGTAAGGACTAACACCATCTTCAAAATGAGGTATCACTTGGTACAATTACATGCTCCCTGGCAAAGTTATTTACAGAAATATGAAAAAAGCATAATTTCCATAACCGAAGTCCTAAACAAACTGTGATATCTGTACATGTGTACAGCATACATAAGCAGTTCTTTTTCCATCCTGTAACTACTAATACTGCCTTCAAAATGAGGTCTTACCCTGATGACATGTTCCCTGAGAATGTTATTTAGCAAAATATGAAAAAATATCATAATTCTCATAACCATGGTCCCAAACAAATTGTGATATCTGGACATGTGTATATCATACAGATACAGTTCTTTTTATATCTTGTAAGTACTAATACTATCTTCAGAATGAGCTACTACTTAGCATGCTGACATTTTCCCCAACAAAATTATTCACCAAATATGAAACAATACCATAATTTTCATAACCAAAGTCCTAGACATAATGTGATATCTGTACATTTGTCCAGCATACAGGCACAGTTCTTTTTCCATCCTGTAATTAATAATACTGCCTTCAAAATGAGGTATTACTTGCCCTGATGACATGTTCCCTGACAAAGTTATTTAGCACAGTAGGAAAATAAATCACAACTCTCATAACCATAATTGTAACCAAACTGTGATATGTGTGCAGGATGGTTATTGACATATTCTCTTGTACATGGTAGCACTCTCGTCAAAAAGTTGTTCTTACTCAGCAAGTTCACCAACTCCCAATCACAGTTATTTGCCAAACTAAGAAAAATATCATAATGTACATAACACAATTCATACTCAAATGGTTATCTGTACCTGTGCACAGCATAGAGATAGTTCTTTTACAATCTCAAAATGAAGTGTTACTCAGCATGTGTAAAAGTTCCCTAGCAGTTCTTTTTCTGTGTTGTCAGTAGTGACAATGGTGTTCATAAAATATAACAATAGAGTTTTTTACCATACTGGCCCTACTTGGTCATGGCTGTTTTCCATTCGTTCTCACTAGTTGCATGTTACCAATATAACGTGCATAGCTGTCATCACACCATTGTGGAGGTCAGTCAAAAACAACGCAATTCCATCCTCAGTTACTTAAATGGCATAGCTTCTGAAAAGGTGAACATCTTCTGCGGTGATGCTGTCATGGCAGACTGTTGATCTGCCGACCCTGTGCATCAAGCCATGCATGAACCCATTCTGTAAACATCTGACCTTGAGTGCTGCCCGTTGACTCTTTGCTATTTTCCATATCTGGTGAAGAATTATATCAGACCACACAAAATGACAACGTGGTCACCATGACTGCAGGTGTTTAAAAATTGTTCTGATTTCAAACCGTAGCCTTCCGAGTGAGTGAATGATGACATCATTCCCTCCAATGTGCAGCACAAGAATATCAGGGTAGATCAAACACTTCTCTTCCAACAACTGCAGGAGTCCGCTTCAATGCATACCTCTTCTTGCAATCCACTATACCTTCACATCAGATGTTGAGAAGCTCAAGTTGTAGTGGTTTTCACTTCTGGAGGCATGGTTGGTAGCCCAGTGAATGTAGGAATGACCACACACCCACAGTCTCACTTGTTGTTCTCCTGCTCATGAAGCCATGTCACTGTCACAAGGTGGACGCACCTGCACAGAAAAGAAATGCAAACAGATTACTACTGATGTTTGGGAGATGTATTGGAAGACTACATACATATGTATATCATATGCATTACCTGGTTAGCTTATCCAATTCTTCACTGACAAGGGGACACAGAAAGGGCACATGTAAAGAGAAAAAACAGGGTAAGGACCGCCACTCCACTAATATACTGAGGACAGGCATGGGGCTTCAGCTGGTGGGCATCTGAAGTGTCCCATACCTGTGCTGGCTGGCGACTCAAGAATGCTGGTAGCAGCAATGACTCCCGATTGCATGCAATGCCAGCACTCTGCCTTACTTCTGCCTTTTCAGTTTACATGTGCCCTTTAGGCAACAGCCATAAAGAGTCAAAGGAGGGAGCTAACGTAAAGCATCTTGCCCTGACCTACATATATTCACTACACCAGAAGGGAGGGAGACTGCGTGGAGAGTTAAAGCAAGTCAACATGTGAAAAGACTAAGACTGACCCAGGCTTTGTCTTTTTGCATGTGTCCTTTCCGGAAGGGAAGCATTTTGTGTGTGTGTGTGTGTGTGTGTGTGTGTGTGTGTGTGTGTGTGTGTGTGTGTATATATATATATATATATGTATATATATATATATATATATATATATATATATATAGATATAGGGAAAAATACACTTTGAAATTCAAAATTACTGAGTACAACACAGAACACATATGGGAGATCAACGAAATCAACTTAAAGTTTATGAGTCGAGCCAGAGTTAGCAGATACTGTATGTATGCACAAGCACTTCACTGACTCCAACATTAAACATTCCCACCAATTACCCCTTCAGCAGTCTAAGTATGCACAAGCACCAAAATTAAATATCTCCCCAGTGACCCCTTCAGCAGTCTGTCCTACAACGCACAAGCACTAGAATGCAACATTTCCATCGATAAACCCTTCAGCAGTCCTTGCAAGTATGCACAAGAACCAAAATGACACATTTCCCTCATGACCCCTTCAGTAGTATGTCCGACTACACTCAAGCAATTAAATGAAACATTTGCCACATGACCTCTTCAGTACATACCTCTCAACCTCTTAGAGCAAGAAATGTGGACCAAGCAATAACTAATAGTGGGACAGAGGACCAAAAATGGGGACAATTTTTACATATTGCTCTTACAAAGTTAGAAAGTTAATAGAATAACAGGGTTTGCACTAGCATGGCCTAATAAATGTTGTTGAGTGGAGAGTCGAACACACTGCAGCAAGGTTGACCCATTTGTGGAAGATCATATTTGCCACTGATTGCTTGAGAGACCACTCATAAGGCATCAGGATAGTTCTGCTGAGCTTATCTACAAGAATGTTGGACTTCCCTGGTATGTGCATCACTAAAAAAAAAAAGCAGTTGGAGGAGATCGCCCACAGCTCAACCCTCACTGCTTGTTGTTAAAGGAGGTTGGTTCCCCCTAGTTTGCTGATGTAACAAACCACTGACATATTGTCCATTTGGATAGCAATTATTCCTAGAGGAAGGAGTTCTGATGGGGATGGCTTGAAATGACTCCTCGTACACAAAAACCCAAATCTGGCTTGTGGATTCATCAATTTGATAACGACCTCTACTCAACAGTGACAGCTGCTGACAGTTTTACCTGAAAAGTGATGATGACTTAGTCTTCTTCTTTTCTTTCAGCTGTTCCTGTTAGGGGTCACCACAGTGGATCATCTGTTTCCATTTCTTCCTGTCCTCTGCATTTTGCTCTGTCACAACAATCACCTGCATGTCGTCTCTCATCACATCCATAAACCTTATCTTAGGCCTTCCTCTTTTCCTCTTACCTGGCAGCTTCATCCTTAGCATCCTTCTCCCAATATACCCAGCATCTGTCCTCAGCACATGTCCAACCCAATGCAATCTCACCTCGCTGACTTTGTCTCCAAACCATCCAACCTGAGCTGACCCTCTAATATACTGATTCCTAATCCTGTCCATCCTTGTCATACCCAGTGCAAATCTTAACATCTTTAACTCTGCCACTTACAGCTCTGACTCCTGCCTTTTTGTCAATGGCACCGTCTCCAACCCATACAACACAGCTGGTCTCACTACCCTTTTGTAGACCTTCCCTTTCACTCTTACTGGTACCCGTCTGTCACAAATCACTCCTAACACTCCTCTACACCCATTCCACCCTGCTTGTACATTCTTCTTCACCTCTCTTCCACCCTTACCATTACTCTGAACTGTTGATACCAAGTATTTAAACTCATCCACCTTCGCCAACTCTACCCCTTGCATCCTCACCATTCCTCTATTCTCCCTCTCATTCACACAAATATATTCTTAGTCCTACTGACCTTCATTCCTTTCCTCTCTAGAGCATATCTCCACCTCTCTAGGGTCTCCTCAACCTGGTCCCTACTCTAACTACAGATCACAATGTCATCTGCAAACATCATAGTCCATAGGGCCTCCTGTCTGATCTCGTCTGTCAACCTGCCCATCACCATTGCAAATAAGAAAGGGTTCAGAGCTGATCCTTGATGTAATCCCACCTCCACCTTAAATACATCTGTCATTCCCACTGCAGACCTTACCACTGTCACACTACCCTCGTACATATCCTGTACCACTCTTACATACTTCTCTGACACTCCTGACTTCCTCATACAATACCACAACTCCTCTCTAGGCACCCTATCATATGCTTTCTCCAAGTCCACAAAGACACAATGCAACTCCTTCTGACCTTCTCTATATTTCCCCATCAACACTCTCAGAGCAAACATCGCATCTGTAGTTCTCTTTCCTGGCATGCAACCATACTGCTGATTACTAATCATCACCTCCCCTCTTAACCTAGCTTTCTCTATTCTTTCCCATAACGTCAAGCTGTGACTAATCAGTTTTATCCCTCTGTAGTTACTACAGCTCTGTACATCACCCTTATTCTTAAAAATAGGTACCAAAACACTTTTTCTCCACTCCTCAGGCATCCTCTGACTTTCCAAGATTTCATTAAACAATCTGGTTAAAAACTCCACTGCCATTTCTCCTAAGCACATCCACGCTTCCACTGGTATGTTATCTGGACCAACAGCCTTTCCATTCTTCATTCTTTTCATAGCTGTCCTTACTTCCTCCTTGCTAATCTGTTGCACTTCATGATTCACTATCCCCACATCATCCAACCTTATCTCTCTCTCATTCTCTTCATTCATCAGCCTCTCAAAGTATTCTTTCCATCTCCTCAACACACTCTCCTCACTTGTGAGTACGTTTCCCTCACTACCCTTTATCACCCTTACTTGCTGCACATCTTTCCCAGCTCAGTCCCTCTGTCTAGCCAATAGGTACAGGTCCTTTTCTCCTTCTTTAGTGTCCAACCTTTCATACAACTCTCCATATGCCTTATCCTTAGCCTTCACCACCTCTCACTTTGCCTTGCTCCTCATCTCCTTATACTCCTTTCTACTTTCTTCATCTCTCTGACAATCCCACTTCTTCTTCGCCATCCTCTTCCTCTGTATACTTTTCTGTACCTCCTCATTCCTCCACCAGGTCTCCTTGTCCTCCTTCCTCTGTCCAGATGTCACACCAAACAACTTTCTAGCTGTGTCCCTTACCATCTCTGCTATAGTTACCCAGCTATTCGGTAAATCTTCACTGCCCCCTATTGCCTGTTTTAACTCTTCCCTGAACTCCACCTCACAATCACCCTTTTTCAACTTCCACCATTTAATCCTTGGCACTGCTCTCACACTTGTCCTCCTCTTCTTGATCACCAATGTCATCCTACAGACCACCATTCTATGCTGCCTAACTACACTTTCCTCTGTCACCACTTTACAGTCTCCAATCGCCTTCAGACTGGCCCTCCTGCATAGGATATACTCCACCTGTTTGACTCAGTGCTATAGTGGATCTGCACTTATTGTTAACGTGATAATGACCTGCATTTCATCACTTGAAAGTTATGCATGCTCAGATACAGGGGATAATTGCTGCACATTATTTTTTGAGCAGGCATTCATTATAATTCAATAGAAATAGTATTACACTTAGATATTCCTCCCACCTAATTTCCACACATGACTGACAAAGTCAGGAAAACTGCTCAAAATATATGTTAGCTGCATGGTGGTAGTAGTCAGCAAGTAATAACCTTTACCTCACTCAGGCAACTACTGAGTATAAGCAGAAATACAATACAAGCAGAAATGTCAAACTTATCTGGTTCATCCATGTAAGAATTAGTCCAAAAGGTAGTAATTCAAGTTCTCACCTAACCATCCCTCTGGTTACAATAAGACACAGAAGTGAAAAAGGTAGAGATATTGTCCAAAATATCTGGCTGAGCAATGCAAAAAATCATCAATGAAATATATGTAACTAAGCCTCTCATACCACCCAGATATTATTCAGTAGAAAGAAAGACTGAATCAGAATATACGTGCAGAACAGTTAGATATATTTATAAGCACTGTTTGTTATCCATCATTCCAACATTTCTTCAGACGTATTTATCATCAATTTTCCTCAATGCAGTATGTGCATATTGTTAACAGATAATAAATGATTCTTGAAAGCTGGATACATAAAAATTATAATAACCATTACTGAAACCTGAGCTAAAGATAACCTATGCTTGTTACACCGTATCTGTACTACAATATTCTAACACATACATCAGCTGAGAGAACATGGCATGGCACCTTGCAGTAAGCCAGTGAATCAGTTGTTTGTGTTGTGTATGCATAAGCGCCAAAATGGCACAATAAACTGTCTTTCCCACCGGTCACTTAAGCAGTCTTACCATGTATGCATAAGCACTTCCCTGGTAAACAAATGAATTATTTCCCCTACCAACATCTTCATTAGTACATGTTAAACACATGCCCCAAAATGAAACATTGACTCAGGAAAATATTAAGATGTGCACAATCACCAAAATTAAATGTTTTGCAAACGACCCATCAGTAGCATTTCCTAGTATGTACAGCCACCAAAATGAAGCAGTCACCCACATGACCCCTTGAATAAAATGTTGATGTATGCACAAGCACCAGAATGAAATATTTCTCAAATGACCATCCAGTAACATTTACTGCCATGTATTTGCACCATAATGAAACATACAACCACTGTTTTGAACAGCACAAAAGCTGGCCAGTCTGCCCCTTGATAATGAAAACACCAAATCACCAACCAACTCTCTCCCAAGGAAAAACACACCAAAATTCAAAGCAGACAGGAACACTGGAACACACAGATGGTGAAAAAAAACGTTTTATGGTACCTCGGCTATTCGCCTTCAGTGGAACAAATTACCATACAAAAACCATCTCCTTGTATATTCATCAATCAAACTCATTAATCAATTAAGGTGAAAAAATCTTCATTTAAAGTGCAACATCTTCATTTGAAACTTACAAGATTTTATATTCAAAAAAAATCACAATATTGCATTCTTATAAATCATGTACACCGATAAAAAGGAATTCAATAAACTTCATACTTTTCATAAATATGCACAAAAATTATTTTGTTACTTAATAAATAAACAAGTTAATATTCACAATGTAACAATAAATGGCATAATATAAATAGAACCATCATGTTGAAACACCACTATCTAAATTCATACCCCTAGGATATAAAGTATGAAAATTAACTATCATTCTGTATTCTAGTCTATTCAATTCTGTTTTTAAATTCCCTGCATCAAAATGTGGTCTAGCCAACACGCTAAAAATATATCCACTACAACTACCATTACGTGCATTGACAAAATGTGAAGCCACTTGACTGTCCATATTCCTACTCCTGATATCCCCCAAATGCTCTAAAATGCGGATTTTAACTTTCCTCGTAGTTTGACCAATATACCAAAGGGGCTTATCACAATCACAACCTAAAATATAGACCACCCCTTGTGACAAACAATCAAATTTCTCAAAAGCTTGATATTTTTTCCCATTAATTTTCTCTCCATGCAAATTTCTAGCCCTATTACATACAGAGCAACGTCCACAGCATTGCATACTCATTGAATCCATGGGATACTCTAGCTTCCTGTTTAACAATGCCTTCAAATTATTATACCTACAATAAGAAAAAGTGATGTGTCTTGGAAACAAACGACCAACAGACATGTCATCAGAAACTATGTGCCAGAATTGTTTAACAACTTTCTCCAACACCCATGAAAAATCTGAAAATCTTGATACAAAAAATAATCTGTCCATTTCATGTGAAACTGAACAATGTCTGTGGTAACTCTTTCTTCTTTTCATACCTCCCCCACATAGCCTATTCTTAATCCCAGACAACATTGTTTCCGAATATAGTCTGGAAGATAGTCTTATATGACCTTATTAAGGACATTGTTCCAGAGTTTTGGGTTCCCCATATGGCAATGCCCTAATCAAATGTGGAGGGTGCATGCTGCTGGCATGCAAAAAATTGTTCACAGAGGTAAGCTTCCTATAAGGTCTGTGTTGCACCCTGTTACCTTCTCCAATATAAAATTCCACATCCAAAAAAGATATCTTTTCATTAGAACATTCGCAGACAAAACTTAACCCATGTGCGTTTTGGTTGATGTCCTGTAAAAATTCCCTGAACAAAAATGGACTTCCCTTACAAACAAAAATAAGATTGTCAATGTATGTTTTATAAAAAAAACAACATTGTTAATTAAGAATGCATTCTGAAGCATGAATTCCTTCTCAAATTCACCCATGTATATTGCTGTGTATGTGGGTGCAAAGGCCGCCCCCATCGCTGTCCCTTTATTTTGGAGATAAAACTCCTTCTTCCACACAAAATAATTATGTGTGAGACTATATTCTAACAGGGACAATAAGAAGGTGGTACGAGGGCCCTCACCTATCATCTTTTTCATAGCCTCCAAGCCCCAATGCTTATCAATATTAGTATATAAAGATGAGACATCTACTGTGGCCCAATAAAATTCTGTGTCCCACATCATACCACGCAGTGCATTACAAACATCCTCAGTGTTTTTCACATGAGAAGGTACCTTAAGCAAATAACCTTTACAATGAAAATCCAAAAATGTATTGACTTTCTCTATATAAGAACCTACCCCTGAGATGATGGGTCTCCCTGGTGGGTTAACCATGCTCTTATGGATTTTTGGAATTGCATATATATAGGGATGCCTTGGTTCCTTTACCAAAAGTTTTTTAACATCACTACTCACAAAAAACCCAAACCTCTCTCCCTTCTCTAGCAATTCACCAAGTTCATCATTGTACTGTTTCAGTGGGTTATGATTTAATTTCCTATAAACATTTTCTTTTAACAGCTCTTCAACAATGTTGTCATATTTTGCAATATCCATGACAACCCAGTTCCCTCCTTTACCCGCTGGTCTCACAGCCACTTTGTCTAACCCGGTTCTAAATTCTTTTAAGACAAGCCATTCACTTTTTGAAAGATGAAATACCCTGTCATCCCTACAAAAAGTACTATATTCTCGTTCAATACTTGTACATACCACATGCTCAAACACATTAATGGCTGTAGAGTGTCTAGTAGGCATAAAGGTGCTGTCAGTGGAAAAATAAGGTACACAATATGCACATAACCCGCCCCAAACATTCCCTCACCTGGGATATTCCCATCATCATTTTCATTTTCATTTTCACAAACCATATCTACATCAACATCATAAGTGCTTAAGTTTAATAATTCATCAACTTCTTCAGTAGCATTTAATACTTCATCACACACTTTAAAATTTTGTTCTGAGAAATATACCTTCAAATTAAGTTTGCGAACAAACTTCCTAATATCCAAAATAACATCCGCTAACATGGATAATTTAGTGGGTATAAATTTAGTACCTTTGCGCAAGACATTACAAATGTCCTCAGATAATAAAGCATTAGAAAGATTAATCAAAATTAAATCATCATGACGCAAAGGACAAAAAACCTCACTATTAACGTCTACATCAATGTCCATGACATTCAAGTTATTGTCCAAATCATTATCCAGTATATTGTCATAAGCACAAACTGACCCCAATAAAGGGGGAGTAGTAAAAGTTCTTACTTTTAATTCTTGTGGTAAAAAGACGACTTCCCCTGATTCTTTCGTGAGCAAGTTTGCATGTGCAAGTTCGTCTTGTTGGTGCCTTGACCATTTTTCCGGTCTCCACCCTCTCAGGTGAACTTTCCATGCTGATATCTTCAAAAGATACGCTCTTCCGACTGCCAGTAGTCTCCATTGAAAAACAAAACAAACCATCCTCACTCCTGGGCATGCGCATCTTAGAATTTTGACGATAATGATGCCCCTTACGTTGCTAAGTATACACTTCATTTTTTTCAAAGTCCCTCACATCTCTGTTGAGTTTTTGTTTTTTCCACCCCAAAACATCATTCTCAACTTTATTGATCTTTTCATTTATATTTTTAAATGTACCTTGAAAAACAGTGGGAGGAGTTTTATTCATGAGTTCTTCCTGCAACTCAACAATCTCTCTCCGTAACTTGTCAACAGTTCTATTATTTCTTTTAATCAAAATCTTAAGCCAATTTAGGGTACATTCCTGTGTGACCTGCCCCCATTCCAGAAGCAGGTCACCCTCATTATCAGCAAAACCTCCAGCGGGCAGCCTACCAATGCGCAGCCCCCTCGGAGTGATATTCATGGAGACATACTTTTCAAGCAATTTAGAGTCATAAAATACCATCACCTCCTTTGACATCAAATGCTCTAACCGAACAAAATCCTCCGAATGTGAGTCAGTCACGCTGGCAGACCACAAATCCGATGCAGCGAATTTACGTTCCCTTTCCTTCACAAAATCAGTGAACAAAATGGTTTTACCAACATAATTTCCTTCTGCGTTGACAAGATTCATAATGAAAATACCAAATCACCAACCAACTCTCTCCCAATGAAAAACACACCAAAATTCAAAGCAGACAGGAACACTGGAACACACAGATGGTGAAAAAAACTTTTTCTGGTACCTCGGCTACTCGCCTTCAGTGGAACAAATCACCATACAAAAACCATCTCCTTATATATTCATCAATCAGACAACTCATTAATCAATTAAGGTGAAAAAATCTTCATTTAAAGTGCAACATCTTCATTTGAAACTTACATTATTTTATATTCAAAATACATCACAACATTGCATTCTTATAAATCATGTAAAAATGAATTCAATAAACTTCATACTTTTCATAAATATGCACAAAAATTATTTTGTTACTTAATAAATAAACAAGTTAATCTTCACAATGTAACAATAAATGTCTGCCCCTTGAGTCATATGCCTCCTTCCCACTCCTTCCACCTGTAAAAAAGAAAAAATGAAAAAAATCTCCCCTCTAAATGAACTACAGCCAAAATATGCAGATTCTTCACCCTATCTCCCAAGAGAGACCACTGTAATACTGATCACAAAGGCTTCCCATTCCACAAAGGAATACCTTAGTACTATGCAACATTCCGTTACTTGTGTTTGAAAAAAACACCACTTTTCACTTCCATCCCTAAATAGACAAGCATTTACCAGCCATCAGCATTAGTGTTATCTTGGAATACATAAGCCACCCATCTTTCTACAACCAAGTTATACTGCCGTCAGTAGGTGTCTGCTCAATCAAACCAGAATCATTAAGCTGTCTGTGCTGCATGAGACCATCTGGCTTTTATTACATTTCCTATCCATTACCCGCAGTTGTAAACAGAAATATATATGCAGGCCCATACCCACCATTTGGAAAAGAAACAACATAATGGAGGTAATCACACACTTTTAGACTAATGAGACTCATCTGCTTTGAGTGCCTGCTTTTGTTTGGTACAATGAGATCAGTGTACCCAGTTAAACAACCAATATGACTACAATGGACTCATGTTATTTTTTTAGTCGCATACCAAAATTAGGCTTGCGGTAGTGTTATCGCCTCACAGTAAGACATTGTCCTGTTCGATTCTCAGCTAGAGCGTCTTCTGTGTGGAGACATGCGTGAATGGGAGTACCTTCGTTGAAGGTTGTGTGTCAGGGCCGGCAACTCAGCACGTAAAAATCTACTGCCAATCATTAGCGGACCAGAGTTCCGCTGTGGCGACCCCTAACTGGGAAAATCCGAAAGACACAACAACAATAACAACAACCAAAATTATGCTTGCAAAGTCTGAAATGTAAACTAACTGTAGTGTATGGTTTCCACTTCTGACAGCTTTTATGTACAGGAGGACAACGTGTCAACACCTCATAGGAAGCTTACAAAATGGAGCGGGGCAAATCTGATAAGCATACTCTGACATCTTGAAGACATGTCACCGGGGGTAAAAAAAAAAAAAAAAACAGTATTTTAGATGCAGCGTACAAAACAGTAATAGTTTCAATATGGTAATATAAAAGGTGTCAAATTATAAGTTTTAAATTAACCACTGTACAAGTTAACATAAAATACACATCGTGCGGTAGAACAGACTTTGTGAAAGGCCAAAACTTCTTCTACGTCACTGTGTTAGTAAACAAAAGTCAAGAATATTCAGTTCACAGCAAATAACAAGGCAGTAGGAAAAATTAGTCATGTCAGATAAAACAACACAACAAAAAGGACCTCATCACTCGACCACTCCCAAGATTAATTTATCAATAAAATAAGGCAATAAGCTGTCCATGTCGACCTCTAATCTTCCTGAAACCCACAGTACAAATCCGGAATTAATCATGGACAATGAGCAACACTACAAAATATTCTGCCAACCTACCAAATAGTACTAATAAGAAAATGTAAATTATAATGCATGTAAAAATAGTCTACAATCAAGTCTTAGTCACTGAATCATTGCTGTAAACTTTAGTATCTAATCACCTAACAGTTGAACCATCAGCAAGAGTAACCATTTCTTACATCAGTAGAAACAGCATCTGATAGGTTAGTTAAGTGGTAGTTTCGCAGGACTTATCCTGTGCTTAATGGAAAATGGAAAATAGTTCTACATTTTAACAGTAACGAAAAATGTTGGAAGATTCAACACATAACATAAGCAACCTGCTAACACAAACGATGATAGCATTAGAAACAAAGACCAAATAAAAGGAAATATAAACAATTATATACAAAACTAGAACCAAATGAAAGCATGCATGGATGTTAATAATTAAGTGAAGAGATGGGTTATAAAATGTACATAAATTTATAAGTAAAATATTGAAGTAATGTTAGGTGATCATAGAAATATTCAAGCTTCCATAAAACTGGAAAACAGTGGATCATCAGTGACATTCAGCAAAGAGAACAATGAATGTATTTGTGCATCTATGCCCATGGATACAAGCATGTAACAATGCTGCAAAACAGTCAAGGAGCAAGTAAACATATCAGTGTTATGTCTGCATCTTGTGAATTCAAACTGCCTTTCATCCATGCATCCATTTTCTAGTAACCTGTTTTATCCTTGACAAGGATTCCAGAGCAAGGCATTGAAACCTACTCCGGATGGGATGCCAGTGTATTACAGAAAAAGAAGTTATGTCTTACCATAATGTTCCACCTGTATTGTTGATCCTTGTTCAGTCATTACACATGGGTATCGGTTCCGAGCCGGCCATTTTGCACAATTTATCGACCGGGACCTAAGAGGCGGGTGTTGTCCCCTTCTCGCCCTGGTGGTAATCAGGTCCCTCAGGTGGTCGGCATGGCGGCCCACCATAGGCCGGCAGGGGGGCCCTACTCAATGCGCGCCCGCTAATGCTCTACTCCGACATGAGACGGCCCGGGGAAGACTTTGGGGGATGAGGCCCCCCTGAGGTCGAGGATTTTCCATGATGTCCCCCACCTGACTCCCTCGGGCCCTTCCTCAAATGCCCCTCTTCTTCCTCCAAAGACAGTGAGGTATGTGCCTCCTCCACGAGGAGCCTTTAGAGGAGCAAGCTATGGGGGAGCCTCAGGAGTCCTACGTCAGAGGAGTCCTTGCAGAGCAAGGGCAACTTAGGGAGCAAAACACGGGCAGAAACGGCCTGTCCCAGTGCAGAGGAAGCTAGCAGAGAGGCGTGCAGAGGAGAGCACAGGTTTAAGCAGTGCCAACCTGTGACCCAGCAGCTCCTCACCAGAAAGCCCTCAAGGCTACGACCACTTCACCGAAGGGGCCCAATCGGCTCCCTCGGAGATAAAAGCGGACGGAGCCGGAGCCAGGCCTCGGATCCGAGGACAGCGGGGCCGACACAGACAGATCCCCCGCTCGATCCCCCGATCCCGCCTCGAGATCGGGTCCAGAGATCGTTACTGAGATCTCTCCAGCCTTTTCGAGGTCGACGGGGGATCCAAGTGGGTACTCCCGTACGACCGGCGGCCGGCTGATCGGTCGGCAGTTGCGCTCCGGACCCGGGACGCGGGAATGAGGAGCGGGCTTGGAAAAGGAGGGTCTGAAAGGGTCGAGCTCAGAGGCAAGAGCACATCCATCTGCTGGGCCTGGCCTGGATGAACCTTCGCCGCGTCATCGATCAATCAGCATGGCATGGTTATGGGGGTATTCGACCTACCGGAGGGGGTAGGCACTCGATCCCTCCCGATGCGCGACGACGGCTCCTCCTCCTCAGGACCCTGGAGACAGGAGGTGGTGACCGGAGAGGAGGGGAGGAGACCGCAAGGAGCCGGAGCACGAAGACCTCAGCGCGGGGCGGGCCGGCCAGAGGGCTCCGCCGCCGCCAGGTTCTTCTCCCGTCCTTTTAGTGCATCTCCTCCTGTCCTCTGGGGAGTTTGAGTCCCAGGAGCAGGAGGGGAAGAGGGGGGGAGGAGGGCCTCGAGGATAGGAGCGGAGGCGAGGGTCCCAGAGGGGGGGTAAAGACCCGCCAAAGACAGCTTTGGACCAGCATCCAGCCCTGGGGCTGAACCTCGCAACAAGTATGAACAACCAGGATGTGAGGTGGCAAAACCAAGAAGTTAAACACGAGCAATCGAAACACAAGCCCGGTGGCTTAGAGCTTAGACGGCTACTCAGAGATTTAGAGAAAGGGTGATCAAGCCCCATGCCATAGTCAAAAAAACCAAAAAAAACAACCCTAACCAATAAAAATAAAACAAAAAGACAAAAATAAAACACACACACGTACACCAAAACTCAGCCAGGGACAATCTAATATACCACTAAATAAATTAATAAAAAAAAGTCAAAACTAAATAAAAGAAAAACTACAAACACAAGAAAGTTTTAAAGAAAAAGAAAAAAAAATATAAATAGAAAAAAAACAAGAAAAATCCACTTTTAAAGAGAGCAATGAGAACCACATCCCCCAGCCAAAAACCAAACAAGGGGTGGGGTGGGGAGGGCAGGGCATTGCATTGGCGGAGGAGCTGAGGAGCTGAGGATGAGGATCCATAGCTGGAAACTACAAGCGCCGTCCGGATCCGATAGATCCATAACAGAACACATTGCACACAAATGAAATCGAGATCAGATCGATATTTTGTAGATAAACAAAGGTCACACAGTCCTTCAACCATCACAGCTAATGTGACCTTAGCAACAGCCGTCGCCGATCTCTAGCAGCAAAAAAAAACTAAAAATAACTGGTCAAATTTGAAAAAGTTGTTGGTATTAATAAAGTAAAGTTGCCTGCCTTTGCTCTTAGTATGTATGTAGAAAAACTCCCCTCTGTTTGAATGGATGGGCGGAAGCTGGCAATGGGCTTATTATTAATGGACATCAGAGATCGCTCAGCAGACAAAACGATTAAATAGCTCTCAGGAGACACTCTATCTCTAAGAACAATCAGATATGACTCTTGATAAATAAAGGCTTGATTGGTTCAGAAATTGGCAGAAGTAACAGTGAGACCAAAACAAGGTTTTCCCATAACAAATACTTGAGATCAAGAAAAGGCTGGTTCAAAAGGTGCCATTGTCACAGCTTGTAGAACTAAATGTAAATCCCATGGTTGATAGGTTCTCTAAAGGGTGCTTCAGATGATTTCACACCTTTTATGAAGGTCTTGCACAATTTATGGGACATAAGAGAGGAATCTTGGACACCTTCATGAAAATTAGAAATTGCAGCCAAATGAACTCTAATGGTAGAGGCCGACAGACCTGATTGAAACAAGTCGGCCAGATAGTCTAGTATTATTGACACTGGTGCTGAAAAGGGGTTTACTTGTTTATCTTTCAGCCAACAGGTAAATCTTTTCCACTTGCTCAGATAAGTAATTCTAGTGGAAGACTTATGAGAAGCAATGAGAATATCACGTACTGGTAAAGAAAGATCATTCTGCCTGGCAATCAAGGGAACTGGAGTAGCCAAGCCGTTAGCTTCAGGCTGTGCAGGGTGGGATGAATCAGGTTCTGTGGGTGCGAGATCAACTCAGGGATTGGATGGAGAATCTATGGTCGATCTAGTAGGTGAGGCCAAATGAATGGGAACCAAATCTGTCATGGCCAATATTGTGCTATGAGGATTACATTGCTCTTCAACTGTCGGGCTTTCTTCAGAAACTGGGGAATGAGAGGAAAGGGTGGAAATGCGTAGAGAAGACCCAAGGGCCAATTGTGGACTAGAGCGTCCCTGGGGGACTGTTCCGGAGGAGGCTTTTTCCAGTAGATGTCTGTTGGGGGCAGAAATGAGCCAGTCGTCTAGGTATGGAAACACCTGGAATCCTTGAAGTCACAAGCGAGCTGTGAAAACTGCCATGCACTTTGTGAACACTCTGGGGGCTGTAGAGAGTCCAAAGGGGCAGTACTCTGAACTGGTAGTGACTGGCTCCTGCATGGAAGTGCAGAAATCTTCTTAATGGCCTGTTCACCTTTATGTGGTAATACGCATCTTGAAGATCTATCGAGCACATCCAATTGTCTTTTTCCAAAAGCGGGAGGATAGACTATATAGTGACCATCTGGAAGTTTTGTACTCTCACAAACTTGTTCAATACACTGAGATCCAAAATTGGTCTCCAGTTCAAGGTTTTCTTTGGCACCAAAAATAGTCTTGAGTAGAATCCGGATCCTATCTGGTCTGGAGGGACTATTTGGATGACTCTTTTTCTTAGCAGCTTTTCTATCTCTAGTACTGCTTCTTCCCTTTGACTGGGTGGAACGTCGGGAAGATTTTTTGAAGGGATGGGACAAAGATCGAAGGGGATATGATAACCTCTGGTTATGATCCTTTGTACCTAAGTATCGGTGGTGATGGTTAGCCAGGCAGAAGGGTACAAGGAGAAATGTCCCCCAACCACCTCCAGAGGAAAGGAATTGGGCCGCTCTTCAGGAGCGCTGGTAGGATTGACCAGGGAAAGAATCCCTGGAACCCTAGTTACACGGTCCCCCTCTGCCCTGAAAGGAGCGTCTTCCCTGTGAGTTTCCCCCTCTGCCTCTGGGGGAGAACTCGGCCTGTGTGTCACGGAAAGGACCCTGAGATTTCTTGAACCATATCTTCCCACTCTTTTGGTTTCGGGAGAAAGCACGTTGAGGGAAGAATAATGGACACCTACAGCAGAAAGGGTCTTAGCGTCTTGTTCACATCTGGCCAGTGTGCTTTTAACTTTGGCCCCAAACAACAAGGAGGGCTCAATGGGGGCATTAAGAAAGGAAGACTTAAAAGGTTCCGCGAAGTTGCACAAGTGCATCCAAGTGTGTTGTCTCAAGACCGCAGCTGAACCCACCACTCTAGCTGCTCCTTCTGATGCGTGACATATCAATTGCATAGAGGAGTTAGATACAGACTCAGTGGTGGCAGCTGAGAGGCCACTTTGTCACGGACCTCATCAGACACTGCACCAGCCAAAGTTTCAGAGAGCTCAGAAACCAGATCCCTTTGAAGCCTGATAAAATGTGCCATATAATTCAGGGACCTGATAGCAAAGGTCGCTGAAGCAAAGGTGCACTTCCCTATTCTGTCCAGGGCCCGGGACTCTCTGTTAGGTGAATGGACAGTCTGGCTTTCTTCTTCTGCCAGATCCTTTTTTGTTGCAGCCGCCACCACCAAAGAATCTACAGGAAGACCTTTGGACCAATGGGGATCTGAAGCAGGAGGGGACAATATCTTATATGGCCTCAGGGGAATAGCTTCAACTATATCAGGGGCCTTCCAAGCACGCTGCACGATGAACTTGACAAGTTCATCAGCAGGTGGAGTAACCCAGGAGGTAGGGGGCTGGGCGCGAAAGGCCTGCAAGAACACAGATTCCTCAGGGGTCAGATTAGAGGGCTTCCAGTCACCTCTCTGTTTCAGGATTTCAAGTATATTGTCAAAGGATACCTCAGAGGATGACCAAAGAGATCCTTCCCCCTCATCGAAATCTGTGTCTTCGGTGAGGGACTCCTCTGTGGTGTGCCTTTTTAGGTTTTGGTTGGTGAGAGTCCCCAGCCGGCGATGAAGGCAAGGATTTAGCCTTAGAGGAAACATCCATTTTCTTATGGGCTTTAGGAGGGGTTGAGACCTCTGACCCAGAAATAGCCTCTGAAAAGGGAGATTTTAGAATCCCCTTCAGTATCAGCTTGTTTTTCCTTTCTAACAAAGTTCTATTAGAAAAGTTCTCACAAATAGTACAAGGTGGTTCAACAGATAAATGGGAAGCTCCCAAACAATAAACACATAAAGAGTATGCATCAGAAGTAGGCAGTTTGTGTCCACAATCAGAACACCACTTAAACCCCGGACTACCCTTTTTATCTGCCATATTAACAAAAAGAAAAGTACCAACAATGGTACAAGAGAGTACCCGAAGGTATGAAAGAGAAAGGAAAAAGGATTACCAACGATGGTAAGGAGAAAATTACCTCGCGGTAAAAAGGGTAAGTAAAGGACTGAAAAAACCTGAGGAAATTATGAATGCTAGATGCAATAGGACAAGAGACAACAAAATATCAACTTTTCTGACAGAAAAGTAATTTGTAAAGCAATTAAACAACAATTGACTGTACGTAGCTCAAGAGAAGTAGCTTGACACGACCAGATGGCAATGTGGCAAACGAAATCTGGGGTAACAGGGAGAGGGGGGTTGTGGGTAAGAGTTTAGCTCAAGAGTTTGAAGCTGAAGCGAGCTTGGAAAATGGCCGGCACGGTTCCGAGCTCGGAACCGATACCCATGCGTAAGGAATGAACGAGGATTAACAATATCAGATTGTGCATTCTCTCACTCTCCCAAACACATCATGTAAACCTTTTGTAAAATTTAACAAAATAAACGCACCTCCCGAGTTATGAGTCAGAGGAGTATGAAATATACCATCAAAACAACAATAACTCCTCAAAAAGTCCCAATGGCTGATATAAAAACGGAGCTTTTATTTAGACAAATAAGCACTTTCACGTTCTCAAAGAAGGTTTCTTCAGACTTTAACAATAATCAATAAAAACATCCACATTTAAAAGTAAACCAATCAAAAGACACAATGTCATTGCATCTTCAATTAAATCAAGCTAGCAAGGCGATTGCATCAAAATATTTAGTTGTAAAAACAATTACTCACTTGATGTCTTACATAGAAAACAACCTTCTTCTTCAAGTACATACTACTATACCTGTTAAACTTTAAAACATAGAGCAATATGCATAATTATGTATAATCATCGTGCAGTGCAAATACCTCTCAGATTTCATAAAAACTAAATTGAAATCACTGCATAAACCAATGTCCAGAATCATCCCATACTGAACTAAGATCATAACACCTCTGCATTATTTAATAAGCCATACCTGCTGGAAGGTAGTCATGCTGCTTCCTGCATAATCCACATATAAGACCACTGAGAGCAGACATAACGGTTCATAGCGCTACATACTAATGACTTGCTCTACATAAGGTGTAGCATTAACAGTGAATTTAATAATAAACATAAATCAAACTATGAACCAGGGAAACAATGCAGTAAACATACAGTCACAAAACGTAGCACGTTAGGAAGTAAAGAGCCTTTATGGCATGATAAACATAGTTTAAGTGACTGTGTGCCCTAACCGCTTATTTTTTCATTGTAAATAAACATAAATCAAACATCATTAGGAAAAATATATCTGTAGTCGAATTCTAAGAAGTAAATACTTCAATAAGAAACTAACAGCAACTTGCACGGCTTCGGAAAGCTGATGTAAATGCATCACTGATTATTGTTAGAGTGTGAATAGTATTTCCTAACTAACAAGGGAAGTGACCTAAAATGCACTACTAATACTAGAGTTTTTATCAGCTCTACTGTTTTTTTTTTTTTTTGGTGACTGAGGGAAAAACAGAACATTACACAAAAACTGCAAGCAAATGAGGCATCAGCAACAAAGTAGGCAAACTGGAGTGCAACTCTATGCAGTGAATACTTCACATTACTGTGGATAGGAAGATAGCAGTTGATTAGACAGACAGTAGCTGAAATAATCTCCAGATGATAAACTGAAGTACATACATTCGAAAGGAAATGGCACGGAAGCAATTTCTCCATTCACAATAAGTCTGTCCTCAAAAGTATTCAAAGTAGTCAAGCTGAAGTGGAATGCAGTAAACACTTACCTTATTCTGGTTAGGAAGATCTCAGCTGCAGCTGTACAGTGGTTGCTTTTCAGGGTTCCTCGCTGATGAGTTATCGCTGGACTTCACAAACGGTGCACAGAAAATGTTCTGCTGCAATAGATAGACAGTTACAGTAGCAATATAGAAGATCAGAGAAAAAGAAAGGGAACTGGTATTGGAGGACTTTCTATTTATTGTCACAGAACAAAGAAATGTTAGGTCTGGGGGTGGAGTGGTCAGGCAAGTGGCAGCTTGGATTGCAGGAATCCGATTGGCTGCCACCACTTGCTTCCTGGAAAACATACAGAATCGGCTTGCTGTGATCACAAGCAGATACACAGTGCATGGCAAGCCGATTTTCTCCAAAATCTTAAATATGAACATGATGTTATTCTACGGTGAAAATTAAGTTAAGAAGGTACCTGATAAAGTTCAGGTAATTTTTCAACTTAATTTTTAACAGTGGAGCTAAAAATGGACTGAAAATTTACCTGCGTTTGTAGAAGGCACTCAGGTGGAACAGCATACATTTTCAAGCGCCTCAGAGTGCTCGGATGTATGCACTAATGCTCCCAGAGAAGGTACTTGGGGTTAACGAGTTAATAAAGGACAGACTCGTGTGCAGTATTAATAGTGCTGCTATGAGAAAGATTTTACTTTGCAACAGTGATTTAATGCTGAGTAAAGCCACTGAGATTTGTCAGATTCAGGAAGTTACAGAAAGACACACAAATATGCTTGCTACTGATAACAGCATAGTTTTGGTAGGCTCCAGAGCTCATGTAAATAGCATGCAACATGTGAAAGGCAAAAGCAGTCCTAAGCATGTGAAAGTGGCAGCCCCTGCAGGACTTCTAGGTAAAACCCGTAGCCTTCTAGCACATTCCAAGAACAGTTCAGTTAAAGGAGCATGCTCAGTGCAAACCCAAAGGCACCTAGTGCAAAACAAATGTTTTACCAAAGAAGTTCATCAGATAAGCACATGTCCTAGTTCTAGCTTCACCGATGCTATTTTTTTCAGAGTATGCTGATGTTTTCGATGACAGATTGGGCAAACTTCCAATTGTGTATTCCATGAAATTAGACCCAGAAATGAGTCCAGTGGTCAGACCAGCAAGAAGAGTTCTGATAGCTCTGCATCATAAGGTCAAAGTTCAGCTGGACAAAATGGTGCAACAAGGTGTAATTTGTCCAGTTACAGAACCTACCAAATGGGCGTTGTCCATGGTAGAAGCTCAGATGAAATCAGAATATGTATTGACCCAAGAGATTTGAATAAAGCTTTGAAGAGAACGCATCGTCCCATGTGTATAGTTGAAGAGATTGCAGCCCTGATACCGAATAACACTGCTTTTTTCTGTCTTAGATGCAAAGAGTTCATTTTGGCAAGTGATACTTCATTGCAAATCTTCATTACTGACTACATTCAGTACCCCATTTGGAAGATATAGATTCCTCAGGATGCCATTTGGAATAAATTCTGCAAGTGAAGTCTTCCAGTGTGCAATGGAGCAAAACTTTTCGGGCTATCTATGTGCCATAATAGTAGAGGATATATTGGTCAGAGGTAATGGTGAGGTAGAGCATGACAGAAATCTTAAGAGCGTGCTAGACAGAGCACATGAAGTGAACTTGAAGCTCAATCCTCTGAAGTGCAAATTCAGACTCCCAGAAGTTACACATGTGGGTAATTTTTTACAAGTATGGGCTTGAGACCAGAACTGTCCAAGCAAGCAGCCACTCTTGAGATGCCAGCACCAGACAATGTGCAAGCTCTACAACATTTTCTTGGTATGGTCAATTAGGCAAGTTTATACCAGATTTCAGCGAGTAGACAGTACCTTTGAGAGAGTTGACACGTAAAAATTTTACTTGGTCATGGTTAGACCACCACCAGAGAGCATTTGTGGTTCTTAAGCAGGAAATTATTACCCCCCCCCCCCCAACATTAAGATACTATGATATGAACAAACCAGTAACTCTTTCCTGTGATGCTTCAAAATTTGGTTTAGGTGTAGTTATTTTCCAAGAAAGCAAGCCAGTGACCTATGCATCTAGAACACTTACCCAGACTGAGATGCAATATGCTCAAATTGAGAAAGAACATTTGGCAATAGTATTTGCATGTTCCAAGTTTAATGATTATATCTATGGTCAAGAAATCCAGATTGAAACTGATCATCAAACTTTGGTCACTATTTTAAAAAAGCCTATGCATTCGGCTCCAGTGAGATTACAAAGAATGATGCTCAAATTGCAAAAGTACAACTTAAAAATGGTCTATACAAAAGACAAACTTCTTTATCTGGCTGACACCTTATCCAGTGCACCTAGAAATACAACAGAACAGCTTCATGCAGAGAATTTTGACTTTGGTGTCATGGAAGTGCATAATTTTTCTACCACATTACTTGATGGGCTAATAGAGATCTTACAATGACTGATCCAGTTTTGCAGAACCTCAATCACTATATCAGTACTGGATGGCCGTCAAAGCAATCGAGAGTACCAACAGAAGTGCAATCTTACTTTCCTTACAGAGATGAGTTGTTGATGGAAGATTATTATTTTCAAAGGTCCTAAAACTGCTGTTCCTGCTTCCTAACAACAAGAATATATCTAGATTTTGCATCGTGGTCACCGGGGTTCCGAATCTGCTAAGAAAAGAGCAAGAGGACTAGTATTTTGGACTTCTCTAGCTAAAGATATTGACAGAGTACTTTCTTCCTGTTCAGTATGTAATAGTACTTGCAAAGAGAGCTACTTCAGCTAAGTCAAATTCCTGATCTACCTTGGTCAACTGTAGCTACTGATATATTCGTGTGGAACAATCAACATTATTTAGTACTGGTAGACTCTTATTTGAATTGGTTCAAGATCAATTTACTACCTAATCTAACTTCTACTACAGTCATTACTAAGATGAAGTGCCATTTCTCAGTCCATGACAGTCCACAGAAATTAATCTCTGACAGACAATGGTATGCAATTCACTAGTAAACTGTTTTTTGTTCTTCTTTCGGCTTTTCCCGGTTAGGGGTCGCCACAGCGGAATTCCGGTCCGCTAATGATTGACAGTAGATTTTTATGGTGCCGAGGTGCCAAGCCCAACGCCCAACCTTCCATGAAGGCACGCCCATTCACACATGTCTTTCGAGTGTCACTCGACCGCGGGGAGGACATGCAGACTCCACACAGAAGGGGCTCCAGCCAAGAATCGAATGGGAAAACCTCTTGCTGTGAGGCGACAATGCTACCGCTGCACCACTGCAGCTCTTAAGACATCACAGACAATTGTACAACTAGTTGTGTATGATATAAGTCATTTATATTGTACAGAAGACATCACAGACAACTGCAGAATACAAATGACTTAATCATACACAACTATTACGTAGTTTATTTGCAAAGCAGGGAAAACTGTAAAAATGTGCTAAACTGTGCACAGATGAACAAAAAGTTATACATTTTTATTTAGCTATGACAAAATCATTACAAATTCAACATAAATAAAACTACTCACTCTATACAACATATGCTGCATAACTTAACTGCTGCACTTTTTTCCTATTTATCCTTTTTCAATGCCACATTTGTTAAAAAATAGAAAAATATTTTCCCATTTAAAAGCAAGTACTAGACATCTGCATATGTGCATAAAATACCATTTGTTCTGCAGATAATGTAAAACTGAACCACTTTTCTGTGCGTTGTACAGTAATGCCTCTTACAATTTTTAGTTACACACGCACAAACGCAAAAACACACGCACACACAAGCACGCACACCACACACGTGCACACACACACACACACACACACACACACACACACACACACACACACACACACACACACACACACACACAAACACACACGCACGCGTGCACACAAACCACACACACAAACCACACACAAGCACACCACACACACGCACACACACTCTCTCACAGACACTCTCTCACTCATACACAAACACACACACACACGCACGCACACACACACACACACACACACACACACACACACACATGCACACACTCTCTCTCTCTCACACACACACACGCACACACACACACACACACACACACACACACACACACACACACACACACACACACACACACACACACACACACACACACACACACACACACACACACATATATATTTTACTGTAAAACATAGGAGCAATAATATTTTCAGCCTTTTTCTCCCCATCAATAACAATCAAAAGCTGTGAGCATGTAAGCAACGCAGCAATTCCATTTTAAAGATATTATCGTAGCGCTCATTTTTTTTCTAGGTGACTTCCTCCCATTGTCAGAAGACCATCAAACAACCAACTTCACTCTATAATGCTGCAGTGATCTTTATTCAGATCTCAAAGGGCAAGAGCCATCTGGAAGAACCATAATCGAGGCAACACTGGGGAGTTTGGTGCTCTTAACATTATCTCAGCAATGAGAGCTATTTTTTGTGTACATGAGTGCTTGTATATGTGTGAATGGCCCTAACCTCTACTCTTGGGTGGTGACATGAACACTTACATCATCTTAAGGATTATTTATGTCCCTATGCTTCCAAACAGTCACATTATGCTCCCATGTATGTGGTAATCAGGGGCTACCATGACCAGCTTGTGGACATGTGATGCGTGTCTGTTGTAGTAGTAGTGTTAGAGTAAGGGGTTTCCTACAGTAATGTTAATGTGGAAGATTGGGGTTAAGGGCAGGGTCAAGGTTAGCATACATTAGTAAGGTGGTGTGTGTGTGTGGGGGGTAAAGCCTTGCGATCATCTTTACTAATGTCTGCTAACCCTAATCCTACCTCAAACCCCAGCCCTTCACCTTACATCAGTAAAACCCCTTTCAGGACACTATCACTATTCATGCAAAATGTGTCTGAAGTTAGTACTAGGATTTGTGTTTAACCAATTACAAAAGGAAACGATTCGATTTAATTATGTGAATGAATGTAGTTTTGATCCATTGACTTTTTTTAATTAAGTATGTTTTCGATATGCTGGCACTGAGTACTTGTGTTTCAAAACTTGTGTATGTTGATGACAGATTAACACACAATCACATCCAGTTAACAGCAAATTCTGAAACTCGGTGTTGTATTTTTACGTTTTTTTTTTTTTTTTTAACAAACAAATAAGCACAGGAATCTGTCGAGTTCCAACCTCACCAGCATGAGTGTTGAGGAAAAAATAAAAAACAGAGAAACTAGTTTTCTTAAAAGTTCGTTGATTTGCTCAATCACAATAATTTCCAAAAATCATGAAAACCAGGTAGTGTTTCAGAAATTTGCAAGAGAATTGGACTTCATACATGTTGCTAGTATTTCAGAGTATCCGCAATCGAATGGACTTGCTGAATGTGCAGTACAAGTGCAAAGCAATTACTTGAGAAGTCAAAGCGTGGTAATACCGATGTTTTTTTTTTAACTTACTCAGTCTCAGAAACATACCCAGTGATGATATACTTGATTCACTTGCTCCGAGACTTCTATCTAACCAGGACAACATTGCCTATCAGTTTTAGTTTATTGAGGCCTAAAGCTAAGAACAACCAAGTAATCAAAGCCCAGTTATCTAGAAAGCATTCTTTCCAAAAGTCCAGTTATGACAAGTTCAGCAGATTTCTTTGTCCATTGAAAAAAGGAGAAACAGTGAGGATACAAAGGGCAAAAGGTTTTCGCATGGAATGATCAAGTAATGAGTATTTGTGCAGAGCTGAGATCCTATTTTGTTAAATGCAAGGGTGGTGAGTACAGGAGACATCGCAGACATCTTCCTATATCAGAACTGATATTGCAGCATTGTACTTCTGATAAAGGCTCTAACTCTCAGAGCAATCCAGATGATATAGAAACAACAGCAGAAATCCAACTATAAAAAAGGAACAACAGGAAGATTTTAATTGGAAAATGCTGCTGAATTAATTGATTATTTTAGCTAGGAAGTTAATTGAGTTGATTGATTTATTGTTAGATGTATATATAGAGATGCATTTTCTTAAGTTTTTTTGTACTCCTTGAAGGCTGTGGCCGAGACGTCAGAGATACATTAAACTGCTTGGTGGATTTTTCCTGTTGTTCCTTTTTCAATCCAGATGATATTCCTGTTCCAGAACGTGTCTTGACTCCTGATACTGTTCTGGTAGATGATTCCAGTGTTGCTAAGATTGAACAGTCAGCAGAAACAATTCCAGTTTCTAAACCTGATCCCAAATTTTATGTCACATGATATGGTCGCATTTCAAAGTCTAGTATGAAATACACCGCAACTTGGACGTCATTGTATATATGTATCTAGTTTTTTATAATGGCATGGTAAAAATCATTTCTATGTAAATTGCATATTCATTAATTTCAGTCACAATGTCTAACTCATTTTCTCAAAGAGGGAGGCTGTAGAATAACAGGTGTGTTGCACCTTTAAGAAGCATTTCCAAGATCTGTGTGTGTATATAAATACCAAGCACGTATTAGCTTCAGCGCCATTTTGAAGGTGCAGCCAGAATGTTAACATCTATGTGCATGATAGCTAATATGTTTATAAGTTAAAGTTACTTAACCTCATTCATGATGTGAGCTAATCTGTTTATAAGTTAAAGTTACTTAACCTCATTTATGATGTGATTGCATACAATAAAGCTGCTTGAACAAGAACCCATGATGCTCGTCTGTTTTATCCTGACCTGGCGAGTGACACCACTTTTGAAGGGATGGCAGACCTTTTGGTAAGGGCACAAAACCTTAGCACTTTGCCTGAGGACATGAGAATCTGGCTAGCAGATAGGCAATGTAACATTGCAGATGAGTTGGGGAAAAAGGGAGACCTATACCTAGCAAGCATGGCATCACTGCAAAGGAAAGGGAAACCCACTGCTGCTCATGGGTCTAAGGGAGCCCATAGTGAGCAGCGTAAACTGCTCCAACAGAATATGCCAAGTAGCAGGGGAAGCCACTAGTCCAGGTACATGGCCAGGATCAAGGGTTAAATGTTTTAAATGCAACCAGTGGGGCCATGTACCATATAGATGTCCAAGAAGGCAAGGTGGAAAACAAAAGGTGGGAGAGCCAGTAAGTGGGAATGATAGAATGCCAGCAGTAAGTTGTCTGGAGACAATAAGTGTTC
This sequence comes from Protopterus annectens, assembly GCF_019279795.1. Taxonomy (NCBI): domain Eukaryota; kingdom Metazoa; phylum Chordata; order Ceratodontiformes; family Protopteridae; genus Protopterus; species Protopterus annectens. The sequence goes on from NC_056726.1 coordinate 1,683,969,603, forward strand.
CAAACTACCACAAGAGGTTATATCCTTTCTTAGCAGATGGGAAAGAAGCCACTGTTAAGACAGACACAGCCTCTGACCTAACCATTGTAAAGCCTGCAATGGTTAAAGAGGAGCACTACTTGCTTGGGCTGTCTACTCCAGTCATAGCTTTAGGAGGGACCCCATTCCAAACACCTTTCACTAGGGTTCACCTTGACTGGGAGGGTGGAAGAGGAAGCAAGCAAGTAGGTGTGTTTGAAGATATCCTTGCAAATGTCCTGATAGGGAATGATTTTGATATTACAGTACATTGTGTGCATGCAGTTACATGCAGTCAGGCTTGGAGACAAGCATGTATAGCTGGTAGCCTGGGGGGGACCCGGATAGACCACAGACTTGAAGCCAGGACTGGTGTGGTGGTTACTTCAGGGAGGGAGCTACCCTGTAGCAGTGGGACTGAAGGTGAGCCACAGCTGCTTGTGGGTACTGATGTTCCCTTGGACGGAGTGACTGCAAGGGCAGAAGTGAGTAGTATTACCCAGGCTGACAGTGAGGCACAGCTGTCAGAGAATACCAGACTTCCTGTGGAAGGGGAACTGAGAAGGGTTACAAAGACAGAGTTGAGACAGGCTCAGCACTGAGACCCTACATTACAAGGCCTAAAGAAGGTAGCCAGGGAAGCACTTGATTCTTAAGGAAAAGGGCACCTGTATACTGGGACAAAGGGTTACTGTATAGAGAGTGGACTCCTGAGGGAGGGCTAGAGGGTGAGAGAATACAGCAGTTGGTAGCGCCCAGAGCCTACAGTCTGGCACTTCTAGCCATAGCACATGATATTCCCTTTGCAGGTCATAGGGGCATAAAGCATACCAAGAGACATATTATGCAGAACTTTTATTAGTCTGGGATTTCCAGAGATGTAACAGGGTACTGCAGGACCTGGGAGCAGTGCCAAAAGGTAGGCAAGGCAGGAGACAAGATGAAAGTTCCTTTGATGCATTTGCCTGCGATTGAAGAGCCATTGCAGAGGGTAGCTATGGATATTGTGGGGCCTCTGAGTACCCCAAGTTCCACAGGGAAGAAGTATACCCTAGTGGTAGAAGATTATGCTTCCAGATACCCTGAGGCAGTGGCTCTGTCCTCCATTGAGGCAGAAATGGTGGAAAATGCAAGATTTTTAGCAGTGTAGATTTCCCAAAAGAAATACTGACTGACAGTGGTGCCAATCTCATGTCAGACCTGCTGGCTTGTCTGTTGAAGCACTGGGGGTGAAGCACCTAAAGACCACCACCTACCATCCCCAGACTAATGGTCTGGTTGAGAGATTAAACTCTACACTAAAGGCCATGTTATGGGAATTTGCAAACCAGTTTAAGAGGGAGTGGTAAAAATATTTGCCCCATCTGTTGTTTCCTTACAGGGAGGTACCCCAGGAATCCACATGTTTTTCACCCTTTGAGTTGTTGTATGGGCATAGGGTGAGGGGACCTTTAGATTTGATTCATAATGAGTGGGAGGGTGAGTGAGAGTCCCACAAGGAGTTTGTTGTGGCATATGTCCTAAATCTCAGGACAAGCCTCAGGGATCTCATGGGCTTGGCCCAGGAGAACCTGGCAGAAGCCCGACAGCAGAAAAAGGTCTGGTACAACAGGAATGCTTGAGCAAGACAGTATGCTGTAGGGCAGCAGGTTATTGTTCTCATTTCTGTCAGACACAATAAGCTGCAGGCAGCTTGTAAGGGACCCTTCAAGGTGGTAAGGAAGTTCAGTGATGTTAACTACATGGTAGAACTGCCAGGCAGAAGGCAGGGGCACAAACTGTACCATGTTAACATGATGAAACCTTACCATGAAAGGGAGGTCCTGGTGCTAACTATTTACAGTACAAGGTAGGGGGAGTCTAAGGAGAATCTATGGCTACAGGGAGCTAGCCAGCAAAATCCCAAATTACTACGGTGGAGCCTAGGGTTGCAGGCATATGATAGGAAAGTGCAGCACTGTACTGGGGTCAGCAATGGCAAGGCAGCTGGAATCGTAAGACAGGGAATGGGGTAATGTATTCCCAGATAGGCTCAACCCTCTCAAGAAATGTTTCTCAAGGGTCACTTGAAAAACGATCTTGAGTCTTTCGGGGGGGGGGGGCGTCAAGAAAGGAGATACTGCCAGCCCAGCTAGCTGGAATTTTGTAAATAATTATATGTCATTTGTGAATATTAACATGATTTATATAGAAGTGTAACAAAGAGAAATGCTGCCAGCACAGCTGTCTGGAATTTTGTAAATGGGTGTGTCATTTGTGAATGTCAGCATGCTTCATTTAAGATGCTTGTGTTACAAATGTGTTAGAACTGTAGGTTATGTGTATATCAAACTGCTGGTAGAGAAGTGTGTGTTGAAAAGGGTTGTAAAGTACTGAGCTTTAACAATGTATCCACAGTGTACCCTGCTGAATTTGAACAGAAATGCATATACACTATTGTAACTGTTTAGATGTATATATTTTAACAATGCAAACTGGAACACAGGAGGTTAATTTCAGAAATATAGCTGAAATTTTAAATTACTTTATGACCATGTAATAAAAAGGATGTTATCTTTCAGTTTCAGTGAAGTAACAAACAGAATGTCTAGAATTAGAAGTTTTTGTATTGTCTTGGAAGTGTTTATTGTTTTATGACTTCCAGGATCTGCCTTAGATCTAAGAAAAGCCCTTGTTTATGTATTTTTACAGGTAGATGCTAAATGCTACCAGCTGGCATTAATGGCATTTTTGAGCCTGGGAAATGATGGCATTCTGCAAGTATCCCAGCAGTAACATCTGGGATATTAATTTAGGAAGTCTCTGAGAGAGAGATCACATTCTGTTATTTTGTCGTTGACCTGACAAGAACATCCACTCATCACATCTGCTTGCTTGCTTAATCTGTAGGTACGTCTTGGATACAGTAATTCTTTTAGATATAGTCAGGAATATAGAAAAGCTTAATTTAGATGTTTACTTTATTTATTTGAGACTGTCCTGCAATGTTGCTTTAAATATTTCCTGTGATTTTGAACTCTGATGTACAGTAACTGTGATTATATACTGAGTATTTTCTTGTTTTCTTATTATGTATTATTAAATATATTTAAACCTTTCGTTGCGGCTAATATTTGTGAGACATATTTAAGTTCTGAGAGTACTTGCATATTTATTTGGTGACACCATGGGCCACTTTTAATAGCCTTGAGCTTGGTCAAACTACCATTTGTATTGATAGTAACACTACACAGTAAGACTGGACACCCTTTGCTAAGGGCCTTACAGTAGCTGATAAGGACGTGGCTGGTGGCAGTGATAACTATCTTATAGTCTGGGCAGAAGGGGGCATAATTAGTAAACCTGTACCAGCCTTTCCCAGGTGTGTGTGCGTGTGTGTGTGTGTGTGTGTGTGTGTGTGTGTGTGTGTGTGTGTATGTATGTATATATATATATATATATATATATATATATATATATATATATATATACACATATATATATATACATATATATATATATATATATACATATATATATATATATATATATATATATATATATATATATATATATACACATATAAACTTATAAACTTTATTTCTTCTTTAGACTGTTCTGCATCAAAATGTGACTTTGATCCTCCAGGGAAAAAAAAAACCTTTGAAAACAGCTGCGTACATCAGCTTGAATCTCGCAACTACCTCTCAACATTCTCTGATTGTGGGATAAATCTGCTTCTTCTCTTCTGCTTGGTGTACAGAGAATAATCATTTTCTACAAACACTCTGCTGCCACCAATTTTTAATGCTTTGCCCTTCTGACACAATTTTTTCAGGATTAACTCTTTCTGCTGGTATAATTGCATCTATATTTATATAGGTCGCGGCTGCTTTCTCATGGCCAGGTTTGGAGAATACACTTGAAGTGCAGTTTTAATTAACAAATTCTGCTGTGGAACACTAGTCCATTTGCCTATTTGTGCTTTCATAAAATTAATACAGTCTGTTCCTTCCAGTTTCTCTGGTACATCTGAAAATCACAGTTTTTCTCTGCACGTTTTGTCTTCCAGCTCTACTATTTTTTTAAACAGTTCTTGAGAAACCTCATATTCATCCAGCTTTTTCATCATATTAGCCTCTGAATATTGCAGTATATCAGTTTATCTGAATAGCTAGTTAAAGCTTCTATTTTTTCCAGCCTTTTGTTGTTTGAATTGATATATTCCTTCAATGTGTTGTATATTTTAAACACCTCTGAGTACATTTGATTTATTTTTTCCTCTAAATTACTGGAAGCCATCTCCTGAACTAATGTTGAAACTTGAACTGCTTTTTGCTGAACAGTTGCAGAATCCTTCCCAGGCAGCATTTTCTCTCACCTTTTCTGGCTGATTTTCTTTCAGGTTTTCCAAAAAAAAAAACATTTCAATGACAAACATTTTTCTAAAATTTATATTTTTACACTGGCAGAGCTGAAGTTGTGCTGATCAGTGTGCAGCCATCTTGCAAGTTACAAATGTATGAAATGTTTACCAAGTAGCAGCTGTACAGATATCATCAATAGGAAGTTTACAAGCAAAGGCTGTAGATGTGACCACAGCCCTTGTGGAATGACCTTTAGACTTAGACTGTAAGGGTAAATAAACATTTTTTTACTGTAAACAAAGGTAATGCAATTTGATAACTATATAGATAAAGTAATCTTAGTAACCACTTTACCCAATTTTTGTTTGGAGAATGTCACAAAAGATTGATAAGACTTCCTGAAAGGCTTAGTTCTCAGAAGACAGAATGTGAGTTGGAGATGGATGTCCAGCAAATGAAGCATGTATTCACCTTTATTAGAAAACCCTGGAAAAAAGACTAGTAGATTTATAGCCTGATTCAGATTAGCTTTGGACGCCACTTTACGTAGGAAAAAAAAGAACAGTTGTGTAAAATCTTACCATAACTATAGATATCCTTTTCTTCCGTGTTGCAGTATTCCAAACCCTTGGGTTTTCCTCTCTTGCTGCCCAAATGTCCGGACAGTATACAAACTTGTAGTCTGACGTTGACTAAGGGAATGTGGGCTATAAAAGTGACGTCTGCACGTACTAGACCTCAGAACTGAGTGCCCCAGATGAACATAAATCAGGTTCCATGGTGGTGGGACAGGTTTCCTGGGGGGCTTGAGATGCAGCACTCCTTTTAAGAATAACTTTGCAGGTAATCAAGATGCCAAAGGGGGGTCCAGAGGCAGGCAAGCAGAAATAGCAGCAAGGTGGGCTTTAACAGAGGAGTATGCCAACCCTGTCTGCAAGAGTCCACACAGGTATGACAGTACCAAGGGGCATTACCCTGAAAAGGGACCAACTGTCTTTGTAGACACCAAATGGAAATCTTTTCTATTTGGACATGTAAGATCTTCTAGTGTTAGGTTTTCCGGCCTCCTGTAGGACTGTGAGAAGATCCTCATTGTAAAGTTGTCTGTAAGGGATCAGAATTATATCACCCACAGGGTAAGGTTCAGAGACTGAAGATGGGGATGGATTAGGGATCTCTTGTCCTGTGTGAGTAGGTCCACTTTGTGAGGTAACTTGTGGTAATTGCACCTGGCTAAAAGCAGAAGGAGGGGGAATCAATGCTGTCTTGGCCAAAAGGGAGTCACCAACAAGATTTTTAGTTTGCCCTGCTGAATTTTCAGTAGGACTTTCTGAAGAATTGGGAAGGAGGGAATGCATACAGAAACATCCCCTTCCAAGAGCTCAAGAGGACATCCGTTGCCATTGACATAGGACTGGGTAGCCTGGTGCAAAATGATGGAAGTTGTCTGTTCATAGGGGAGGCAAACAGATCTATCTGAAGTGTACCCCATTTGTGGACTATGTCCAGGAACACATCGATGTGAAGCATCCATTCATGGGACTGTGACATGGACCTGCTCAATGTGTCTGCTTGGGTGTTCTGCTCTGAAGGGATACACACTACCTGTAGAGTGGCTCCCTGTTTTGTGGCAAGCTCCCACACTAGGAGAGCTAGTCTGCATAGCAAATAGGATTTTGTTCTCCACTGCTTGTTCACATACCACAGAACTGTAGTATTGTCTGTGAACAATTTTAGTGGGCCTTGCTTCAGTGTATGTTGGAAGTCCTTCAAATCCAAAATAATTGCTCTCATTTCTCTGGTATTGATAAGCTTCTGTCTATGGAGTGTAGACAAGTGTCCTGGACTCTTAAGGAACCCATAGCTGCTCCCCATCTCAGATCTGAGGCATCCATGTACATCTCCTGTAGTGGCAAGTCAGCATGCAAGGGGAGTCCTGGGTTGCAGTTCATATGATTTGGCCACTACTGAATCTCTTTCCTGAGGCAAGGTGGGAAGGGGTTTTTGTACTCTAGAGGATGAGAGTGCTGTGTCCATACAAACCTTAGGTACCATTGTAACTTTCTCATGTGGAGCCTTGCCAATGGCAACATGGGAATTGTCGATGCCATGTGACCCAGGAGTCTGAGGTAGTGCCTGGCAGTCAAGGCTGTGGCTTGAAGGACAGTGAACAGGTCCTGTCTTAAATTTTCCACCTTTTGAGATGGCAGACAGGCCCTCATGACCTCTGTCTTTATCCTGCACCCCAGAAATATTTGGTCCTGAGAGTGGTTCATGTCAAACTTGGGGTAGTTTATCTTGAAACTCAGCACTTGGAGGAGTGATATTACTGTTTGCAGATGGTGTTGCAGGGATTCTGGGCAATCTGCCTGGATGAAGAGGTTGTCTAAGTAAGGGAATATTTGAATCCCTTGAGTCCTGCAGAAGGCCACCACTGGTGGCAAACACTTGGTGAAGACCCTCAGTGCTGCAGAAAGTCCAAAGGGCAATGCAAAGAACTGAAAATGTGAGAAGCCCACAGAGAAGCGTAGGTATCTCCTGTACTTGGGCCTTATAGGGATGTGCAGATAGGCAACCATGATGTCCAAGGTGGCAAAGAATCCCTGAGGAGAAATCAAAGGGAAGAGGGTCTGCAGAGTTAGCATACAAAGGAGGGTACTTGCAGGAAAAGACTGAGGTGGCAAATGTCTATAATTAGTCTCCAGGGACCATCTTTTCTTGGGACAAGGAAGAGTCTGAAAAATAAACTCTTTCCCTTTTTTGTCATAGGGACAGATTGAATTGTTCCTTGGTCCAAAAGCCTGTCTATCATTGGCTGAAAAAGGGGAGCTGTTCTTTGAGGGGCTGTGGAATACCCCTCAAGGTGGGTGCTGTGATCCAGGTCATGAAATAAACCTTTTCTATGATGGATAAGACCCACCTGTCTGTAGTAATGATCTTCCAAACAGGGAGACAGTGAGAGAGCCTTAGGGATATGGGGGTGGAGTTGAGAGGTTTTTGCTGTAATGGCAAGTAGTCACAGACTACCTGCCCTGTTCTGAAACTGAGGCTTTTGCTCCACATGCTGAGCAGACCTGGAAGGGGGTTGTTGCTTCCTGGCATTCTTTCTGCCCCTGGAAGGAGGAGGGGGAGCAGAACGTTTCCTTATGAATTGAGTTTTTGAGGGGTAATTCTTGTGGAATTTGGTGATAGGATAAATGAACAGGTGCATCAGGTTCTGTAACTCCTTCCCCTTCTGTTGCAGAGTTTTGAACAACTCAACCACCTTAGTCCCAAAGATGGCAGACCTATCCAGAGGCACATCCAAAGGATTTGCCCTAATATCATAAGGTAAGGGCTGTAACCTTAGCCAGGAATATCTTCTCAGGACTGCGGCAGATGCAGCTGATCTTGCAGAAGCTTCAGCTGTATCATAGTTACACCTAATGGAATTTCTAGTGACCTGAGAAGACAGGGAAATAAGGCTGGATAATTGTGCCTTGGCAGGAGAGTCTGGGATCTCATTCATGAGTTTAGTGGCTTGTCCTAAAGGGCTAGGGCATATTTAGACATATGGGTTTGATAATTTAATGCCCTGAATGCCAAGGTAGCAGAGGTAAAAACCTTTTTACCAAGGAGCTCCATGGCCTTACTGTCTTTATCTGTGAGGAGAACTGAGATGGATGGAAGCAGCTTTGAGGCCTTATCAGGAAAAACTGATATAGTCCCAGGGTCCACTGCAGGACACTTAATAAGGAATTTGGCCACTTCAGGGACCTTGTAAAATCTGTCAGGCCTTCGAGGTGCAGGGCGCTGAGAGTCAGGATTAACAGATGCTGCATTAAATGCATCCAGAAAAGCTGGCAAGACTGGGAGTATAGCTGAAGGAGCAGGGTGTCCATCTGAAGGAGTTCATAGTATCTTTTCTGAATTTCTGTCATCAAAGAGGAGTCCCATTTGAAATACTTCCTCATTTTGGAAATGGTCTCCCCAAAAGTGAGATCCTCACCTAGAGAATCAATTTCTGCAGAATCTTCCTCTGTGGAGGCATAACCAAGGGGGGATGGTAACTGGGAGACATATGATAGAGAGTCCTCTAAAGAAGAAGAATCATAGGAGTCCTCCGTTTCAGCTTGAGAAGAATTTAAGGTCTGAGGCCTAGGGCTTATCACAGGAGGAGCCACTGGGGAGGATGAGGGCGTAGCAGACCTCAGAGCCATAAAAGTATTGAAAAAGTTCTGAGAAAAGGCATGTCAGTAGGCTGGCTCTCTGCAGAAGGAAAACATGCTTTGTTATCTGTTTTCTTTAAGGTAAGGCCTAGTGGGTATCAGGAACAAGGTAGGCCTATGATTAGAAATCAGTAGTAGTGGAGGGACCTGTCTGGGCAACTGGTACAAGCTGAGGTTCCCCCTCACCGTTGGTAGTCGATGTCTGCGTTACCTCCAAGGACATGCCATCTGCTCTGGGTTCTGTGGCTTCCAAAATGGAACCCACTGTACCCATATCGGCAGTGAATGATCATTCCTCCAGGCTAACATCGGCCACAGGAGGGATGTCAGGTGGAGGAGGTGCAACAAGGGATTCAGCCCAAGCAATTTTGGCCTTTTTCTTTGGTGGCTCGTCAGGTTGACCGGATGGCCCCTCCTTAGCTAAAGCTGAGCATTTAATGTGCTGATTTTCCAGGTAAATATTCAACGCATGCAGATGGCTGCACAAGGTTTTTGGACAGAAGGCCTGGCAGATGGAGCAAGACTTATGGTCGTGCATAGGTCCTAAACAAAAAAGGCAAAGCTTGCGAGCATCTTTATGGGGATCTGATGACTGCACCTACAGTTTCCCTTCCTGAATGATATGAACCTACACAAACATGCAGTGACTCAAAAGAACAAGACATCCACAATGGGGTACTTATCTTAGAAAAGATGATCAGATGGCCGGTACGGCAGGAACAGCTGACATTCAAGTGGTGGTAGAGAAGTTCTGAGGTCTAGTATGTGCAGGCATCCTTTTTATGCCCCACGTTCCCTTAGCCAATATCAGACATCCCACGTACCTTGTGGTGACTAGAAGGTTTTATATACTGGCTGGACGTTCGGGTAGCAAGAGAGGAAAACCCAAGGGTTTGGAATACTGCAACATGAGAATAGAAGGTCATCATAAGTTCTCAGTGAAACTCTATCCTTATGAAAAACCAGGTAAGGAGGTCTGCAGGAAAGTGCTTGCATCTCAGATATATGCTCAGCTGAAGTGACAGCCACCTGAAATATTGTTTTCCAAGACAGAAACTTTAAATCCACTGTAGCCACTAGCTGAAATAGTGGCTGGGTCAATGCTTACAGCATGAAAGTAATGTCTCAAGAAGGAGCAGGATCTACTTTCAGACTGGGGATTCTATCTGTGAGCCAATGTGCAACCCACCTAGTGATATAGGGGTTGATGCCTAGTTTAGTGAGTTTATCAATTAATTCCTGAGTGGGGAATGGTATCAAAGGACTTGGCCAGATCAAGGTAGGCTGTATGAACTGCCTTGCCCTCATCCACAACTCTGGTGACTGACTCAAAGAAGTCAACCAGTCTGAGCAAGCATGATCTACCTTTCACAAAACCAAATTCCATGGGATCTAGAGTTTGGAGATTTCCTATATCCTTGTTAATTAGGTCCATGATGATGTGCTCCATAGTCTTACATATCAGACTCGTCAGGCTAATGGGACGATAATTACCAGGATCTGTAGTCACTCCCATTTTATGGAGAGGGATGACTGTAGCAGTGCGCCATCAGTAGGGACAAAGGCTGAGGTGAGGCTGTGACTGAACAGGGCACACAGATGTGGTGCCAGTTCACTTTGTAGTTCCTGTAGAACACATTCAGGGATATTGTCGGGTCCATGGAAGCTGTATTATTGGCCTTGGACAATGCAGCTTTAACCTGTGCTGCAGTAATGCTGGGTGCCTGCATCTGGGAAGACTGTCTTGAAAAGCCTTCAATGCTAGAAGAGCTGCCTCATCTCCAGAACATTGTTATGAAGACTGACCACTATGTGTGACCTTGTGCCTTGAACTGTCTTCCCTTTAAAATGCCCCCCAGCCCTAGAAGAGAAGCATCCATTGTCAAAACTGTCACTGGGAAAATTGCTAGGAATGTTTTTCCATTTATCACCAAAGGAGAAGTTATCTACAAAAATATATGCCTTATTTTGTGGCTTGGCTATCCATTTAGGTAAAAGTCCATTTACAGTAGAGGTCTAAGGTGAATAGCTCCAAAAACAACACGTTGAGATGCACAAAAATATACATTAAGGTTCATTAAAGATAAGCAATGGGATGAAGTAGGCATCAGTGAATGATTCTTATGCCAATATACTGATGATAAACAAAGATTACATAGGCTCCTGTAGATGACTGGGCCAGGCAGGCTGGTTAGACAGGAAGATGCCCTGCAGTTCATCCACATCCAAGTCTCCATAGACGAAGTTCCTTGCCATGTCCTGGCCAGACAGAGGTCACCCTCTATGCACCCATGAAGCTCACAACTCTTACCTAGATATACTACAGGCATTCATCATCGAACCAAATACCCTATACATGACAGACTTTAACAACCCCCCCCTACAGACTGAAAAATGTACACTACTTTTAACTCACAGGCACAATGTTTCATGGACTTTTTCAAAACAAACACCCTGGGCCAGATACTGCTCACTCTACCCAAAGGATTAAACTATTGGGTCTGGTCCTCACTAACATGGGAGAGCATTGCACCCCCCCCCCCATGTCATGTCCTTATTGGTGAGATCAGACTACAAATCTGTCTCCCTTAAAATAATAACCCAGAAAACCCAACTAAATACTTAATAGTAAGGAACAATTTTAAAGCAAACTACATTCTATTAAGTGACAGTTTGTTAATATTCACGGCCCCCACAAACTCTGAGAACACAGCTACCTATACAGAATTACTCACAGAAACCCTGTACAAATATATAAATGGCTGCATTAAGGCTGTTGTGCATACCAGAAGTAAGCCTAGATCTAATACCAAAAGCAAACTCCAATGGTGGAATCCTTACCTTAAAAGGGTATACAACAAAAGAAAAAAGTCATGAACAAAATCAGAAACAGCAACTTTCATAGAGACAGGAGATCTCTGATTCAACTAAACATGAAACTAAGAGGTCTACTAGAGTCCAACAAGGCCAATTACAAGCGCAGGATAGCCTCCCAGGCTAAGGACAATCACAAGGCCTTTTTCAGCCATGTCAAGATATTTGAATGTAGCACTCAGCAATATGCAGAACTGCTGGTAAATGACAAAACCTTCACTGACCAGGATGACATAGTGAATCTACTGGCTGAAAAATTTAGCTCTAAAGTACAGTTGTGTACCTGCCATAAATGTAGATGTTCGAGTGTATTCACTGTTGCAGTCATTACAATTGGGTTATCCTGCTGGCAGGCTACCCGCAGTCGGCCTGAATTCCAAAGTTTAGGTCTGGCGTCGGTTGCTGTCGCCTCCTCCCTGACATCAGTTCTCCAGGGGTATAAAAGATGCAGGCGATGCCTTTTTCTTCAGTTTTTCTTGCCCCAGATGTCAGGTGCCCCTAAAATGGTAGGCTAAATTATGCCAATAAGCATGCATGCACAAAAAACAACTTTTCCTTCATCTACAAGCAAATACACCACATAGGTTGTATAGAATAGAGAAGTACAGATAAGTCCCAGCAAAGGAAAAGGGGGATGATGGGAGGGTAACCTGGACTGCAACAGTGAATACACTCGAACATCTACATTTATGGTAGGTATACAACTGTACTATGTTCATCGTGTTTCACTGTTGCAATCATTACAATTGGGTTGAATCCCAAAGCTAAGGTTGGGAGGCTGGTGCTAAATAGGATTAGGAGAGGCTATAAGGCCCTGCAGAACTGCAGTGGCAAAGCCTGCCCTGGATTTAGAGTAGAGAGGTAATTGATAGTACTTTGTAAAAATATGCACTGAACTCCAAGACTCTAAGATGTCTTTGGTTGGTACTCCTCTGAGGAAGGCTGCTGAAGTGGCTGCTGCTCTGGTTGAATGTGGCCTAATGTCCTTAGGCACTGATTTGCCATGCTGTGAATAGCAGAAATGAATGCAGTGGCCTATCCACTTTGAAATAGTCTGCTTTGAGATAGGCTTTCCTTGTGATCCTGCAGCATATGCCACTAGAAGTTGCTCAGTCTTTCTGAAAGCTTTGGTTCTGTCCAAGTAGAAGCGTAGCTGCCTGTGAATGTCCAAAGAATGCAGAATTCTCTCACCCTTATTCTGTGGGTTTGGATAAAAGGTAGGCAAATGAAATGTTTGGTTAAGGGCCCCACTTTTACACTACCTTAGGCATAAATGTAGGGTTTGTCTGCAGAGAAACCCTGTCAGGATGGAAAATGATAAAAGGTTCCACAGCCATGAGTGCCTGTAACTCTGAGACTCATCCAGCAGAGGTTATTGCTCGGAGCAGAGCTGTTTTCCAGGATAAGAATTTTATATCAGCTGCAGAAGCTGGTTCAAACGGAGGCAGTGTGAGTTTTTCCAAGACATAGTTGAGGTCCCATGCAGGTATTGGTGCTCTCCTTGAAGGTCTTATGTTTTTGGCCCCTCTGAGGTACTGCCTTAGTAATGGATGAGAAAAAATAGGTGGCTCTGTATTGCAATGAGCTGAAATGGCAGAGGTATGAATTTTAATTGATGAAAAGGAAAGGCCTTTATCAAGCATCTCAGTTAAGTATTGCAAAATCTGAGGAATATCTGGAACAATTGTGTCAAAACCTTGTGCCTGATTCCAAGCGCAGAATCTCTTCCATTTTTCTGCATATGACTTTCTGGTGCTAGGCCTCCTGGCCTCCAAAATAACATCCATCACTGCTTTAGAGAGAGGTGTGTCTTGACTGGCTACATTATCCGCCATGCTGCCAGGTTTAAGGTCCTGAGTTGGCTGTGCAGTATCTGACTGACTTGTTGGGTCAATAAGTGAGGAATTTGAGGTAATGCCCAAGCTAGGCATTGAGACAAGCTCTTTAGGATTGGGTACCAGTGCTGGCGGGGCCAGTCTGGGGCAATCAGTATCATTTTTGGTTTCTCTTATCTGACCTTGAGGAGTACCTTGGGGAGGAGAGGCAGAGGAGGAAAGGCATATACTGTTAGGTCTTTCCAGCTGAAAGACAGAACATCCACTTTCCATGCTTGCTTGTGATAAGTCCTTGTGCAGAATCTCTGTAGCTGGTAGTTGTGATGGGAGGCAAATAGGTCTATGTCCGGGCAGCCCCAGTTCCTTGTTATCATGCTGAAAACTTGTGGATCCAATTTCCACTCGTGGGGATCCATTAGGTTTCTGCTTAGTTCGTCTGCCAGAGTATTTGTCCTTCATGGCAGGAATTGTGCTTGCAGATGTACTTGGTAAGTCAATGCTGTGTCCCACAAGTTCATGGCTAGCCTGCAGAGGGGGTAGGAATGTGTGTCTCCCTGCTTGTTTATGTACCACATGACTGTAGTATTGTCCGTCTTTATCAGTAGTTGTCCTGGATGAAGTAGATCCTTGAAGGCTGTCAGGGCATTTTGAACAGCTAGCATCTCTTTTTGATTGATATGTAGATGCATTTGACTTGTGGACCATGTGCCCTGAATACATCTTCCTGCCATATGGGCCCTCCAGGCATAATCTGATGCATCTGTTGTCAATGTCTGCCTGGCTGTGGATAAGGTGAATGGCTGTCCCGTGTTGTGGTGACAGGCTTTTGCCCACCAGCGAAACTCCTGTTGCAGGCAGGGAATGAGGGTAATTATTGTTTCCAGGCTGTGGGAATGTTGAGTCCAAACACTTTTTAGATACCACTGAAGGATGCCATGAAGCCCAAAGCCTGCAGAATTTTTCTTGCAGATAACTGGGTCTTTATTGCCAACATTTTGAAATAAGTAGTCAGTTGTCTGTGTCTGTCTGGCATGAGATAAGCCATCTGGGCAGTTGTAATTAAGCTTGCACCCAGGAATAGTATCTCTTGAGAGGGTACGAGTTTTGGTTTCTTTTCATTTACTGTGTACCCTAGACCTGTTAGTTATCTTTTTACAAACGTCAGATGTTGTAGTAGAATGTCCTTGTTTTCTGCTTGAATAAGGCAGTCGTCCAAGTAAGGATATATTTGTATTCCTCTTTGTCTGCAAAATGCAATCACTGGTGCAAGGCATTTTGTGAAGACCCTGGGCGCAGTAGATAAGCCAAAGGGCAGTGCAGATAATTGGTAGTGCATTGAGCCAGCTATAAATCTGAGGTATCTTCTGCATGATTGTCTGATTGGGACATGCAGGTATGCCTCTTTTAGGTCTTAAGTCACAAGCCAAGCCTTCTTGCCCAGCATCGGCAGAAGCTGCTGCAGGGTTAACATTGTGAATTTTGGAATATCCAGGAATGTGTTTAGGATAGACAGGTCCAGTATTGGTCTCCAGGCTTTGTCCTTTCTGGGCACCAAGAATAGCCTTGAGTAGAATCCTAGTCCTTGCTGTTGCTGTGGTAATAGCTGAATGGCTCTCATGTCCACGAGGGATGAAACTTGTTTTTGCGCCTCTGCCCATTGATTGCGTGGCAGGTCTGGCATACCATTTGGCCTTGGCAGAGTCTGAAAGTGGAACCTGTAGCCTTGTGATACGATATTTAAGACCCATTTGTCCTGGGTGATCATGTGCCAATTTTGTGAAAAAAGTGCTAGTTTTCCCCCCAAAGGGGCTGCCAGAAGATAAGTGCTTGGTGCTGGCAGGGGAAAGTCATTGAGACTGTTTCCTGTATGGCTGTGATTTTTCCTCTCCGCTTTTGGAGGTAGAAGCATGTTAGAAAAATATCTATTAGTAATATGCATGCTTAGTGCATTCGAGGTTTAAAAGGGTTAATACATTTATTCTGTTCACACTGCATGAAACTGCACAGCTATTAGAAACTTAACAAGAAGCATTCTATTTTCTGCTAATGTCAGCAAATAACAAGAAGTAATTAATTTCTACTAGTGTCATGGAAAGAACTGTATAAAAATACCATACTAATCATTAATAGTTCAGACAAACCATTCTGCCAGCATGCTTTGTCTCCTTGCTGCAAGTTAATAAAGGGTGCCTTGCTTGAACCTTACGTGAATTGGTCTTTGAAGTTTTTTCCTTTGACAGATTGGTCCTTCGGACCTGAACCCTCTCTTCACCATGGATCAGACGGGCCAGGTGGTTGAAACCGCTTGGGGAAGAAACCAAATTGGTTCTTCTTATTTGAAAAGCCCTACGACTGAATTGTCGTTCAAAGGAAGCCAGCCACTTTCTGATCTGTGACTGAAGGACGGGTCTCTGCGAATCAGGTGATCAATCACGTAGGCTCAGGTAAGGTGAATCTACTTTTTCCTGTTTTCTGTTTTAGATCAGGGACCAGATTTGTATTGTTTTTGTCAGGACTGTATTTTTCTTACAGGTCAGGGATAGAAAAGATTACTGTCTTGTCATAGATCAGGAGAAACAGAATAAGTAGACAGTCATTCTGAAGAGACTATAACAAAATCCGTGCTACCATGTTAAAAAATAAGAGAAGTTACGTAACGATAAAAGGGTAGAACAAACTGGGTAGTAATTGCACAAAAAGACCCCAAAATCCACCATTAACAGAAGACGCAAAATACATGCAGTCGCAGCGCACCGACAATATTAAATATTATTCAAAATGGGTTAATAAGTACGAATTTAACGGGAAATTAGAAAAATCCTCACTTATCAAACTTGTCAAACAGCTCAAAACCGAATCCAAAGGTCGGGTAAAAAAGCAACGTAAATTAGGAATTCCTCAGGCACACAGGTGGATTGAGGAAGTAAACCGTAGGGAACAAAAGAACAACAATTCAAAAACAATGTTTTTAGATAAGGAGGGCAATAACTTAGTAATAGCATCGGCCCCTCCGCCTCCCTTACCAGAATATGAAGCAAGTGAACAAGTTAGTCCACCCCCACGATATCCTATCGTCATTGAAAATAGAGACATTGTAAAAGTAAAACCATATATTAGAGATCCCATCAAGACCAGGTCTCGAACAAAGACAGGTAACTCAAATGAAGACATCGAGTTATATCAAATGGTTAAGAATTCACGATCTATGAGTGAAGAAGAAATATGCCCACTTATAGAAGTACACAATCCTCAGGCAGGACAAGATAATCAGGACCCAACCATTTTAGTGTATAGACCTTGGACTCCGGAAGATATCCGGAAAGCCACTGAGTGAATTCCCCATCCAAAAGTTAATTTTAGAAAAGTCTCAGAAGATTTACAAGGAATGAGGCTGAGTTATAACCTAAATGGAGAAGAGGTAAAAAAAGTAGTTAGACAAATTGTGGGGCAAGATTGGCACATGATTAGTGGCAACTGGAATCCTCATGACGCTGCACAAAGACCCCTCCCACATAGCAACGCAGAATTAGACAACAGAGTAAAAGGTCTTGCAGACCGCATCTCGGAAAAATGGAAGCCTAGGGCAGACTGGACTTGCATTAATCAATGCATCCAACAAGAAGGTGAAACTATTGACCGGTATTATGCCAGACTATTAGAATGTTTTAATAACCACTGTGGAATGCAGGTTCCTAAAGATCAAACACAAGATTCCCCATATGAACAGCAGTTAAAGAATGCATTTTTAAAGGGCAGTATTGCGCCTATAAGCAGTTTTATTACAAAACACATGGTAGACCATCGTACAAGTAGGTTACAGTCATTACTTGAATATGCTAGGCATGCCGAAAGGCATTTTAATAGCAAAAAGAAAATGAAAGCTCAAGTATTTTCTGTAGAAGATGGAGCAGAAGTTTACGTAGTACAGTCCGGGAAAAAGGGCAAGAAAAATGCACAGTGGAACAAACAATCTGATCAATGATCAGAGGACTTTGAAGGGCAAAAGAAAAGGGGTGAATGTTTTAAATGTGGTAAAAAAGGACACTTGGCAAAGGATTGCAGGAAAAATAAGAAGGCAACAATGGAAGACAAAGAGGGTGAGGACTGACTATATGGTAGTCAGGAATCACTAGAAGGGGATAGCGAAGAAAGGACAAATGAGAATGTGATAGAGGGAGTAGAGGATGTGACAGAAGAGATAGAAGAAGTGAAAGAAGTTAGTGACAGTGAAGAAAATGAAATATTAGAACTAGCTTTATTGAGCTTGGAGCTCTATTTAGCAGACACGAAAAATAGAAGTTATGTTCTTACCATAATGTTCCATGTTAGTTGTCTTCTTCTCGCCTTCTTCTTGCTGGATGGGTTCGGAGCCGACCTCGGCCCGACTGCCACTCTAAAAGCTCGAGAGTTGGTTCCACCGGCTCGAGGCTCCCCTTATATCCCACAATGCTAGGCGAGAGTTACCTCAGATCTCGTTTGTAAGCTAACCCCAGCTTATAATAGTTACAGAATAACTCTAAACAGAGTCCACCTCTAACAACAGGGAGAAAGAAGGGTGACCTACATCCTGATTCAGGAGATATGCAAGCAGCATATGTCTAAGAAAGAGGTGGTAGAAAGAGAGGTCACAATCACAACTCCTCTAGGTCTGTCCAGGCCAGGGGAAGGAGGGTGGGGCGAAGAAGAAGCGAGAAGAAGACAACTAACATGGAACGTTATGGTAAGAACATAACTTCTATATGTTAAGTTGTCTATCTCGCCTTCATTCTTGCTGGATGGGACCGTCCCTAGCACCTTGTCCCGGGTGGCCTAATGGAACAGACTCCTGAGAACAGTGGAACCAAAGTTAGCTCTATGCCTAGAAGCTAAATCCAACTTATAATGAGAAATGAAAGTGTGAGGAGTAGCCCAAGTAGCCGCTGCACAAATGGTGTCAATAGGCAGTCTGTCTTGGAAGGCTAAGGAAGTAGCCAAAGCTCTTGTAGAATGGGCCTTAGGTTTATTAGGCAGCTTTTGGTGTCTAATCTCATAAACAAGGGTAATCAGAGATGTAAGCCATCTAGATAATGATACCTTTGAAACTGAAAGTCCCTTTCTGCCTTCTGCATAGGAGACAAACAGTTGGTCAGATTTTCTGAATTGTTTTGTTCTATCCAAATAGTACCTCAACTGACGATGAACATCTAGCCAATGTAATTTTTGTTCAGACCTATTGGAATATTCTGGAAAAAAGACAGGGAGGTCAATGCTTTGATTTAGATTTGACGTCGAGACTACCTTAGGTAAAAAGGACGGGTTGGTTCGTAAGGATACCCTGTCCTTATGGAACAATAGATAAGGAGGTCGACAGCTGAGTGCATGAAGTTCTGAGACTCTTCTAGCTGAAGTAATAGCTACCAGAAAGAGAGTCTTCCATGATAGCAATTTTAAAGAACAGGATGCTGCAGGTTCGAAAGGGGGTAGAATCAAAGAAGTAAGAACTAAATTTAGGTCCCAAGGAGAAGGAGGATTTCTTATAGGAGGTCTGAGAAGAAAAACTCCTTTCAAAAGGCTTTGCAAAGCTTGTGGGACATTAAGGCAGACTCAGAAATACCCACATGAAAGTTAGAGATAGCTGCCAATTGAACTTTAAGAGTAGAAGGGGATGAACCTGCATGGAAGAGTTCAGCTAGAAAATCAAGGACTATTTGGATGGAAGCAGTGAAAGGATCTATGTCCCTTCCTTGAGCCCAAAATGTGAAACGTTTCCACTTACTCAAGTAAATCTTCCTAGTGGAAGATTTATGGGAAGCTATCAAAATATCTCGAACAGAGTGAGATAATTGAGGAAGCCTGGCTAAGGTTGGAACTGGAGGAACCAAGCAGTGAGGTTCAGAGAGGGAGGGCGATGTAACTGACCCGATTGATGGATCAAAAGGTCTGGAACTAGGTCCAGATGCCAAGGTCGCTCCAATAGAAATTGATGTAGAAAGGGGAACCACACCTGTCGAGGCCAGTAAGGAGCAATGAGGATCAATGAGGCCTTCTGAGCGATAGCTTTCTGTATCACTTGAGAGATTAGTGGGAAGGGAGGAAATGCATACAGAAGTCCCCGGGACCAAACTTGGACTAGAGCGTCTCTGCTGGGTTGGCCTGGTAAAGGGAATAGGGTGAAATAATGTCTGCACTTGCTGTTTTGGGGAGTAGCAAAAAGATCGCAGCAAGGCTGACCCCACTTGAGAAAAATCTCTCTCACAACAGAGTCTTTCAGAGACCACTCGTGAGGCATGAGGATAGCTCTGCTCAATTTGTCTGGTCGGAACCGACACGGGAATTTCTAATACCTCGGCTCCAGCCGGAGCCGAGGGAACCACAGAAACTGTGGACTGAGACTCATCGGCTCCAGCCAGAGCCGATGTAGGCATAGGTTTAGAAGCCTTAGGTCTCGGCTCAGTTGTCGGAGCCGAAGACCTAGATGCCTTAGAGGGCTTCCCTGAAGACACAGTAAGGGAATCCTCTGGCTTGAGTAAGCCTCTTAAAATTAACTTATTTTTTCTTTCCTGCAGGACCCTGGGGCTGAAGCCATGGCAAACAGCACAGGAGTCCTGCAGGTGCAAAGGTCCCAGACAGTAGACACAAGAAGTGTGAGCGTCTGTCAGAGACATTTTCTGACAGCACGCATCACACTTCTTGAATCCGGAGACCTTTGCTTCTTTAGACATCTCAAAGGTGTAATCACACGCACAGTCACAAACACACTGATTACACCCTGTCTAGTTTAACTTAAAATAAAACAACTAGCTAGGTTTTTAAATTAAGAAAAAATAACACACACATACTCCACTAGGGAAGAAAAAAAAGGCCTGTAGGCCCAGGGAAGAACTTAAAGTTCTTGTGGGGAAAAAACAGGAATTTTTAAGAAAGGGGATAAGAATTCCTCTAAACTAAGGGAAATAAGTATAAATATTAAAATTAAAGGGGTTTTAATACACTAACTTTACAAGAAAGTCACTTACCAAGAACCGGTAGAAAACCAACACCTCGATCGCTGTAGCGGCAAACGAGATCTGAGGTAACTCTCGCCTAGCATTGTGGGATATAAGGGGAGCCTCGAGCCGGTGGAACCAACTCTCGAGCTTTTAGAGTGGCCGAGTCGGAGCCGAGGTCGGCTCCGAACCCATCCAGCAAGAATGAAGGCGAGATAGACAACTTAACATCAAAAGTTACACTCTTGGTAGAAGGGAGGGAAGTCAAATTCTTGTGTGACTCATGGGCATCACGAAACCTGATACATCCCTCCAAACTGCCAAAAAATATGGAGTCACCTGATTACATACTGGTAAAAGCAGCTAATGGACAGCTGTATCGGGAGCCCCTCTCCCGTAATATTGCAATAACTGATCCAGTTTCAGGATTGACTCAGAAAAGCAAAATTGTTGTTTCTGCAAAATGCCCAGTAAACCTCTTGGGCAGAGACCTCATGCAACTATTTGGTATAGCAGTAGTCCCAGCCATGCAGGGTATGGAAGCACAGCGACAAATTGATACCTTTGCAGTGCAATCGGAGGGTGAAATGTTTTATTGGTACAGCCAGAACTTGGTTACGACTGGTCCAGGGACTGTGACCGAAGAATTAATGAATGTAGCCATCAGTAAGTTCCCCTCCCTTGACATTGATAAGCAACACCTGTTGCATTGTACCCTGTATTACACACCAGGACCTGATAAGGAATATGAGCAAGAATTGTTTAAAAATCATCCAAACAGATTGATATTACGTAACCTGTACTGGGACACAGAAGGGAACAGTGTAGCCAGCTGTTCACTGCCCCAGGAGTTCTTTACACTTTATAAATTTAATCGATTACCACATGTTAGCTTAACCAAGAACAAAAATATAGAATGGGCAGACCTAGGAGAAAAAGTCACAAGATGGGAGAAACAGACAGAATTAGAACTGTCAGAACAGGAAATATAAATACAGAATAATAACAAGCAAGATGCAGAGCAGCACACCAACGGAGACAGGAATTAGCGTGATAAATATGTAATAAACGTTTTCAATCACCATACACGCTGTTCCCTGATGGCTATAAAACGTAAATACAACTTCAAAAAATGTATTCCAAAGGCATAAAGCACGATGAAGGCATCTGGATACTTAATAAATCTTTAATTCCAATACAGAGTAAGCGCTTTCGCCAACAGGCTTCTTCAGACTCATATTACAATAAGTCAAAGTTACAGCATTTAAAAAGTCCACCATTAAATCTCATTGGGTAAGGGATCAGACCTGTTGCACTTCAAAAAATTTTTAAAGTGATACTGGCTTCACTTACTGATAATTTAAAAACAAATTCATATAACATTAAAAAGTTCAAGCGCTTATAAAATTATACACATATTTTAAAAAATACATAAAAACACACTTTAAAACTTCTGTTGCCTTGCTGACCATAGTCAACTATTTTATCATACAATCTATAAACCAGTATGAAGAACGTACTTAAAATCAAATTAACTACTCATATTAAGCAGAACTGTACTGACCAAAAGTAGTACAACTTCAACACATATATTAGCATAATATGTGCAAACATTGACAACGCGTTCAAATACTAGAATATAAACCCATATGGCATTATTACTATATTGTCTATAATCCTATGTGACACATAGGAAAAATCAAATGAACTGAAGGGCTGTGAAGTGATAATGCAGTGACAAGATATATTTATAATTCATGGGTCCATACAATCAGATGTTATAATTAGAATATCTCATAAGTACCATTCATTAGGTTCAACCACTAATGACACAGTATTATACCTATTGTTATTAAATTAGAAACAACCCTACACTACTTTAAAATATTCCATTTGTGCATGAATGAAATCATTGCTTCACTCTGCGTAACCTCCTACTTTTAAGGAATGGTTTAATCTGTACCTTGTCATTGAGACCAGGGGGGGTATCTGCTCTCCATCTAATAATCCATCTGGTCTCACATTCCAATGTTCTATTAATAAGGTCACCTCCTCTGAAACCTTGTGTAAGTGTCTGTATAACAAAAAATTTAAATGCATGTTGTCGCCCTCTGTTTTACAGTGTCTGCCAATGCGTTGACATCTGGTCCTATTCTAATCTGGTAGGTAGGCTCTCGAAGGCCCTCTTTAAGGGTCCTATTCGTCTTCCCTATATAGTAGGCGGGACATGAATTGCATGTAGCAACATAAATCACGTTCCTACTTTCACAGTTGGTATTAGTATGGAAATAGAATATTCGTCCTGTATTAGGGTGTATGAAGTTAGTATTTATATTAATAAAAGGGCATTGTTTGCATTTACCACAAGGTGCAGTATTCCCAATAACACCCTCTACACTTTGCCTACTCATGTTGTGTCTAGGTCTACATAATAAACTTTTCAAATTCGGATGATTCTTATATGTTATACGTGGTTTGGGTCCTACTACATCACTCACCTCCCTGTCTGACAGAAGGATATCCCAATGTTTATGCATAAGTTTTTTCACTTCCAAATTCATCCTACTGAAAGTTAAATTAGCCCTCAGTAAGTAACTTGAATGCAACTAGAGAATTGCAAGAATTAGAGACTGTTTTTACCAAACTTAAACGATTACAAGTGCAGAGACAGTACTTTGAAGCTTGTTTGTCTAAGAGAATCATACCGCGTGGTCTCCGCATCTTAAAGATGCCCACGTCAGGCAACCAGTTCCCGGAACTTTTGTATCGCTGGCAACAGCTCAATCTTGAGCTTAGCTTCAACTACATGAAGCTACTTGTTGAATACCATACACCTGAAGAAAATAGATTGAGACTTTTGGTTAATAAGTTATTTAATGACTTTAAAATCAAATATGTTGAAAATGTATATGTCGCTAGATTGGAAAGAGTTTTAGAGGATGTTTTGTTACTGGAGAAACGGTTGTTCGACCAGAAAAAGGTAAAAATAACAAGGGATACACGAGATTTCAGAAATAATTATGTTTTCACTTGGCCAAGGGATAGGAATGTACATCAACAGGGCACTAACGGTTCCAATGAACCGCAAGGACGTAGTAACGGTTCTAATGAACCGCAAGGACGTAATAATATGAACCCCAGGATTAGTAACAATGAACAAATGCATAGTGCGTTGTTAACTGATAGTTCTGTGGAGATAATTACTAACAATGAAATACAAGAATCTAGTAACATATCTGTTAACAGAGAGTTTGCAGGTAATGATCATGATAACAACACGACTACTAAGATGGGAGGTGCCAGACAGGAATCAGTTGAGTCGATTAATGCTAGAATAGGAGAAGGGATGGTTAACACACCAATTGAAGGTGAATCATCCAACCCCACTTTGGGAGGAGACACAACTAGTAATAATACTTATGTAAATAGTCGGAGGTCATCACCAGAAGACACAGTAGTTCGACCTAAAGTGAATAGTACGTTTTTTTCTATGAATAAAATGCCTACCCCCCTCCCCATAGCACAGAACCGTTTTTTGGAAAAGAAACGGTCTGTCAGCAGGGGGAGACAAAAGAGGAAGGGGTCCGCAGAAGAACAACAGGGTCCCACATTGAAGAGGATGTGGGAGAAAACAAGTCATTAGTTTTTAATTTGTCTAATAGAACCTTGAATATATTTGAGGAACAAGTCTTAAGCAAAGGGCTCAGTTTTATTCCCACTAAGAATAGTGATATGGTGGATACACTTATAGACACCAAATTGTATATTAGGAATATGCAATTGAAGTTGGATTATGGACAGTCAAATGATATCACAGGGTTGACTAAGTTTCGAGCAAATAGTGTATATGTCCCACAGCTACACCCTACGATAGAGGTGTTTGGAAAAGTCCTGGAGAATGACATATATAAGAGTTTTCAAGAAAAGAGGGGATCAAGACATAGACAGAACTTGAATTATAATCAGAGGAAAGCCTTGAATGATCTAAGGCACGATAGGTCAATAGTAATCAGACCAGCTGACAAAGGCGGGCCAGTGGTCCTTATGGACACTGTCTATTATAATGACAAGATGAAATTAGAAGTTATGTACTCACCATAACGTTCCATCTGAGTAGGTGTATTCATTTGTCTGCAACCTGTGGGTTATGAATCCGATATCGGATCCGAACCAGCATGGTTTTCCAGCTATGGATCCAAGCTCTCAGCTCCTCCCCTCACCCATAATGCCCTGCTCTACCCTCATGACCTCAGATCGAGTTTGCCAAAGCAACAATACCCTAAAAAGGGTAACAAAGAATATGCAGGAAACTGAAAGGCCAGGGGGATAGGAGGGCGGGATGGTTGCAGACAAATGAATACACCTACTCAGATGGAACGTTATGGTGAGTACATAACTTCTAAATCTGAAGTAGGATATTCATTTGTCTGCAACCTGTGGGACAGAGTCCCCAGCTACCTAAATCTTGGGCCATCATGGAAGGATATTCGAGCCAAAGGATGCTCTACCCCTAGATGCAAGATCCAACTTATAGTGGGAAATAAACGTATGAGATGAAGCCCACGTGGCTGCTGCACAAATATCATCTAGAGGAATCCTAGCCTTGAAGGCTGCCGAGGTAGATACTGACCGGGTTGAATGGGCATGAACACCCTCCGGGCCTTCCTGAAGCTTGATAAGCCAATAAAATGCACTGTGAAATCCAGCGGGACAGAGAAACTTTAGAGATTGGCTTGCCCAAATTGAATTTTGCAAAGGAAATAAACAGCTGGTCGGATTGCCTATGACCAGCTGTCCTGTTCAGATAAAATCTAAGTTGCCTGTGAACATCTAGTGAATGTAGCTTATATTCACCTTTGTTTTCATATTTAGGAAGAAAACAGGGAGGTTAATGGATTGATTGATGTTTGCTTCAGAAGCGATTTTAGGAAGAAAGGATGGGTTGGTCCTGAGGGAGACACGGTCCGGATGAAATACCAAGTAAGGAGGTTTAGCTGATAAAGCTTGAAGTTCAGAAACTCTCTTGGCTGATGTAATGGCTACCAAAAGGCTGTCTTGTAGGACAAGAATTTGAGATCCACGCTGGCTCGAAAGGAGGAGCGGTCAAGGCCTGTAGGACCAAAGAAAGGTCCCAAGGAGGAACTGCTTGTTTTATAGGGGGCCTGAGAAGAAAAGTACCTTTAAGAAATATCTTACACAATTTGGCTGACATAAGAGGATTAGAGTCATGGCCAATGTGATAGTGAGAAATTGCAGCCAGTTGAACTTTGACTTTGGAACTGCTGGCACCATCGTTAAAGAGAGTGGTTAGAAAGTCAAGCACTAAAGGGAGAGGAACCGTGAAGGGATTCAGGCCTTGCCGCTCCGCCCACACAGAGAAACGTTTCCATTTGCTTCGGTAAACCTTTCTAGTGGATGGTTTATGAGCCGCCACCAAAATAGCCTTTACAGGTGAAGAAATACCGGGAGTCCTAATCAAGAGTGGAACTGGAGCAGCCAAGCGGTCAGCTTCAGGTTGTCCAGGTTCGGAGGAGGAATGCAGGATGGATGGGATATCAGATCCGGGATGGGATCTAGAATCCAAGGAGGATTCACCGAGTGAGACCTTAGGAAGGGGAACCAGATCTGTCGAGGCCAGAATGGAGCAATGAGAATCATTCTGCAACCCACCCGAGAGGCTTTCTGAAGAACTTGCAGCATCAGAGGCAAGGGTGGATAGGCATACAGAAGACCGGGTGGCCAAGCATGCACCAGAGCGTCTCTTGGGGTACCTCCGGGAGGAGGTATTAAAAAAACTGTCGCACTTGGTGTTTGAGGGAGAAGCAAAAGATCGCATGAAGGGTTCCCCAATATGCGTTCGCTACTTGACAATTGAGAGACCACTCGTAAGGGGTCAGAATGGTGCGACTGAGCTTGTCCGCTAGGATGTTGGACCGACCCGGAATGTGCGTTGCTATTAGAAAGCAATTGGTGGAGATTGCCCATTCCCAAACTCTCATGGCCTCTCGACAAAGAGGGTAAGACCTTGTTCCCCCTTGCTTGTTGATGTACCAGACAACAGACATGTTGTCCGATTGAATCGCAATTGTTCCCAAGGGAAGAAAGTCCTGAAGTGCTAGCAACGCTAAGAGCACTGCTCTCATCTCTAGAACATTGATATGCAGTAAGGTCTCTGAATCGTTCCACGTGCCTTGGACTGTCGTGCCCCCACCCGAGGCGGGAGGCGTCCGTGGTCACCGTGGCGAGAGGAGAAGCACAAAATGGGCGGCCTTGTGGAGATCCGGGAGTGGAGCCACCACAAGAGGGACCGCTTGCAAGCCTTGCTGATCGCTATGGGATGATGCATGGGAGAGCAAGGTATGACCACTGTACTAAGAGCGTCCACTGTAGAATGCATATTGAGCCTGGCAAGAGGAAGAAGTGCTATAGCGCCATGGACCCTAGAGCCCTCAGGACCAACTCCGCTGGAACAGAACTTGAATGGAGAATGGCCCGCACCTGGAGCTGCAGATTTAGAACTCTGTCCGCAGTGAGGAAGGCTCGTAAACTCCTTGTGTCTAGCCTGGCCCCTATAAAATCTAAGAGCTGTGTGGGCCAGGTTGGACTTTTTGTATTTATTGCGATGCCCAGAAAGGGAGCAAGATGGAGAAAGGAGTCTCGCGCCAAGAGAAGTAGATGCCTTGTTGGGGCGGTAAGAAGCCAGTCGTCCAGGTAGGGAAAGACCTGCACCCCCTGAAGCCTCAGGTGGGCCGCTACCACTGCTAGTACTTTGGTGAACACCCTGGGGGCTGTGGTGAGACCAAAGGGAAGGACCCGAACTGGTAGTGACTGGCTCCCAGCCGGAAGCGGAGAAACCTCCTGGAGCCTGTCCATCAGGATGTGGTCCTTGAGATCTATCGAGCACATCCAGTGATTTTCTCCCAGAAGGAGAATAGATTGCAGAGTGACCATTGAATTTTTCTTTGGGGACTGCCAGATTCAAGAGAGAGAGGTCTAGGATTGGTCTTAGTTCCCCGTCTTTTGGCACTAAAAAGAATCTGAGAACCCTGATCCGATCTGGTCTGGGGAACGGGCTGGATGGCTCTTTTCTTTAGCAGATGGCCAATTTCTGCCAAAGCGGCCTCCCGTGACCGGGTGGACGCCTGGGAGGACTTCAACTTTGGAAGGTGAAGGAAAGGAATGCGATATCCCTGGATATGATTTGGAGAACCCAGCGGTCCGATGTTATGGACTCCCATGCCGCTAGGTGCCCCGAACGTCCCGACTGCCTCCAGAGTAGAGCAGTCGGGCAACCCTCAGGGTTGCTGCGGGCCGTTCAGAGAAAGGTTCCCTGGATCCGAAGTTTCTGGGAGCCCCTCTGCCTCTAGGGCGGCATCCTCCCTGTCCTCCTCTGCCACGGAAGGACTGGTTGTCCGGAGCAGGCTGGGACTGCTGCGACTTCGGAACCACATCTTCTTCTGACCCTTTTGGTTCCTAGAATAGGGCCTCTGGGGTGCAGAGAAGCGGATTCCGACGGCAGACAGCGTCTTCCGTCCTTTCGCTCTGGGTCAACGAACGGTCTTGCCAAACAGAGCAGAACCATCAAAGGCGTTCACGACGCCTTGAAGGGCTCAGAAAAATCGCAGGACGGAGCCAGGCCTGACGTCCAGTGACCAGTCCTGTCCCGCAGCTCTAGCGCCTCCGCTGCATGGGAGAGTAGCCGCATAGAAGTATTTGTAACTGACCTAAGAGTGGCCATACGGGTGGAGTGCAGAACTCTGTCCTCCTCCGAAATGGACTCAGGGGATGCAGCGTATTCCTTAATAAGATCTCGCTGCATCCGAATAACATGCCAAATAGTTCAGCGCCTTACTGAGAAGGTCGCCAACTGAACATCCGCTTCCTAAGCGGTCCATCATCCGAGACTCCTTGCTCGGTGGGTGGACTGAGGGACTCTCCTGAGCCAGTTCCTCTTTGTGGCCGCCGTCAACATGGCATCTACCGGAGGCCCCTTACTCCAATGGGTCCGGTCGGATGGCGGACTAAGGATCCTATCCGGTCTTTTGGGAATTGGCTCCACGGTGTCCGGTTCCTTCCACGCCCTGGTGGTAATAAGGTCCACCAGGGGGTCGGCAGGGGACACCCAAGAGGTAGACGGGCCCGCTTCAAATGCCTCCAAGAACACGGACTCGTCCGAGGAAGACTTGGGGCAGACCACCCCTAATACGGAGCATTTCCATGATGTCTCCAAAGGAGACATCCTCGGGGTGACCGTGGGGAGCCTTCCCTTCCTCCAAGTCCGTGTCTTCTGTGAGAGACTCGGGGAGTCAATGTGCCTCCTTTAGGGACCTCCTCTGGGGGCTGTCAGAGGAGTCCTGCAGCAGCAATTTGCTCCATAGGAGCAACTTGGGGCACAGAAACGGGCTATCCCAGGGGCCGGATGGTGGAAGCCTGGCCCAGTGCAGAGGGAGCGGACGGAGCCGAAACAAGTGCCGGGGTCCGGAGACCCTCAACAGAGCCCTCTCCACTACATCAAAGCCGAAGGGAGCCGACCACCAAAGGATCCGACAATCGGCTCCCTCGGATCCGAAGAGTGGATCGAGCCGGCGCCGGCACTCGGATCCGAAGGACAGTGCGCTCCGACACAGACGGCGCCGAGCACTGATCCCCGGATCCGGCTCGGATCCAGGCTCCGAGGTCGGGTCCGACGCACTCGAGGGCAGGGTCGGGTCCGGTACCAAGTACTATCGGCTCCGACCCACCCCGCCCGGCTGCTCGGCTCCAGCTGCTCCGAACCCGGATAGCGGGTCGGAGAAGGAGCAATAGGCTTAAAAGGGTGTTGAGCTCCCCGAGGGGAGGCAAGAGCACTCCCATCTGCATCTGGGCCTGGATGAACCTTCTCATCATCCGGTCCAGATCAGCATCAGAAAGGCTATGGGTAGATTCGAAGAGGCTACCGAGGTAGGCCTGGAGTGCCTCCTCGATAGCCTCGACGGAGATCGGGTCTCCTCCTCCTCAGGACCCGTGAAAGCACACAGGGGACCGGAGCCGAGAAGGAGGAGACCGAACCGACATGAGCCGGGAGAAGCCTGGCTGGCGGGCCGAAACAGAGGTCTCGGCCCGCCGGTGCTTCTCCCTCCGGTCCTTTAGTAGCATCCCTCTCCTCTCCAGAAGCGGGAGGTTGAGTCCCAGGAGCAGGAGGGGTTGCCACAGGGGAACAACTGTAGCCACAGTAGTCAAGGAGCGGAGGCCGGAGCCGAGTCTGGCGGTAAAGACCCGCCAAGACCAGCTTGGACCTCCGCTCCTCAGTGCCCTGGGGTTGAACCCTGCACAAATGGAACAACCAGATGTGAGGTGTTCAACCCAGACACACACCGAGTGTGGCCATCAGCGGTGAGAGCTTATGGCCACACTGAGCATTCGAAAAAATAGATTTAGGCTGGTCAGCCATAATCTATAAATCACTAAAAGCTACTGAAAGTAACTTAAAACAAAAAGACACACAGGCCTACACACACACTCTACGCAACAGCGAGGGGAGGGAATAAAAATTACTTAATTTAACTCAAAAGAAACTCAAAATACACTTTTAAGAAAGGGAAACCTAAACTTTCACACAGAATCACTCAAAAAAATCAAAAATTCTCTGATTTTTACAAGTAACAAAATCCACTTAGCTGAGAGCTATGTACCCAAATCCAGTCACCAGCGCGGCAAACGAGATCTGAGGTCATGAGGGTAGAGCAGGGCATTATGGGTGAGGGGAGGAGCTGAGAGCTTGGATCCATAGCTGGAAAACCATGCCGGTTCGGATCCGATATCGGATCCATAACCCACAGGTTGCAGACAAATGAATATCCTACTTCAGATCTAATGTTAAATGATAATCGCTTTTATACAAGAATAGATCATGGTATATTGACAGATAAAGTGTTCAGTGTATACTATACCTTGGATGACCTTATCATGTCATCGGACATCACTCAAGAGCTACATGATTTCTTTAAAGTTAAGGATCCGGTAATACCCGTTATTCAGGGATTACCGAAGATACATAAAAGCTACACTGACCCACCCATGAGACCCATAGTGGCAGGTCAGGGTTGGGTCACTGAACCCCTCTCTATTTACACAGAATACTTGTTAAGACCCTTAATAGATGAGAACAAAAGAATACTCAAGGACAGTAAGCAATTTCTAATTGACCTGTACACTTATACACAACATCTCAGAGATAATCAACATTTCTTTTTAGTAACCTTAGATGTCGTGAGTCTTTTCACAGTAATCCCTAATGATATAGGTGTTAATTTCATCATAGAGTACCTTAGGACACACTCACAATTTTCAGTCAAGAAGGTTGACTTGGTTACCCTGTTACTTGAGACCATTTTGACTAACAATGTTTTTTCTTTTGGTGAAGATATTTACCTACAGAGGGATGGTGTAGCTATGGGCACGTCCTGTGCCAATAGCTACGCCAACCTAGTAATGGCTAGGTGGGAAGATAAATATGTTTATGAAAATGATCAGTTTAAAGAGAATGTAGGTATGTACTGTAGATTTGTCGATGACCTCTTTTTTGTGTGGTTGAGTGATGAAAGCTCTTTAAGAAGCTTTGTCACCTATCTTGACAGGACGACAGAGTTTTTAAAATTTACCATGAATTTCTCCAGTACTAGTATTTCCTTTTTGGATGTCGAGATATGTAGATTGCCTAATGGCATGCTGAATACAACTATTCATAGGAAGGGGTGTCATAGGAATAATTTACTCCACAGACAAAGCATGCACCCCTTCCATGTTTTTAACAATGTTTTAAAAGGACAATTCATGAGAGTATCCAGGCTCAACCCTGATGAAAGGTGCTATCAAAGTGGAGTACAGGAGCTCAAGGATAGGTTTTTAAAGAGGGGTTATCAGGAAGAAGATATTAATGAAACCATCACCACAGTAGACTCTTTGAGATACAGTAGTGCTAGACCTTATTTTATGGAACAGCTAGCCCTACCTGAGACTGCTGCATCATCCCACCCTGAGGTGAGGGCTAATTTAACTTTCAGTAGGATGAATTTGGAAGTGAAAAAACTTATGCATAAACATTGGGATATCCTTCTGTCAGACAGGGCGGTGAGTGATGTAGTAGGACCCAAACCACGTATAACATATAAGAATCATCCGAATTTGAAAAGTTTATTATGTAGACCTAGACACAACATGAGTAGGCAAAGTGTAGAGGGTGTTATTGGGAATACTGCACCTTGTGGTAAATGCAAACAATGCCCTTTTATTAATATAAATACTAACTTCATACACCCTAATACAGGACGAATATTCTATTTCCATACTAATACCAACTGTGAAAGTAGGAACGTGATTTATGTTGCTACATGCAATTCATGTCCCGCCTACTATATAGGGAAGACGAATAGGACCCTTAAAGAGCGCATTAGAGAGCATAATTACCAGATTAGAATAGAATCAGATGTCAACGCATTGGCGAGACACTGTAAAACAGAGGGCCGACAACATGCATTTAAATTTTTTGTTATACAGACACTTACACAAGGTTTCAGAGGAGGTGACCTTATTAATAGAACATTGGAATGTGAGACCAGATGGATTATTAGATGGAGAGCAGATACCCCCCCTGGTCTCAATGACAAGGTACAGATTAAACCATTCCTTAAAAGTAGGAGGTTACGCAGAGTGAAGCAATGATTTCATTCATGCACAAATGGAATATTTTAAAGTAGTGTAGGGTTGTTTCTAATTTAATAACAATAGGTATAATACTGTGTCATTAGTGGTTGAACCTAATGAATGGTACTTATGAGATATTCTAATTATAACATCTGATTGTATGGACCCATGAATTATAAATATATCTTGTCACTGCATTATCACTTCACAGCCCTTCAGTTCATTTGATTTTTCCTATGTGTCACATAGGATTATAGACAATATAGTAATAATGCCATATGGGTTTATATTCTAGTATTTGAACGCGTTGTCAATGTTTGCACATATTATGCTAATATATGTGTTGAAGTTGTACTACTTTTGGTCAGTACAGTTCTGCTTAATATGAGTAGTTAATTTGATTTTAAGTACGTTCTTCATACTGGTTTATAGATTGTATGATAAAATAGTTGACTATGGTCAGCAAGGCAACAGAAGTTTTAAAGTGTGTTTTTATGTATTTTTTAAAATATGTGTATAATTTTATAAGCGCTTGAACTTTTTAATGTTATATGAATTTGTTTTTAAATTATCAGTAAGTGAAGCCAGTATCACTTTAAAAATTTTTTGAAGTGCAACAGGTCTGATCCCTTACCCAATGAGATTTAATGGTGGACTTTTTAAATGCTGTAACTTTGACTTATTGTAATATGAGTCTGAAGAAGCCTGTTGGCGAAAGCGCTTACTCTGTAATGGAATTAAAGATTTATTAAGTATCCAGATGCCTTCATCGTGCTTTATGCCTTTGGAATACATTTTTTGAAGTTGTATTTACGTTTTATAGCCATCAGGGAACAGCGTGTATGGTGATTGAAAACGTTTAATATAAATACAGAAGTTGAACTGGATAACTCAAACCCATCCAGCCGTGCACTTGCAGTCTAGCAAGGACAGCTGATTAGCACTCCTATTAAAGGAGGAAGAGAATGCCTTACAAAATATACCAGAGACTCTCTGGTCAACAGGAAAATCAAATGTAGGACTTATTCGTACAGCGGGACCAGTAACTATCACGCCAAAGTCAGCATTTAGACCACAGAAAAGACAGTATCCCTTAAGAAAAGATGCAGAGGCAGGGATAAAGCCTATTATAGCAGCCTTACTTAAAGGAGGGATACTAGTAGAATCTCCCGATTCACCATGTAACACACCCTTATTTCCAGTCAAAAAAGCAAATGGAGAATGGTGTATGGTCCAAGATTTACAAGCTGTAAATGATGCAGTAATACCAAGGGCACCTACGGTGCCAGACCCACACACCCTGTTGAATGATTTAAAACCTCAACAGAAGTATTTTTCTGTGGTAGACATCAGCAATGCGTTCTTTTCGATACTGATACACCCCGATAGCCAGTATTGGTTTGCATTCATATTTCAGGGGAAAAGGTATACATATACGTGACTACCACAGGGATATTGTGAAAGTCCAACAATATTCTCACAAGAAATGGTAAGCAACTTGGCGGGATTCACCTCACCAAGAGGCAGTCAAATTTTACTTTATGTTGATGACATCTTGCTGGCAGCCCACACCCAGCAGGATTGTAGATAAGACACCATAGCACTTCTACAATTCTTAGCCGCTGAAGGACATAAGGTAAATAAAAGTAAACTGCAGCTTTGGAAAAAACAAGTTAAATACCTGGGATATGTAATATCCAAGGAAGGCAGAACACTAGATGAGGACAGAAAGGTAGCAATTTTGCAAGCACCAAAACCCACTACCAAGAAGGAAATGATGTCCTTCCTGTGTACAACTAATTTTTGCCGGAACTGGATTCCAAACTATGCTTTGGAATCTGCACCGCTAACTGGCCTTATATATAAGAAGCCTATGGCAGCACAGGATTTGTTACAATGGACACCAGAGGCAGAATCTGCTTTCTGCAAACTGAAACAGTTAATAGCATCCTCATTAGTTCTAGGATTACCAAACTACCATAAATGTTTTTTCCAAACTGTAGATTGTAAGCAAGGTTATATGACATCAGTGTTAACACAACAGCATGGGGATAAGCAACGCCCCATTGCTTACTATTCATCACAACTAGACCCAGTGGCACGGTCCTTACCCCACTGTGGACAAGCAGTAGTTGCAGCTACAATGGCAGTACAGGCTTCGGCCTCAGTAGTCTTATTCCACCCTCTCACTTTGAGAGTGCCTCATGCAGTCGCGATTATTTTACTACAAGAAAAGGTGGCATATCTTTCCCCTGCTAGGCATCTTTCCTGTATGACTATATTGTTGAGCCAACCTCACATGACAATTGAGCGATGCATGACTTTGAACCCTTCTACTCTGCTTCCGACCCCTGCAGACGGCACACCGCACCACTGCCTGCAGGTAATTGAGCAAAAGACACTACCTAGAAAAGATCTCATGGATGTCCCCTTGGATGATGCCGAGGTGACATACTACGTGGATGGTTCGTGCAAAGGGGTCCTGCAGGACAGAACCTAGTAGGATATGCAGTAGTTTCTGACACTGAGATTATAGAAGCAAAACCTTTACCACACAACTTATCTGCACAGGCAGCAGAATTGATTGCCTTGACACGGGCATGTATCATGGCAAAGGGTAAATGTGTAAACATTTTTACTGGCAGCCAGTACGCTTTTTCTACTGTACATGTTTTTGTGCAACAGTGGAAAAACCGAGGAATGATAACATCTACTGGCAAACCTATAAATCATGCACAGTTTATTTTAGATCTTTTAGAATCTATTCAGTTACCTCAGAAAGTAGCCATTTGTAAATGCACAGCTCACACCAAGCAACAAGATAAGACTTCAAAATGTAATGCGAGAGCTGATACAACTGCAAAACAAGCAGCTACAGAAGTATTTCTTTTAAATAAGGAACTATAACCCTCTGAGATTTTAGACTTAGAAATGTTAAAAACAATGCAGACACTCGCTATGCAAGCTGAAAAACAAAGATGGGTAAAACGAGGAGCAATTCGCGAAAAGGGGCTGTACATCTCTAAAGAAGGGAAACCGATACTACCATCTAATTTGTTTAGATATGCAGCTTTGTTGAGCCATGGGCAGTGCCATGTCTCAACAGGGGGGATGGTACAGCTGGTGAACCAGGTGTTCACAACGTACGGATTTACAAACTACTCTAAAAAATTTTGTTTGACATGTCAGATTTGCAACAAACATCATGCACAAGGGGCGTTAAAGCCCAAGCAAGGGAGTTTCCCTACACCACCATATCCGTTTCACACTAACTGTATGGATTTCATAGAATTGAACAAATGTGAAAATAAGAAGTACTGTCTTGTCATTGTGGATATGTTTTCCAGATGGGTGGAAGCCTTTCTAACCAAAAATCCAGATGCAGCCACGGTGGCAAAACTACTTGTCAAAAAAATCATCCCTAGATTCGGCATTCCGGAAAGGATCTACAGTGACAATGGTACACACTTTGTAAACCAAACCATACAGCAGTTAAGTAACCATTTTGGTATTTCTTTAAAAAATCATTGTGCATACCATCCGCAATCTGCAGGGCTAGTTGAGAGACATAATGGTATAGTAAAAAACAAATTGAGAAAGTTAATAGCTGAGACAGGAAAGAATTGGCTGCATTGTTTGCCCCTGGCGCTATTGAGCACGAGAACTGTTCCAACTGCAAAAGGATTGACTCCTTTTGAAAAACTATTTGGAAGGGCTTATTATACACCCCAGTGGGAACTTCTCATGTCCTCAGACCAGGAAGCTGATTTTACACTAGCTGAATATATGAGGAAGTTAATGAATTCTAAACATCTGTTGCAGTCAAATTCTGTTTCAGATAGAAAACAAACCGAGACATCAGAAGTGGCTGTGACACCCGGAGACTGGGTGTGGATACAAGTTATAAAGAAGAAGAATTGGTCGTCACCAAGGTGGGAAGGTCCATACCAGGTGCTTCTTTTGACACCCACTGCAGTCAAGATAGCAGAGCGAGCTTTGAGGATCCACCTGACGCACTGCAAACTAGTTAAGAACTTTGAACTGGACAAAAATCTTACCTCTCCATCGGGGCCCTCAGCACAAAGTCCGGCTACAAAGAGGGGGTCAGATCAATAGGACTGATCCGTCTCAACCCCAGTGAAGAAACCATCGGTGCTGAAGGTCCTATTAGGGCAGAGAGTAAGATCACATGTCAAAAGCAAAAATGATGGAATCCAGAAAAATCCAAATACACCTACTCGGAAGAGTCAGAGAAAACAGGAATGCAGAGCAACCGTTTCCTCAGAAGTATTGCATAATCATCCTGTTGACTGTACTAGTGACAATAATCTTTTTGCTGTGGCCATTCCTTTTCCCAGCCACACAAAGTGAACTGAATAAGCGTGGAGAGTTGCACGTAGAGTGCCACCCAAACTTCAACACTTACCAGGCAATCAAATATGTGTATGCTGAGACCTTCAATGTTTTGAATTGCTGGATTTGCACAGCTTTGCCAACAGCATACAGGGGGTTATTGTTAACTTCAGTCCCCCTAGGAGCCAACAAGACCTGGGAAAACTTAGTCTATGATACATCAGATGTCACATCACAAGATAAAGTAGCATTGCACTTGTCTGTTCGACAGAAGGGGACTGTGTGTTTTTACAAAAATGATACAGTTCAGGTGGGTTGGAGCAATTGCAATGTGACTGTTCCCTGTAGATGCTGCAATAAAACTGACAACACAGGTTCCTATTGCAACACAAGCTATGATTCATTTTTTGAACTAATGCATAGGACAACTGATGAAGTAAAACATAATGCTGACCTCTATAAACAACTGATTATAGTTGACAAAAAAATGTTTCATCCAGAGCCAAGACATAGCAAAGTTACTACCAAAGTAGAAGATTGCTACTTTGTATGTGGTAGGAAAATATAAGTGGTTACCTGAGAATTGGTCCGGCAGTTATTTGGGGTACCTGGTTCCAGCCATATGACACACAGCAGTTTTACCTCAGGGGAAAATTCGGAATGTTCGACGAGAAATCAAGAAGCCTGTCAACCCAGTGGGGCAAATCAATGCGGGCTGGAAAAAACATCATGCTGTGGGCCTAGGGAAAAATGGACTGTCACATATGGACTTGGGTGATACCATCATCTCGTGGGCAGGTGTACTGCCAGCATATGGAGCAACAAAATCAATCTTGGAACTGAGAAAACTGTCTAAACTTCTCGAAATAATGAGCAATGCCACCTTTTCTGCCCTAGAATTGGTGACTGATGAACTGACTGCCATGAGAACTGTTGTGCTTCAAAACCGCATGGCTCTTGACTTCACCCTAGTGGTGAGAGGAGGTACGTGCGCTTTAATCCAGGAGGAGTGCTGTTCATATATTCCTGACCACAAACACGAGATAGACAATCACCTTGAGGTAATTCAACAGGTGTCGGCTATGACCAAGCCAGGACCAAATCCATTGACGGACTTTTTCAGAAATTGTTTGGGGGGTGGGGCAGTATCCTAATGAACATCCTGATTGTCATCTGTGTAGGAATGATCCTGCTGGTGGTATGTGTGTGCTGCTGCATCCCCTGCATGAAAAGACTGATTAAAGACTTTATAGACATGTCAGTTTCAGAAACCTTATACCAAGGTGCTGAACCTGAAGAATTGCTGAAAAATTGAAAATGCTTTCATAAGTTTAAACTGAATGACTCTCTTAACTGCAAATCCTGAGTAGGAAGAGGTTAGGGGAAGAAAAAAAACTGTTTATGCTTATTTGAAAGTAGAATAAAAGTATTAAAAGGGGGGAAATGTTAGAAAAATATGTATTAGTAATATGCATGCTTAGTGCATTCAAGGTTTAAAAGGGTTAATACATTTATTCTGTTCACACTGCATGAATCTGCACAGCTATTAGAAACTTAACAAGAAGTATTCTATTTTCTGCTAATGTCAGCAAATAAGAAGTAATTAATTTCTACTAGTGTCGTGAGACTTAACAAACAGTTATTGATTTTCTGCTTATGCCATGAGAAAGTACACAGCTGCTAGAAGCTTTGATAAAGAACATAATGGATGCTTGAAAGTATAAACCGTAGTCAGCATTACTTGTACCTAAGCTAGAAATGTACCTTGAATCTAGACAAAATGTAACACATATATTAGAACTGCACAATTGAAGAACTGAAAGTTTGTGGTGGGCTAAAATAAGCCCCAAGGCCAGGTTGTTTTTCTCAAATGTTTTGTAAATCAGCAGTTATTCTCAACTAGTCAGCAATCAGTCTAGTAACATTTTCTGT
This sequence comes from Protopterus annectens, assembly GCF_019279795.1. Classification (NCBI taxonomy): domain Eukaryota; kingdom Metazoa; phylum Chordata; order Ceratodontiformes; family Protopteridae; genus Protopterus; species Protopterus annectens. The sequence continues at coordinate 1,684,007,816 of NC_056726.1, forward strand.
AGAACAATACAGAAAGCTGTGTCTAACTATGTCAGCAATAGAAGTAACATTTCTGTGTGACATGGAAAGAACTGTATAAAAATAACATACTAATCATTAATGTTCAGACAAACCATTCTGCCAGCATGCTTTGTCTCCTTGCTGCACATTAATAATGGGTGCCTTGCTTGAACCTTACGTGAATTGGTCTTTGAAGTTTTTTCCTTTGACAAAGCATCCCATTGTTTAGGCCTGTATGAGCCTTGGGGCTGTGATCTGCCTCTGGGGCATCTGTATCTGCCTCTTTGTGGCCTGTCTGACACTGGAAAGGACCAATTCTTTGTAGGCCAGTTCCTGCTAAATCTGGGAGGCTGTACCTGCAAGAAATTCTTGACTGTTTGCATAAATTTAGCTTTGTCCTCCATTTTCTTCAACACCTCTTATGCTTTAACACCAAAGTATCATGCTGTAATGGAGCATCTAATAATTTTGCTTTAACATAATCAGGCAGATTCTGTTCCTTTAACCAAGCATATCGCCTAATGACAGAACCTGTAACAGCGGCCCTGCAAGAGGCCTCCAGGGAATCAAAACCACATTGCAAAGTATGCTTTGCCACTTGTTCAGTTGCATGCAATAAATCCTGCATTTCCTTGTTTTCTGCACATTCAGAATTTGTTAACATTTTCTGTTTAAGCAGTGACAATAAGTATTGCTGATATTTAAGCATATGAAATTGACAATTTAAAGCCCTCACAGCCAAGGTAGCAGAAGTGTAAACCTTTTTCCCCCATCTGTCCAGTGCCCTTGAATCCCTATCAGAGGGGATAGGGTTTTTTGCAGTGGAAGCCTTGACCCCTGTGGGACCCTGAGAAATAGTTTCTGGGTCAGCAGCAGGGTTTTTATAAAGAAATTTATGAGAATCTGGAACCCTGTAGTATCTGTCCGGCTTAACAGGTGCAGGGCGTAAAGAGTCAGGGGACAGGCCGGACTCTGAAAATACATCATCTACAATGTCTAAAACAGGACGGATAGCAAGAGGCCTGTGCTGAGGTAGTAAAAGAAAACCTCTAAGCCTTTTCTTAGATTCTGAGTAGTCTTGGCTCTCCCAGTGGAAGTGCTCCCTCATGGTATTCAGGGTTTCCCCAAAAGAATAATCCTCAGGAGGGGAGGCTGAAGGGACAGATTCTTCAGCATCGGAATCCTCATGGGGAGAGAGAGAGAGAGAGTATTCTTGGTCAGAGGAAATGGAAACCTGATCTGAAGATTCATATTCTGTATCTTGCCTAGGCCTCTTCTCAGGAGGGGGATGGGAACCCCTGATCAAAGTAATTAGGTCTTCGGCCATTTTGAGCATCTGTTTTTTAGGCATGGAGGCCTGTCCGTGGGCTTGCTGCACTTGTTTCTTTATCTTTAGTGGTGCTTTAGTCTATGCCTTTGAAGCTGTAGTCGGTTTAATATATAATTGTGTAGGCCTGAAAACACCCTCAGAAGCCGATGCCTGCTCAGCGGCTCTGGACCAATCTGAGGGAATATTTTCCAAGTGTCCAATACCTTGAGTTTCCAGAGGCCTCGTCTGCTCCACGTGGGAGTCAGAAGCGGCCTGCGGCTCTGAGGTAGCGGGCGTAAGGGGCTGTGAAAGCGCCTCACTGAGAACCGGTGAACCGGCGAATGGCTTAGAAGAAGCCTCATTGTCAGTTTTGGACCTCGGATGCCTTTCCTTTTCCTTGCGTTTCTTGTGAATTGCGGTAGTCGGATGCTATCCAATGACATCGTGTAATTAAATCTTCGGCCAAAGTAAGGAAATGCAAAATCATACCGACGCTTAATAGTGCATTGGTTAAATCTAACACAAAATCTGCAGTTAGCTACGTCGTGATCAGGACCTAGGCAAGGAATACAATAAGAATGGAAGTCCTTATGAGGTATTTGCTTCCCACAAGAAATACAATTATTAACTTTTTCTGACATCAGTCTGGAGCAAGAAAAAAGTTTACCCAACGGGGTACTTAGCTTTAAATGAAGACTTCGGATCTGAAATTCGAACACGAAAATCTCAGGAGTCGGCCGACCGGCACTTGCAAACTGCTTCTGCTTCGGGCACCGCGCGGCAAGAAAGGCTGAAGAAAATGGCGTCGGCTGCATCTTTTATACCCCTGGCGCACTGTCATCAGGGAAGAAGCGACAGCAACTGACGCCAGACCAAGACTTTGGAATTCAGGCCGACTGCGGGTAGCCTGCCAACAGAATAACCCAAGAATAATGATTGCAACAGTGAAACACGATGAACATCCTACAGACACAGGACCCATCCCAGTTTGGCTTTGTTAAGGGAAGATCTTGCCTTCTCAACCTGGTAGACTTCTTCAAGAGGATCACCAAGGCTATGAATGAGGGGTAAAAGGTGCATATCACCTACCTTGACCTAGCCAAGATTATCAATACAATGCTTCACTCAGGTATTGTTGACAAACTCTCTGAAATAAGTATAACTCCATACATAACTCACTGTATTGTTGGCTGGCTCACAGACAGGGCCCAGTAAGTCAGGACTGGTCAAACTATCTTAACCTGTAGACTGGTCACCAGTGGAGTACCCCAGGTTCTGTTCTGGACCTGCCCCTGTTTGGCATCTACTTCTCCGAAGTCCAGGCTAATGTCAAAGGCCTCTGGCCCACCAAGTTTGCAGATGACTGCAAATTGAGAGCTATCATAAATCCCCACCACCACAACACCAATATCGTACAAGAAGGTATAACACAAACAAATGACCGGTGCCAAAGCCATGGCATAAAACTCAACATGAAGAAATGCATTATAGTGCCCTCCATGAAATCGCCCACCCAAGCTAATTACTCCAGTGATAAAACACATCTAAGAGGTGACATGATAGTTAGGAATATGGGAAAATAATGTAGACAGTAATCTGGCCTTCAACCAACATATAGCCAAGACAGTAAGAGAATCATTCTATATCACTAACTCATAAGCAAGGGTATGGCATCCAAGTACAAGGACATTACAGCACCACTCTACAAAGCTCTTATCAGACCTGTCATTGAGTACAATACCCTCTTTGGCATATACCTAACCAGGCACTTCCAATAGTTGGAATGCCTTCAAAGGATCCTCAGCAGGAGAATCCAGGATATAAATACCCTGTCCTACAAAGATCGCCTTAAGGCTCTATCTCTTTTCTCAGTCTCCTAGCCATGATGTATCTCTTGCACATTCACAAAACAAACCGCACCAGAAACACTAGATTCAAGGACCTGAACTTTACCTGCAATATAAACAGTACATGTTGGAGAGAGTGGTATGTGTCTCAAAGGATCCCTGTGATATGGAATAAGCTCTCCCATCTATGTTAATCAGACTTCATCCCTAATCCTATTCAAATCATTGGATGGGAAATCATAAACTCACCCCCCAAGTCTCTGACGGATCGAGGTTGACAGTACTTAATCCCCAATTAACTTAACTCCCATATAATCCTTAGCTAACCCTTTACTAATATACTTCACCATACTGGTGTCCAAGGAACTCGGGACCAAAACTGGGTTGGGTTGCATGGCTAGGCTTGTAAAGACCCTGGTGGTCATTAGCCTAGTATAAACCTATGAACCTATAAGGAGTCACAATGACAATGCAAGTACAAGCCAAGTGCAAGTAGTGGTTTCTAGACTAATCAGTACTAACAATGACAACATTATCATAAAATGTGAGTTCAGCATACAGACAAGAGGATCTAGTTAAACTCAGACTAACACAGAAAGTACCTAGACAATGACTGTCTCTATTGCACAGTGGGACATAGCACTGAATATGACCCAGATGACCCAGGATCAATTTGTAGCCTGAGTGTTGGAGCACATGACTGGGGAGGAAGCAGAATGAGGGGCCAGGGTTGCTTGAGTGTGCATGCCTGTATGCATATGTTCAATTTAAGTTCCCCATTGAAGACTGGAGAATAATTAATTGTGGATTTATTTACATGTGTTAACTGTGACTGTCCAGGTGGGAAGACCATTTTTACTGCAATCCAGGTGAACCAAGCTCAAACATAAAAAGAAAACACAGAAACAGAATAGCAAGTAATGAGAAATCAGAAAACTAACATACAATCAACCAAGCTAATAGACAAGTAACACAAATTAGATAAATATAATATATACTCATTAAATGTACAGGCATCAACTACACAATTAACATTTGCATATATATTTTGAACTCAGAAACACGGTAAATGTAACATCAGATTGGGGAAGTGCAAAGAGAAAATGGAGACATAAAATGGATTTTAGTGAACTGGTAAAAAGAAGGACAGAGGGTAAACTACAAAAAATGTATACAGTTATACCACAGAGGCATTTCCAACTATGTAGGATATATTTTTCAACTTGATTCCTGAATTGTGTCTTTTCTGACATGTACAGATGGTTGACTAGGAATTTGTTCTAACATTTGCTAATAAAAGCAATAAACCTGTGATCAGTATATTTATTTCTAGTACAAGAGATCTGAACAAATCTACCAACATATACTCTGAGATACCGCTGGGTTTATCTGCAGTCCATTACACTGGACAGGGTGAGGAAAATGTTTAAATAAATTAACTTACATGTAACTGACATTTATATAAATGTAAAATGCTGGGAGGATATGAGTCAGTAAATTTTATGTAAAGACAAGCACTGGTGAGTAATGCCGCAATGACCAAAGCAAAATGCACTGTTCATTTCTGTGACAGTTTAATTTTGTGAAGTAGGGATGGTAATAATCCATTTAACAGATGGCAGATTATAGTAGGTATGGAAGGAGAAAAAAAAATGTCAGTGATACTTTAGCAAAAGCAGGCAGAAATGTACACGCCTTCTGACAGCATATTAGCTTATAATTAGTCTGTTCAGTGGTGCATCTAAGGAGTTTAGTTGTGCTAACCTCATTGACTGGAGAGCTTTCAATTGAATCAATGTCAAGACTGGACCTAGGTTGTAATGAAGCACTGGAAGTATCAGCTGGCACTGCCTTGCATGTTTTTATACATGAATGATATGCACTATGTCTTGTTAACATCAGAAGGAGTCCTTGGGTAGCTAGCCATTTTGTACAATATGAAAAAAGATTTGGAGCTTATTTTCGACTGATGAAATAAAACTACTTGACTGTGATGTCTGTTGTCTTCATACTGAATGAGTTTGATATTGCCACAGTGATTTGCCATATCATTCACAGAGGCAGTGAACATGTGAATCCAAGAAGGATGGAACCTTGTTGTATACCACACCTTTCAACCTCTTAGTGCAAGAAATTTGAACAAAGCCTAAAATAATGGGGGAACAAATGCCCCAAAATAGGGACAGATTTTAAACATTGCTCTTATAAACCTAGAACTTGCTAGAATAACAGGATTTGTTTTAGCATGCATTATCTGCAAGATATCAAGTCTAAAACTCAAATGTATGTCATTATTTAGTGACATTATTTAGTCCCCAGACTCTGGAATAGATTGCCCATACATGTCAAGCAGAGTGCCTCTTTGGACCTCTTCAAGAGGAACCTTGACGATTGGATGGGAGAAAGGAAATTCACCCCAGGGATCACGTCAGTGATCATCAGCTAGACAGGGGTCCAGGAAAGTAAATAATGTGGGAAGAAATAGCCAGGGAATTGTTATGGCTAGGCTAGTATAGGCCCTAGGGCTGATAGCCTAGTACCAACCTATGAACCTATGAACCTATGACTTCAGTCTTCAGTGATTTGCTAGAAAACCACAACTTTTATGAGGAACAGGCCAAAATTATGAGGCAAACATCTTGACATTCTTCAAAAATCTGCACAGTTTTGAGATAAGTTCTATATCCTCCGGACCCGGCTTGTGAGAGGAAATGTAGTGGTTCCATCTAACAGATTGTAATCTGTTTTTGCCACAGACTTGAGAACAACCTGAATGCAGAGGAGGTAGACCTATACAATGCATGATCTGTAGGTTCTCTGAATAGCTAACAGTGTTATATGACTAAGATGGGTCAAGATATATTATACCTACCAAGTTACCTTTACTTATGGTAGGATGAATTCTACCACATCCAGCAGTGCAGTATGAATACCATGGTTAGTCTGAAACACATGCTGCTTAATAAAAATGACATCTGCCCACATGCTTTAAAAGCTGTCAATGGGACCTTGGCAATGGACAGAGAAAAGCAAATAGACACAAGCTGTGTATCACCACAGAAATATCTCCTCTATGAGGAGGTGTGACGCCCATGCACTGGCCCAGCAATCAAGGAGCCTCAATCCTTACCACTAACACCAGTGAGGGGCATCCATATAGGGAAAGGATAATAAATACACACACAGTAAAGTACAATTTCCCTTAAGAGCACACAGAGATCACAGTCAGTCTGGGGCTGGTTTCTCCCATTCTCTCCAGGTCCCCAATAAGACTCCCCACTGACACAGCTACAGCTACAGTGTCCAGATCTCTGCCTAGTGGTCAAGCTAAGACCTCCAGCACCCTCTCTGTCCAGCCAGGGCTTTGTGTCCCTGCCCAAGAAGCTGACCCACACACACACACACTTTGAGAAAAGAGTTATATACAACCACAAAGACACTCCTGGGGAAGGCCTGCACAGGTTCTTCAGCTGTGCACCTTTTACCCAGACTATATGGTAATACCACTTGCCACCACCCACTAATATTTATCAGCTACACAAAGGCCCTTATTAAAAGGTGTGCAATTATTACTGTGCAATATTAGGTACTTACGTATTATCGCAACCAGATTTTTAGGGTTATGAAATTCACATACTACAGGTCAAACAAGGCCATTAAGACTCAGACATGATAATCAAAGTGTTTTCTACTGTTGCATTACATTGCTTAAGCAACAGGAGCACACTAAGGTGTACACATACACAGCGACTTTCTATCGGCAGTTACTCAATGTAATCATATGCGATAGCGATGTAGCACTGCTGCCATTAGCTGTCATCGCAAGCAACTTTCAAAGCTCTAAGCATTCTTCCCGTTATTTTTTTTCCCCTTTCACCTTTACTGTTTTCCTAAAAGCAAGCCTGACCACAACTCAGATGGCAGGAACCTAACTGAACATGCCAATATTAATAGAGAACAGGGAAGAATGCAGGCAGTGGCAAAGTAATAGCCACACACACTTTCCTTGGGGTGCTGTATTTCCAGGAGATGAAGTCTGAAAAATAATGCACAATGTTATTTACTGACAGCAGTACTTGATGACTCGGCACTGTAACTTTCCGTGAAGTCCTTCATCCCTTCTGCTCTGCATTTCTTTACTAATCAATTACATTTGTTACATTTGACCCACACAATTTAGGGACACTTTCCTACACTTGCTCTTCGACCCTTTTTGCAACCTGCAGAAATCAGCCTGTACGATATCAGCCATAACAATTACAGCGTGCATCTGTGATGCACGCAAATCAAGAAGAGGCTTTTTTATTCTGCTGGTCTTCCTGAAAGTAATCCACACTTTTTACTGAGTAATAAGGACTTTCAATAACACTTTACAGTGTTGCATGGCCTCCTTTGACTTGAAGAATGCTATTTTCGCAATCGCGCAAATCTGGTTGCGATAATACGTAAGTACCCAATATTATTATCCAAATGGTAAGTGTAACCAGTCAAGACTTATTTGGAGTGACTTGGTACAGTATCACTATATACATGCAATGTACTCTTAGAGCTTAAATTATCTCTACACAAAACAGCCACAGTTAAAAGGCTTACAAATATTTAATAATAAATAACAAAAACACAAGACAATACATCTTACTACACAGTGCTAGTCAAGAGTTCAGAGATCACAGAGAAATACTTAAAATAATACTGTAGAAAAGTTCTGATATCACAGAAAAACAAACTAGTCTAATCTTCCTATTTCCTAGCTATATTGAAGAGAAAATACAGTTCTAAAAGCCTACTTACATCTAGACAGAGGCAGAGCTGGTGATGTTGGATGTTCTCAAGACAAATGCTCTAATGCTCTCGTTCTTTCTGTCCTTAAATTGATACCACAGTACCACTCATTCATTTCAGATTACATCATTTCTTTCTGGTTCCCAGGCTAATAGACTCTCAGAGGTTAACAGCCCCTTTGATCTTGCAGCTGGTCAGGAACCAGAGCAATAAAAGAAATTATACATGCAAATTCTAGCCATTAACTCTGGCCTCAAAACAATAGGCAGAATTCCTTCATCCAGGCATATCAGCTCCAAGTTCTGATATCAAAGAATTGACTTGCCAGCTTTGTTACAGCACAGTGCACCATTGTTACATTTTTGCAGTTCAATATCCAATGCAGTCTTTTCACATTTAAGAGAACAAGCCTGTGGCTTACATTAATATTTACAAATGACAGAATTATCTACAAAATTCTATCTGGCTAAGCTAACAGCCTTCACCTATCTTCACACATCTCCCCCCCCCCGAAGAACTCAAGCTAGTTTTTCAAGTGACCCTTGTGAAAAGTTGCTTGAGATGGTTAGGTCTGTCTGAGTATAGCTTACCCCATTCCCTGTCTTGAGAACCCATTTGCATTGGCAATGCTAATCTCTCTGTGGTGTTGCACTGACATATCATATGCTTGGAACCCAAAGCTCCATCTTAGCAACTTGGCATTTTGCTGGCTGGCTTTGTTTAACCATGTTAGGAGATTGTGATCTATCACTACAGTGAATTTTCTTCCATGCAGATAAGGCTGAAGTTTATCCAGTGCCCACACTATGGCTAAACATTCCTTTTCTACAGCTGCATAGCATTCCTCCCTGAGTTGGAGCCTATGACTGAGATAAACCACTGGGTGCTCTTCTCCCTCTGAAGAAATCTGGCTAAGTACTGCCCCCACCCCATGGTTTGGAGCATCCACCTGCACAACAAATTATTACTGTTACCTGGACTGGCTAACACAGGGGGGTCCTCCCAAAAAAGAAGTTATGTTCTTACCATAACGTTCCATGAGAATTGTTCGTCTCGCCTTTGTTCTTATGCATGGGTTCAGAGCCAATCCTCGGCTCCGAGACGGCCACTTCTACACCTCTGCATCTTGAGAAAGCTCAAGGCACAGTCCTATCCCACAATCCCCTAGTGCTAACCCTCAGATCTAGTTTGCTAACATCAGAAGATAACAATGCGCCCCAAGCGCTAGCAGTAATTTAAAGATAAGGGGCAGCAATGCCCAAAAAATACCTAGATAATGAGAAGAGTACCCTGACAACAGAAGCAGCCAGAGACTAACAGAAGGTGTTGAAGACAAGCTGAACTGGAATCCAAATCATCCCGTTCTCCGAAAAAAAACATAGGCCGGGGGATGGAGGGTGGGTAGTAAGAACAAAGGTGAGATGAAAAATTCACATGGAACGTTATGGTAAGAACATAACTTCTTTATGTGAAATTGTTCAATCTCGCCGTTTGTTCTTATGCATGGGTAGCATCCCTAGCTCCTTTACCCTGGGTGGCTCATGGGAGAATGTTCCTGAGGACCGTGGAACCAAAGGAGGCCATATCTTTGGAGTTTTTGTCCAACTTATAATGGAGAATGAAGGTATGAGGCTTCGCCCAGGTGGCTGCTGCACAAATAGTATCCAACGGCAAACGGGCTGCATGGGCTAGGGATGTGGCCATAGCCCTGGTAGAATGAGCCTTGGGTTGAAAAGGTAATTGTTGTTTCGTTTGTGAATAGATAAATTTAATACAATCTGTTAGCCATTTAGACAAGGTAACTTTGGTAACCGCCATACCTTTTCTTTGGTTAGCAAAGGATATAAATAGCTGGTCTGATTTTCTGTCATCTTTTGTCCTTTGCAAATTTATTTTATTTATTTTATTTTACATTTGTTTACCGGGCTAGTCCAACTGGATACATATCCATTTTCAGCAGAGGCCCGGGGAGAAAAGCTCCACAATAAAAAAACAGCAGATTGACTTACATACAGATAAATTCTTAGTAGCATACTAGTAAGAGACACAAATTAGACATACAAATAAATTGACTATTCCATGATATGCAATTAACAGAAATATGGATTCATTAAAAACAATATACAGGAGGAGATTCAAATTGTAGGGATCTAGAGAAATATGAGAAGAGAGAGAGGCCATTAGGAAATGGCGTGAGGGAGATAGGGAACTTTAGGAATAGTCCGGTTTAGTACAAGGACATAGCCAATGAGTGTTAAAGAATAATTTGAGATTAATTTTGAATTGGCTGAGAGAGGTATCTAGTCTTAGGTTATTTGGGAGGGAATTCCATAGCTTTCCAATGGAATTGGCATAAAGAGCATCACCACCCGAATTATTAGATTTCGTTGTTTGTACCAGGACACTATTTGAAGAACGAAGGCTATTTAGATTAGAGTAGGGGGTCAAAAGTTTGTTCAGTGAGGGGGTTTTATCTGGTTCCTTAATTATTTTAAATGCTTCAGTAAGTTGGTCAAGTTTGAGAAGATTGGGGAGTTCTAACCAGTCAAGTTTTCTTAGGTTAAGGCAGTGATGAGTACGGTAAGGTTCTCCTGTTACAAATTTGGCAATATGGTTATAAGCAACAGAGAGTTTGTTAAGCTCGTTTTTTTTGAGGAAGGAAAGTACCGGAGAGGCATACAATAGGGTGGAGAGTAGGTGAGTGCGTGCAATGGTTAGTTTGGTATTGGGAGTAAGAAAGTTCTTAATTCTGTACATGGAACCAAGTTTCTTGTTTACTGTCTTTATGGTTTGACTGATGTGCATGTCAAATTTGAGCTTGTGGTCAATAGTAACACCTAGTAGTTTGGTATTGGTGACAGGCTCAATGTTGGTGCCATTAGTGGACTGAACATGGAAGGTCATATTATTAGAAAGTGGAGGGTGTTGCCCTAAAGAAGTGGCTAAGGTGGGGAAAATTAGTAGTAGCTTAGTTTTTATTGGGTTTAGGATAAGTTTTCGTTTGGTGAACCATTTTTCCACTGCAGTAAAGCAGTGTTGGGTGACTTCCTGGAGATTATGGAGAGAAAGATCAGAGCAGATCAGTGTAGAGTCATCTGCATGTTGAATGCAGGTGGCTTTGGGGATGACTGAATGGAGATCATTTATGAATACGGAGAAAAGAAGGGGACCAAGTATAGAGCCTTGTGGAACTCCAATGGTGTTAGGTAGCAAGTGAGATAGCTTGCTTTGCCACTGAACTGCTTGTTGTCTACCAGAAAGGTAAGCATTAAACCAGTTTAGGGCTGAGTTATCGAGGTGAAGGGTTTCGAGGGTGTGGAGCAACAGTTGGTGATTGACCATGTCAAAGGCTTTTGACAAATCAAGAAAGAGAGCAGAAGTAATTAGTTTGTTGTTACGGTTGCTGTTGACTGAGTCGACAAAGGAAAGGAGGGCAGTGGTTGTACTATGATGGGGCGAAAACCGTGTTGAGTTTTGGACAAAAGATTGTTTAGGGTGAGATAGTGTAGGAGTTGCTTGTGAGCACACCTTTCCATTATTTTTGCTATTGGGGACAGTATTGCTATCGGTCTATAGTTTGAAGTTTCCGTGGAGGAGCCACCCTTATGAAGTGGGATGACGTATTATATTTTCCAAAGAGAGGGGATTGTGGCCTCTGTTATAGTTCTGTTAATCAAGATTGAGATGGGGTAGGCTATAACATCTGATGCTATTTGTAGGTATTCGGCTGGGAGACGATCAGCCGATAGGGTGGATGGTTTAAGTTTCTTCAATAGGGTTCTAATATAGGAGGTGGATATTGGTTGAAGGTTAAAGGCGGGTGGAAATTTGCCAATAGCACTGGTTATGGAGGAGAAAGAAGAAGGTAACTGACTGGCTAGGGACTGAATGGTCTCGGTGAAAAAAGAGTTAAACGTATTAGCAACTTCTTCAGGATCTTTACCGATAAGTTTCTCAGGGGTGGGGGTAGAGGATTTCCCAGAATGAAGGAAGTTATTGAAACCTGCCCAGAACTTCTTTGGGTTATTCTGGTGTTTATCCTGGAGGTGACAGAAGTAGTTCTTTTTATCTCGGGTAATGTCTGATTTTGTAGAGTTTCTAAGCTGCTGAAATTTAATGCAATCTAGAGGTACTTTCGTGGTTCACCACTTGTCTCATGCCTGGTTTCTAAGCTTAATTTTTAGCCAGAATGGGGCTATTAGAATTATGGTCCTTTCCAGACGTTTGGCTTTCTTTAGAAACCTGGGGATTAACGGAATGGGTGGAAAAACATAAAGGAGACCCGGGGGCCAATCGTGAACCAGTGAATCTCTGGGAACACTCCCTGGTGGAGGGAGAAGGGCAAAGTAGCTTCTGCATTTGGCATTCATCAGCGATGCAAAAAGGTCGCAGCAAGGCTGGCCCCACTTGCGGAATATCGCTTCCACCACTTGAGATTTCAGAGACCACTCGTGAGGTAACAGGATGGCTCTACTCAACCTGTCCGCAATTACGTTGGATGTCCCGGGAATGTGCGTTGCTATCAGAAAGCGTCCGGTGGAGACAGCCCATTGCCAGATCCCGAGGGCCTCTCTGCATAGTGGATAAGATCTTGTTCCTCCCTGTTTGTTGATGTACCAGACCACTGACATGTTGTCTCTCTGGACTGCCACTGTTCCTTGAGGTAAGACGTCATGAAAGTGTTGCAACGCTAGAAACACCGCTCTTAGCTCTAGGACATTGATGTGCAGTTTGCATTCTGTTCTGGACCATTGACCTTGGACCATCTTTCCCTGGAACAAACCCCCCCACCCAATCAGGGAAGCGTCCGTGGTTATTGTCGCTATCGGGGTTGGCAGGGTAAAAGGTCGACCTTGTGTCAAGTCTTGAGATAGCATCCACCATCGTAGATCCTGCTTGCAGCAGAATGTGATTAGAATTTCGTGTGACAACGGCAGGTGCTGATAGGACCACTGGGCGAACAGTAGCCATTGAAGGATCCTCATGTGCATTCTTCCTAGAGGGACTGCAACCAGTGCAGCTGACATTAATCCCAGGACTCTCAAAACCTGTTCTGCTGTAGCTTTTGTCTTTTGAAGGAGTACTGCAATTTGCTCCCTTAGTTTTGAAACCCTTTCTGGTGGAAGTCTGACCGTGACCAAGGTAGTGTCCAGTTCTACCCCTATAAATAAGATACGCTGTGATGGTGATAAGGTAGATTTTTCGAAATTGATTGTAACGCCAAGATGGGAACAAAGACTGATTGTGTAATCTCTTGCTTGGAGCAGATGATACTCGGTGGTGGCGGAAAGGAGCCAGCCGTCTAGATACGGAAACACCCGGAATCCTTGTTGTCTCAAGTGAGACACTACTACTGCCATACACTTGGTGAACACCCTCGGGGCTGAGGTGAGGCCAAACAGCAGAGCTCGAAACTGAAAATGACTGGCTCCTAGCCGGAAGCGCAGGAATCTCCTGGATGGTCTGGCCATTTTTATATGGTAGTATGCGTCCTTGAGATCTATAGAGCACATCCAGTCTCCTTCCTGCAGAAAAGGAAGGATTGACTGTAGCATGACCATCCAAAACTTCTCCTTCACAACAAAGGTGTTTAGTTTGCTGAGATCCAGAATTGGTCTCCAGTCCCTTGTCTTCTTTGGAACTAAAAAGAACCTTGAGTAAGTTCCGGATCCTATTTGGTCTGCCGGGACTGCTTGGATGGCTCTTTTCCTGAGCAGCTTCTGGATCTCTAAGGCTGCCTGATCCCGCAGATTGGGTGGAACGTCTGGGAATCTTTTGGTGGTAGGGGTAACGTTTATGAATTTTATGTCGTAACCTCTGGTAATTATAGTTTGTACCCACACATCTGAGGTTAAATTTCGCCAGGCCAGCGGGTACAAAGTTAAGCGTCCCCCGACTGCCTCCAGAGCAGGACAGTCGGGCCTCCTCTCAGGAGTGCTGGAAAGGCTTGCCAGAGAAAGTATCTCTGTCACCCTGGTTTCACGGACCCCCTCTGCCGTTTGGTCAGCGTCTTCCATTCCTTCCCCCTCCTCTGCCTCTGGAAGGGGCATTATCACTCTGTGTGGACTGAAAGGAACCCTGTGTCTTACGGAACCACATCTTTCCGCCTCTTTGCCCTTTGGGGTATGGTCTGGAAGGGGCGGAAAAACAGACTCCTACAGCAGATAGGGTCTTCCCTTCTTGCTCACACCTAGTGAGGGTCTCCTTTACTTTGGGGCCAAAAAGAGAGGCACCATCAAACGGGACGTTAGTAAAGGAAGACTTGAAGGATTCCGCAAAGGAGCACAGCCACAGCCAGGATTGTCTCCTAAGAGCAATCGCTGAAGCTGCCACTCTACTTGCACCTTCGGCCGCATATGAAATGAGCCTCATGGAGGAGTTGACTACAGAGTTAAGGGTATTGAGTTGTGCTGTCACTTTCTCGGTAACAGCAGCATCTGTACGACCTTGGAGAGTATCTCCGAGTTCCTTGAGGAGATCCCTCTGTAAACGCGTAAAATGCATCAAGTAGTTCAGCGATCACATGGAAAAAGTCGCAGAACTGAAAATGCGCTTCCCATATCTGTCCATCATCCTAGAATCCTTATTAGGAGGATGGACAGCGGAAGAGGACTCTGACATGTCCTTCTTAGTGGCTGCCGCCACCACCATAGTATCCACTGGAACACCCTTGGTAAGAAAACTCTTGTCCTGGGGGGCTGTTATAAACTTATTCGGCCTGCGGGGAACTGGTTCCACCGTGTCAGGTGTCTCCCAAGCCCTACGAGCTATCAGGTCCATAAGTTCGTCAAAGGGAGGGGTCACCCAGGAGATAGAAGGTAGAGCCCCGAATGCCTTCAGCAATAATGATTCATCCACAGAAGGGTTAAGTGGCTGCCAATCTCCCCTCTGTTTTAGGATCTCCAGGATGTCAGCAAAGGAGACATCCTCCGAGGGGGACCATGGGGACCCTTTTGCTTCATCTCAATCTGTATCTGATGTAAGAGATTCCTGTGGGGAATCTATGTGCCTCCTCTTGCACAGTCTTTTCCTTGGTACTTCTTCAGATGGGGCTTCTGGAGAAGCGTCCGAGGAACCGGGAGCACCCTCTGGGGGCAACTGAGACATTGAGTCTCGACGCTTCATAGGAGCCGAGGATACAGAAGTCGAACATGGTCCCTTAGGGGGAGGATAAGAAGAATCCGATGAGATATGTGTCTGTTTCAACAAGACCTTCCTCATGGCTTCGAAGTCACCGGTACCTGGATCCGAAGACCTTCCTGGTTTCGAGAAACCAGGACAATCCCCGAGACCGGGGGTCTGGGCTCCGACCCAGAGGACGGTGCCAAACTAATCTGAGCTGAGGCTCCTAGGGGGAGAGTCGGTACAGACATCTCAGTTCGACTGTCCGCCCTGGAACCAAGGAACGATAGTCGGCTCCGGGACCCCTCAATCTGTTCCGAGGGCATCGAGGTCAACGGTATCGAAAGCACGGCTGTAGGCTTCGGTATCGATGGTTTTACCATCATCGGAACTTCGACTCTCGGCTCCGAAGACTTGACAGGTCTCGGAGGAGGAGCAGTAGATGACCCAGGGAGGGCTTCGAGTTTCAAAACCAGCTGGGACGAAACTTTGATCAGTTTGGAAAGGGCCAAGTTCTCCATTAACTTTTGTATCACTCGATCCACATCCGAATCAGATAAGGGTCTTGAAGAGCGGGTTGAAGGGGCTGAAGTTGTCACCGAGTGAAGGATCGATGGCGGCGGAACCTCCGAGACTGGCTCCAAGACCGGAGTCTCGATCAAAGATATACATTCGACAGCCGACTCCGAAGTCTGTGGAGCCGGTGTCCGAATCTTAATAGAGGTGCTCGGAGCCGATGACTTTGGCTCCGACACTCTCGAAGACTTGGACCCCTTCGAAGACTTGGATACCAATTCAGCCTTGTCAAGGGCCTCCTGAAATTCGGGCTTTAATAAACCCCTGTCTACTAACTTCTTGCGTCTCTCCATCATAACCCTCCCATTGAAGGAATGACAAATAGAGCAGTCCTCCTGTAAGTGGAGAGGGCCAAGACAGTAGACGCAGGAAGAGTGGTTATCCGTGATGGACATTTTCTGTCCGCATAGACATTTCTTAAAGCCTGATTTTTGTTTCTCAGACATGTTCAAAAAGTCAGACATATATATATATATATATATATATATATATATATATATATATATATAACCTGAAAACAAGAAAAAAATTAAAGGTATCACTACACACAAAAGGAGTAAGGACTTAAGCCTTTCTTAAAGAAAAAACACCTGTTAAAAAGACAGGATAATAGGCCTGAAAATTGCCTTAGAAAAACTTTATAAAATAATAATAGTAATATTTTATTTATTTTATTTTATTTATTTTTTTATTTATTTTACATTTGTTGACCGGGCTAGGCTAGCTGGAGAAATTTCCATTTTCAGTAGCGGCCCGGGGAGAAAAGCTCCACAGAGTGAGATACATACAGAAAATCTAACAAACCAAAAAATAATATTCATAATAATGGAGTTAGTATTAGGGTTTGCAATAACAAAAATAAAGACTAGTAAACCCTTCAATGTTAAGTAGTACTACAGGGTTAATTCCTATGACACACAATACTATCTACTTGACATGATAAAAATTGAGAAAGAGAAGGAAGAAAAAAGAGAACTTAATAGATATAGTCAAAAGGAAAGTATGTAAGGAAAGTAGAGTGAAAGAAAGTAAGGGAAATGATAGAGATTAACTGTGGAGAAAAAGGGGGAAGAAGAGTAAGACAAAGAGGGAGTAGTGAATGAAGGAGGAAGGGAGAATAGTTATATTTAGTTAGTAATAGTACATTAGCTAGTCAGGTTTATTACATGAACAAAGCCAGTGATTTTGGAAATGCAGTTTAATATTTTGTTTGAAAAGAGGCAATGATGTAATCTTTGTTATGTTAGTAGGTAACAAATTCCATTTAGCCCCAACAGCATTGGTAAAAAGAGAGTCACCAGCATTATTATTTGATTTTATAGAACATATAATAAGAATATATAACACAATAAGAATATATAACGTCCACTGCAACTACACTAGTAAAAGACTAATATATATATATTTTTAAATATCTATACTAATAAAAGTAAGTTATAGAAAACTTCGAAAAATAGAAAAAGTTTACTGGCCCGAGCTTCTGCGATGCATCTGCTGCCGCGGCAAACTAGATCTGAGGGTTAGCACTAGGGGATTGTGGGATAGGACAGTGCCTCGAGCTTTCTCAAGATGCAGAGCTGTAGAAGTGGCCGTCTAAGAGCCGAGGATCGGCTCCGAACCCATGCGTAAGAACAAACGGCGAGATTGAACAATTTCACATGCTTCCTTAAGCTCCTAGAATGCCTGCTCATATGCTGAGGTCCACACTACCTTATCTGGCCTGTTCTTCCTTGTCAGGTTTGTGAGGGAAGCAGCTATGGTACTATAACTGGTGACAAACTTTCTGTAGTACTCTGCTGTCCCTAAGAATGCCCTCACCTGATTTTTGGTAACAGGTGCACGCCATGCCTGAATGGCTTCTACTTTGGCAGGTTCTGGACTTATCTTACCACTCCCCACTCTATGTCCTAGGAAGGAGACCTCTGCCATACCCACCAGACATGTGTACGGCTTAATGGTCAACCCTGCCCTCTGTAGTCTGCCCAGCACCTCCCTGACATGTTGAAGTTGCTATTGCCAGGAATGGCTGTAGATGGCAATATCATCTAGGTAAGCAAGGGCATACCCTCCTGCTCCTGCTGGGATATGATCTACCAGCCTCTGAAAAGTCACGGAGGCATTTTTTATCCCAAAGGACATCTTTGTGAACTCATACAAGCCAAAAGGAGTCACAAAGGCTGACTTCTCTCTAGCACTGGGAGTCAAGAGCACTTGCCAGTAACCCTTGGTAAGATCAATAATTGTAAGATACTTAGCCCCACCAAGCTGCTCTAGGGCGTCATCTGTCCTTGGCATGGGGTAAGCATCTGACTCTGTGTGACTATTTAATTTCCTGTAGTCTGCACAGAACCTGGTGCTGCCATCTTTTTTTGGCACCAGCACCACTGAGGAGGGCGAGGGACTGTTGGACTCTTGAATCACCCCTAGTGCCAACATTTCCTGTATCTCCTCCCCCAGAGTCTGTTTGACTCTCTCAAGCACCCTATAAGGAGCGTGTGTAATACATGTATCCCCCTGGTGCTGCACCAGGTGGGTGCACCCTGGTTTCCCAGTGAACATGTCCCCAAACTCCTGCAACACTGCTCGGATTTGTCAAAACTGGGTAGGAGATAGCTGCTTGGACATTGCTACCCCTTCCACTGAGGTGTCAGTCCGAGCCTCACTGAGGACATAAGTCACCAGATCTCCATCTGACTCCTTCTGCAATCCACTGCAAATGCTCAGCACAAGGGCCTCCCTATCATGGTAAGGTTTCATCATGTTAACATGGTACAATTTGTGCCCCTGCCTTCTGCCTAACAGTTCCACCATGTAGTTAACATCACTTACCTTTCTTACCACCTTGTAGGGTCCCTCCCAAGCTGTTTGTAGCTGGCTGTTATCTGACAAGAATGAGAACCATTACCTGGTGCCCACAGCATACTCTCTAGTTCCAGCATTCCTATCATACCACATCTTTTTCTGTTGTTGGGCTTCTGCCAGGTTCTGGGCCAAGCCCATGAGTTCCCTGAGCCTTGTTCTGGGGTTTAGGACATATGCTACAACAGACTCCTTGTGAGATTCACACTCACCTTCCCACTCATCATGAATTAAATCTAGAGGTCACCTCACCCTATGCTCATACAACAACTCAAAGGGTGAAAACCCTGTGGTTTCCTTGGGAACCTCTCTGCAAGCAAACAACAGATGGAGCAAATATTTGTCCCACTCCCTCTTAAACTGGTCTGCAAATGCCCTCTTGATTTTAGAGTTTAACCTCTCAACAAGACCGTTAGTCTGGGGATGGTGGAGGGTGATCTTCATGTGCTTCACCCCACAGTACTTCCACAGACAAGCCAGCAGGTCTGACATGAAACTGGCACCTCGGTCAGTCAGTATTTCCTTTGGGAAACCTACTCTGCTGAAAATCTCTAACAAAGCATTTGCCACCTTTTTTTGCCTCAATGGATGACAAAGCCACTGCTTCAGGGTGTCGTGTAGCATAATCCACTACCACTAGGATATACTTGTTCCCTGTGGAACTTGGGGTACTCAGAGGCACCACGATATCCATAGCTACCCTGTGAAATAACTCCTCAATCACAGGCAAAGACATCCAATGAGCTCTCACCTTGTCTCCTGCCTTGCCTACCTTTTGGCACTGCTCACAGGTCCTGCAGTACCCTGTTACATCTCTGGAAATTCCAGGCCAGTAGAAGTTCTGCATAATACATCTCTTTGCATGTTTTTTACTCATAAGGAAATTACTCATAAGTTTGTACTAAGCTAACTGCCCTTGCGAGCCATTTTAAGCTTAGCTAAGTATCCCTTGTGAGACTCAAACCCTGCACCTTGTGTTTGTAAGGCAAACACCTTAACCATTAGGCCACCCTTCCAACCCATATGACCTGCAAAGGGAGTATTAAGGGCTATGGCTAGAAGCGCCAGACGGTAGGCTCTAGGCACTACCAACTGCTGTACCCTCTCACCTTCCAGCACTCCCTCAGGGGTCCACTCTCTATACAGTAACCCTTTGTCCCAGTGTACAGATTCCCCCTTCCCTTGAGAATCAGGTGCCTCACTAGCTACCTACCTCCGGCCTTGCAATGTAGGGTCTGAGAGCTGAGCCTGTCTCAACTCTCTCTTTGTAACCCTTCCCAGCTCCTCTTCCACAGGAAGTCTGGCATCTTCTGACAGTAGTGCCTCTCTGTCAGCCTGGGTACTAAAAGAATAATAGTATACGCTGTCAGCCTGGGTACTACTACTCACCTCTACCTTTGCAGTCCCTCTGTCCAAGGGAGCATCAGTACCCACAAACAGCTGTAGCTTACCTCCAGTTTCACTGCTATAGAGTAGCGCCCTCCCTGAAGAAACCACCTCCACAGTCCTGGCTGCAAGAATGCAGTCTGTCTGGGTCTTCCCCAGGCTACTAGACCCACATGCTTGTCTCCTAGTCTGACTGCATGTAACTGCATAAGCACTTGGTACTGCCTCATCCAAATCTTTCCCTATCAGAACATCTGCAGGATGGTAGTTCGGTACCATTATTGTCTCAAGACAACCTGCTATTGGCATTTTGTCTTTCCCACTTACTGGCTCTCTCTCCTTTTGTTCCCCACCTTGCCTCCATGGACATCTGTATGCCACATGGCCCCACTGGTTGTATTCAAAACATTTAACCCTAGGTCCTGGATGTGTACCTGGACTTGTGGCTTCCCCTGCTACTGGCAGATTCTGCTGGGGCAGTCTGTGCTGCCCACCATGGGTTCCTTTAGACCCATAAGCAGTACTGGGGGTCCCTTTCCTGTGCAGCGATGCCCTGCTTGCTAGGTATAGGTCTCCCTTCTTCCCCAACCTATCTGAAGTAGCACATTGTCTATCAGCTAACCAGATCCTCATGTCCTCAGGCAAAGTGCTAAGTGCTTGTTCCCTCATCAAAAGGTCTGCCAGCACTTCAAAAGTGGTGACCTGACATCCACTCACCCACCTATGAAAATACGTGCTCAATTCAGCAACATATTCACACACACTTGTTTCTGCCTTGCGTCTATGCTCACAAAACTTTTTCCTAAATGTTTCAGGTGTTAGCTTAAAACATTCTAACAAGTGATTTTTAACAGCAGTATAATCAAAATATTCACAATCAGCAAGTTTTGACAACGCAGTTACAGCTTTACCATGGAGTAAGGGGGTCAGGAACCGTACCTTGAGCCTTTGGTCAGCATCATACTGTTTACATACACTCTCAAACATATGAATGAAACTATCAAAATTATCCCCCTCTTTAAACTGCAGAATAAATGTACTGACCTTTTGTGTTTCTGGAGTCCAGTTACTCCCTTCCCCATTACCTCCATAACTCTGGTGAAGAGTCAGCATCTCCTTCTTATGCTGCCTCTGCCTCTCCTTTTCCTCAGCTTCCAGGTGTAGCAGTTTCTCATTCTCCTCAGCCTGCAACTGTTGCAGTTTCTCACTGTCCTCACTCTCTAGATGCCTCAGTCTCTCAGCTGCTTCTATTTCCAAACACCTGGCCTCCAACACAAGTCTCTTTAGTTCCAGATGTATTTTTAAGTCCTCTGCAGAAAGGTTGAGTTGTTCATTATCTGAGTTTGGTACATTTCCACTGCCTGTCTGATCGTCCTCCTGGTTGCTGTTTTATGATGCATCTGTGACCAAGGCTGCAATCAGGTCTGCCTTATTCACGTTTCCATACACCAGTCCCCTAGCCTGGCACATCTCAGCCAGCTGGCTCATTGTCAGCTTTCTGTACTCCTCTGCTGACATGTTGCCTGCTCTCCCTGACTAACTAACCTAACAAAAGAAATAAAGCAATTGTGATCTTAACTCTGAGTATTCACTGCATGGCTGATTTAGAGTACAAAACACCTTCAGTGATCACTGTACACAAGCTACAGGAATTCACTCTACCTACACCACTACAAGCCAATTAGTATTTGCCAACCAATTAATATGTGGTGTGGATATCCCACCACTGCCAAACAATTAGAATGTGATGCCCATGCACTGGCCCAGCAATCAAGGACCCTCAATCCTCACCACTAACACCAGTGAGGGGCGTCCATATAGGGAAAAGATAATAAATACACACACAGTAAAGTACAATTTCCCTTAAGAGCACACAGAGATCAAAGTCAGTCTGGGGCTGGTTTCTCCCTTTCTCTACAGGTCCCCAATAAGTCTCCCCACTGGCACAGCTTTGGGGTTCAGATCTCAGCCTAGTCGGCAAGCTAAGACCTTCAGCACCCTCTCTGTCCAACCAGTGCTTTGTGTTCCTGCCTAAGAAGCTGACTCACACACACTTGAGATAAGAGTTATATACAACCAAACAGACACTCCTGGAGAAGGCTGGCACAGGTTCTCCAGCTGTGCCCCTTTTACCCAGACTATACACTAGTACCACTTGCCAACACCCACTAATATTTATCAGCTACTCAAAGGCCCTTATTAAAGGGTGTCCAATTATTACTGTGCAATATTATTATTACAAATGGTAAGTGTAACCAGTCAAGACTTATTTGGAGTGACTTGGTACAGTATCACTATATACATGCAATGTACTCTTAGAGCTTAAATTATCTCTACACAAAACAGCCACAGTTGAAAGGTTTAAAAATATTTAATAATAAATAATAAAAACACAAGACAATACTTCTTACTACAAAATTCTAATCAAAAGTTCAGAGATCACAAATAAATACATAAAATAATACCATAGAAAAGTTCTGACATCACAGAAAAACAAACTAGTCTAATCTTCCTATTTCCTAGCTATATCTAAGAGAAAACACAGTCAGTTCTAAATTATTACTGACATCTAGACACAGGCACAGCTGGTGATGTTGGATGTTCTCAAGACAAATGCTCTAATGCTCTCATTGTTTCTGTCCTTTAACTGATAACACAGTACCACTGATTCATTTCAGATTATATCATAGATCATAGGAGGTTACTAGGCTAATGGCCCTCGGGCCCTTCCAAGCCTAGCCAAGAGTTTATCCCCAAAAAGAAACCTCAGTCAACACCTGTCACCCCTGTCAATGAGGGACACAGGAGGAACCCCAGGGACAAATTTGTGGTTTCCCATCCAGTCATCAAGGTTGCACTTGAAGAGGGTCAGCAAGGTGCTCTGCTTAATGTGTATGGGAAGTCTATTCCAGAGACAGGGCAGCCTCTGGGAGACAAACCTGTCTCTCCAGCAGGTTTTGTTGATGTTGCATATTAGATTCAGGCCTTTTGAGCGGGTAGTGCGTGAGGAGTTAGACTTAAAAATATGGAGCATCTCTAGTAGGGCAGGGTCTGAGATTGCCTTGTAGGCAAGACACAGATCACCCCTGAGCAATTTGTATGATACCAAGTACAGTGATAGTGATTTGAGTCTATCTGCACAGGACAGGTGTTGGAGGCCATGGATTCTCTTAGTGAGATCATTTATTTCTGGTTCCCAGGCTAACAGACTCTCAGAGGTTAACAGCCCCTTTGATTTTGCAGCTGGTCAGGAACCAGAGCAATAAAAGAAATTATACATGCAAATTCTAGCCATTAACTCTGGCCTCAAAACAATAGGCAGAATTCTTTCATCCAGACATATCGGCTCTGAGTTTTGACATCAAAGAATTGACTTGTCAGCTTTGTTACAGCAGAGTGCACTGTTGTTACATTTTTGCGGTTCAATATCTAATGTAGTCTTTTCACATTTAAAAGAACAAGCCTGTGGCTTACATTAATATTTACAAATGACAGAATTATCTACAAAATTCTATTTGGATGGCCAGGCTGCCTTCACCTATCTTCACAGGAGGTACAATAAATGTGCACTTCCACATTATGAGAACACTGCCTTCATTTATGGGCTGACTGATTAGAATGGTAACTGAAAAAGAGACAGACCTGGCAGAAATTTACAGAGATTCAGATGAAAGACTGCACAGGGCAGATTTTCCTGGTTGAAATGACTTAAGAATTTGAAAACAGCACAAACTGATACTATTTGAAAGATAAATATAATTGTCATACTGAAACATGATTACGAGATTCAGTGTGATTCAATGAAATGAGATTCCTGATACAACCATGTACATGTTTAGCAAAAGGTTAGTAAGTTCAGAACCACTGGGATGAGATAAAAAAGACAGTGTAGAGTTGCAGCTGATGTATGGAATATGACCCCTGTTTCTCTAGTACTTTTTTGGGGAGGATTATTACCATATATCACCCTAGCTATATGATAAACTCTTACTGAATGCTACAAAAACTAACGTAATGTTTTTTGCTACGCATAGGAAACTTGCTTCCTGCTACCTATTCTTGTCAAAGATAACAATGGAATTGGCACTGTATATGACACCCAACAGAAATATCTAAGCCTCATACTAGACCCCTCCCTTAACTTCTTCCTTCATACTGAAAATACTACCTCAAATGCTCTACCCCAACTGAAACTCTTCTACTGCATCTCCCACCTGCTATCTCCCAAAGCCCATCTAGTCATCAATAAAAATGTTATAATACGAGAACTACAGTATGGTCTTTTCTTGCTCACCTTACACTCAACCGAGAAAATGCAAAAACTACAAACCACTGAAAATAAAATGAAAGTTTGCTACGTTCGCAGACATGAATGTGCATCACAGAGACCTTCTAAAATAAGTTAATTAGTTTCCTACTACAGAAAGCACTATTGCAATGCATGCCACCTTGATTTATAAAATCCTCATAAATAGATACTGTCCTCCCCTGCTGAAAAGATACTTTTACTAAGAATGTTACCTACCCACTAAGAAGTACACAAGAACAGGCTCTAACACTTTTTCTACCAAGGTTCAAGAACATTATTGATGAAAGGGCCTTTTCCATAATTGGACCCACATATGGAATAATCTTCCAAGTGAACTGAAAACCAATCAAAGCTGAATGCTCCTTAAAGCTGCTCTAAGTGAATAACTACTTAGCGAAGTTAAGTAGTTATGGACGGGGCAGTGGTGCAGCAGTAGCATTGTCGCATCACAGCAAGAGGTTCTCTGGTTTGATTCTAGGCTGGGGTGCCTTCTGTGTGGAGTCTGCATGTCCTCCCTGCATTCGTGTGGGTTTCCTCCAGGTGCTCCACTTTCCTCCCATGTTACAAAGCCATGCGTCTGGAGCATTTCTCCCCGGGCCTCCGCTGAAAAGTGGCTTCATTCCAAGTCGGACTTTCCCGGTTAACAAATTATAAATAAATAAAATAAATTACACATTTTCAAGAAGCAGGTTAAACATATTATCTACTTTATTGTTCAAAACAGATATTTAAATCTTCATATAGTCTTTATTCTAATCTCTATCTCTTCTCTAATTACTGCTATGCTACTATAATCCCTATGAATGATTTTACTCTACTTAAGTTACTTATCAATCATATAGTATTTGCTAATCTCTATCTTTTCTCCTATTTACTTTTAACTCCTTTATTATATCAGAAAAACATATTCACTACAAATAATTTAAACACTACTACTTTTAATAAATAATTACTGTTGTTTACACTGCTTTTACAAATTTTATTTCATGTGTTTACACTTTGTTGATCGGGTTAGTCATACTAGGTTGATGGCTTCTTTTCAGAGAAGACCAGAGGTGGTAATTCATACTGCAGGAAATCTGGCCAGGGCACAATACAACTTCTCCTACTCTTTCCACATTGAGGTAGGCTAATTGTGTTAGCAATTCCAGTTTCTGTTCCAAGTGGGGAGGTGGCTTGGAGAAACCAGGAGACAATGAGGATGGAGTGTTTGGAGCATGCTGAGATAGTTGAAAAAGAGTGTTTAATGGAAGAAAGTTTGTTAAATGCTGTAGACAAATGTTTGGAAATGGAGGAAGGGTGTCTTAAAGCAAAGGCAGTTGAGCTTTTGTTGGATGATGTACCATTAAACAAGAAAGTTGAGAAAGTGTCCAAATTTTCTCAGGGTGAGAAAGATAGAGAGGAGATATTGAATTTGGACTCGGAAGAGGTGTTTCAAAAATATGTGTTCAGAGATGAAGAGACAACACAGAGTTGTGTTGTTATAACCCTCAAGTTGAGACGGTTGCGGGATGATACACTTCTAGATTTGGTGAAAGCAGTGAATCAGAAAGTGGCAATGATGTATTATGGGGTGACTTAATGGAGAAGATGCAGGGTTAAGAAATAGCACAGTTCAAGAGCAGAAAGTCATATACTGAGATGATGAAATCAAGAGTGGAGAAAGAGGGAGAAGAAAAGAAAGCTGAGAATGCAGAAAGAAAGAAAGAAGTTATGTAAGGTATGAATCAAAAAGAAAGAAGGAAGAGGAATGGACAGATACAAGGTATGGGATGAAATAACACCTTTAGGAGTCAAAGCATATGAAGTAAGGGCATATATTCATATTAATAAAGAGACATTTTGTGACATTATTTTTGAGACTGGTAAAGCTATCGAGAACTTTTTAGGAAAATATGAAAAAAAGACTGTATACCTTGGAACCATTACATATTTAAAGCTTTTCAAAGAAAGACTAAACAAAATTAACATACAATTCAGAACTGAGGTTGAAAACAATTACTTTTAAAAAAATATTTATTAAATTTATGTAAAGATGTGATCAATATTGTAAAAGTATATGATAACAGAGGTTTATGGATGGGTCATTGAGACTGCAATATTATTTTAAAAATTGAAAATGATAGCATTGTGCATATTCCAGTGTTATAAATGTGGAAGTGGACAGGAATGGAGAAATATCGGGGCCAGCAAAAAAGAAGTTATGTCTTACCATAACGTTCCATCTGAGTTGTTGATCTTCTTCCAGTCATCATTGATGGGTTCGGTTCCGAGTCCTCGGAACCGAGTCGGCCTTATACCAAGCTTGCGTGCACAAAAACTCTCGAGCTAAGCTGCTACCCACAATGCCCTTTACTCAGTTACCTCAGATTGAGTTTGCATGCAACATATAGGAGAAAACAGAAAGTCAGAGGCCATCTCTGCACAGAAACCCTGAAACACCACAAAGACCCAGAAGATCTGCCAGGATCCTTTGGCGGGGGACAGTGGGAACGTGTGATGACTGGAAGAAGATCAACAACTCAGATGGAATGTTATGGTAAGACATAACTTCTTTATCTGAAGTTGTTAATCTTCTTCCTATTCATTACTGATGGGACAGAATCCCAAGCTACTTGGAGAACCTTGGTGGCCCTTATGGAAGAACATTCCTGAGAACCATTGAGCCAAAGGCCGCTCTTCCCCTGGATATCAGATCCAATTTGTAATGCTTGATGAAGGTATGGGGTTTAGCCCAAATGGCTGCTGCACAGATGTCATCCATGGAGGCCCTAGAGTGGAAGGCAACCAATGCTGCAATAGCCCTAGTTGAGTGAACTTTGATTTGACCAAGCTTAGATTAATTTGTAAGCGAATATGAGGAGCTAATGCAATCCCTTAGCCATTTTGACAAAGTAACGTTAGATACTGCACATCCCATTCTAGGGCCAGTAAAGGAAATTAAAAGTTGGTCTGACTTGTGAAAGGACTTAGTTTTGTTGAGGTAGAAACGTAATTGTCTATGAACATCCAATGAAGGTAGGCAGTATTCTCCCTTGTTTGAATAATTTGGAAAAAATATAGGGAGCTCAATGGACTGGTTAACAGAAAAGTCGGAAACCACCTTGAGGAGAAAGATGGGTTTGTATGAAGTGATACTCTGTCCTTATGCAAGATCAGATAAGAGCTCTTGATACATAAGGCTTACAACTCAGATATTCGTCTGGCTGAAGTGACCGCCACATGAAATAAGGATTTCCATGACAGGAATTTTAGATCACATGTCGCAGCAGACTCAATAGGGGGTAATGAGAGAGACTGAAGAACCCGGGAGAGATTCCATGCCTCCACCGGTTGCCTGATGGGAGGTCTGCTGTGGAAAATTCCCTTGAGGAAGGTCTTGCAAAGTCGAGTGGAAATAAGCAGGGGTCCATCTGAACCATTATGTAAGTTGGAAATAGCTGCTAAATGGACTCAAATGGTGGAAGCTGATGCATCATTGTCGAACAACTCAACAAGATAATGAAGAGTAGTAGTTACAGGAGCTGAGAAGGGATCTAGCTTCCGATTATGTGACCAGACAGAGAATCTTTTCCATTTGCCCCTGTAAAGTTTTCTGGTGGATGGTTTATGGGAGGCCAGGATAATATCACAGACAGATGAGGAGAGGGTTTCCTGCCTGGAAACTAACAGAAGTGGAGGAACCAAGCCGTCAGCTTGAGTGTGGATAGATTTGGTGGAGTCAGCCCTTGTGGGTGAGATATGAGGTCCTGACTAGTGTCTAGGATCCAAGGAGGTTGTAACAGATGAGATCGGAGGAAGGGAAACCACACTTGACGAGGTCAGAATGGGGCAATGAGGATCACTTTGCTTCTCAACCGAATAGCTTTCCTTAGAAAAAGGGGGATCAGAGGAATTGGAGGATAAGCATAAAGGAGACCTATGGGCCAATCATGAATCAAAGCATCTCTCTGTGATTCCCCATGAGGGGGAAAGAGGGCAAAGTAGCTGCTGCATTTTGTGTTTGAGGGGGAGGCGAAATGTTCGCAGCATGGCTGGCCCCAACGGCTGAAGATTTCTGTCATCATACTTGGATTGAGAGACCACTTGTGAGGACGGAGGATGCATCTGCTTAGCCTTTCTGCAATCACGTTGGAGCTCCCTGGGATATGCATTGCGATCAGAAAGCAGTTGGAAGCTATCACCCACTACCAAATTCTCATGGTTTCACAACATAGTGGGTAGGATTTGGTCGGTCCCTGTTATGTACCAGACAATGGACATGTTGTCCAACTGGACAGCAATCGCTCTGGACAGAAGGAGCGGGTGAAATGCTTGCAACGCCAATAGCACTGCTCTTAACTCCAGGACAATGATTTGCAAGTTGACCTCTATGCTGGACCACATGCCTTGGACTGACTTTCTCTGGAAGTGGTTCCCCCCACCCTATCAGGGAAGCATCCATGGTCACCATGGAGCTGGGTTGGGGAGCCTGGAAGGGGCGACACCAAAGATTTTCATCTTTACTCATCCACCAGAGGAGATCTTGTTTGCAGGTGTTGGTGATGAGAATCTGTGAGCTCAAGGGATGAAGAGTGGATATCCACTGGGACAGAAGGAGCCATTGTAGTAGTCTCATGTGTAATCTGGCTAGGGGAACAATTGGGATGGCTGATGACATAGACCCCAGAGCCTCAAAAACTTCCCTTGCAGACACCTTTCTTCGAGAGAGTATCACTTGAACTTGTGCCCTTAATTTCTGAAGCCTGTGAGGGGGAAGAGAGACCATACTTGATTGAGTGTTGAATATTGCCCTTATAAATTCCAATTGTTGTGAGGGCTGAAGGTTGGATTTTTCCCAGTGGATGGTGATGCCCAGCGACTCCACTAGAACTAGAGTGAAGGCGCTTGGTGGGGGCAGAGAGGAGCCAATCATCTAAATACGGAAACACCTGGAATCTCTGAAGTCTCAGATGATCTGTAACCACTGCTAGGCAATTTGTGAACACTCTGGGGGCTGTCGAAAGACCGAATGGCAGGGCTCTGAATTGGTAGTGATTGGCTCCCAGCCGGAAGCGAAGGAGACTCCTGGAGCGCTTGTCCATTCTGATGTGGTAATATGCATCCCAGAGATCTAACGAGCACATCCACACACCCTCCCGCAGAAAGGGTAAGATGGATTGAATCGTGACCATGCGGAAGCTGGTCTGAACCACTGATTTGTTTAGCTGGCTGAGATCCAAAATGGGCCTCCAGTCCCCGGTCTTCTTTGGCACTAAAAAGAATCTTGAGTAAAACCCTGATGCACACTGGTCTGGGGGGACCTGTTGGATGACTCGTTTTTGATATAGCTTTCGTATTTTGGAAGCTGCCTCCTCCCTTTGATTGGGTGGAACATCAGGAAGGGATTTCAGAGGTCTTAGATAAGAGATTAGGGGAATGTGATAGCATCTGCAAATTATTCTCTGCACCCACTGATCGTTTGTAATGGAGAGCCAGGCAGCTTTGTGCAGAGAGAAATTCGCCCCAACTGCTTCCAGAGGAAAGCAATTGGGCAGCGCTTCAGGAGCACTGATACAGTCTTCCTGAGAAAGAATCCCTGGAGTTCTGATTTTGGGGACCCCCTCTGCCCTGAAAGTGGCATCTTCCATTACTGGAACCCCCTCTGCCTCTGGGGGAGTCCTCACCACGTGCGTCACGGAAAGGACTTTGAGACTTCTTGTGCCACATCTTTCCACTCCTTGGGTTCCTGGAGAATGAACGCTGAGGTTTGGAAAAATGTAGACCCACAGCAGATGTGGTCTTCCCATCCTGTTCGCACCTGGCTAATGTATCCTTGACCTTAGCACCGAACAAAGCTGATGGTTCGATAGGGGTGTTTAAAAAGGAAGACTTGAAGGAGTCCACAAGGTCACAAATGCGCATCCAGGCGTGGTGTCTCATAACTATGCCTGCATCCGCAGCTCTAGCCACTTCTTCATTTGTGTGATACAGCAACCTCATGGACTAACTGGAGACTGACTCTAGGGTAGCAAGTTGGGAAGCAACTTTCACGTGCCCCATCTGAAACTTGACCCATGAGGGTTCCAGAGAGCTCGGAGATGAGATCTCTCTGGAGCCTCGTAAAATGTGCCAGAAAGTTCAGAGACCTGACAGCAAAGGTTGCTGATGCAAAAACTCATCTCTCTAACCTGTTCACCGCCCGGGATTCTCTGTTGGGCAGGTGAACAGCAGCACTTTCCTCCACAAGGTCCTTTTTCATGGCTGCCACCACCACTATAGCGTCTACTGGCAAACCTCTTGACCAATGGGGTTGATCCTCTGGAGGGGAGAGTATCTTATCTGATCTCCTGGGGATGGCCTCAATGGAGTCAGGGTTCTTCCATGCCCACTGCACGATGAGCTTGACCAACTCATCAGTGGGGGGAGAGTCACCCAAGAAGTAGAGGGCCAAGAGCAGAAGGCCTGCAGGAATACGAATTCCTACGAGGAAGGATTGGAGGGCTTCCAGTCACCCCTCTGCTTCAAGATTTCCAGGATGTCTCCAAATGAGACATCGTCAGGGGGTGACCATGGGGATCCTACCCCATCATTGTAGTCCATATCTTCTGTGAGGGACTCCTCTGGGAGTCCACATGTTTCCTCTCACACGCCCGTTTCCGAGGGGGGTCTTTGGTGGGAGCATCTGAAGAAGACTCAGAAAGGGAAATACACTGAACAGGGTTTCCTGGGGGGTCCGTGGTGAATTAATGAACAGCACCGACAATTCCAGTTTGGAAACCAGCAGCAAGGGAATGATCGGAGCTGAGAACGGGCTTGGAGCTGAGGTCACAGCTGGGGTGGAGGTCAATAATGGCTCCGAAGCTGTCGGAACCAACGTCGGAGCAGAAATGGGTGATGTCAGTGCCAAGGTAGAGACAGGCAAACTGGTTGGAACCAAGGTTGTAGTGGGCACTGAAATCATCGGAGCCAGAACAGGCACCGATGAGGCTACCTCGGTATGAATCACTGGAGCCAAACTCGGAGCCGAGGTGGATGGAACCGAGGAGGTGATATGGTGCTCGGTAGAAGTCTTGTGAGCCTTGTGCTTATGGCTTTTGCCCCTATCACTGGCTGGTGAAGAGGGGTCTGAACGAGGATGTTTCTTGTCCACAGAAGGAGGGGATGAGACCTCCAATGCAGAAATATCCTCTGAAAAAGGCAAAGGAAGCAGGCCCTTAAGAATCAACTTGTTGTGTCTTTCATTCAGCGTCCGCTGACTGAAGCTGGCACAAATATCACAAGGAGGTTTCGCCAATAAGTGCGGAACCCCCAAACAATACACACACTCTTCATGTAAATCACTATTCATGAGTTTACCACTGCAAGAAGAGCAGTGTTTAAACCCCGTAGTCCCTTTCTTTTCTGACATAACAGGAAACACACACACACTAAAGTAGAAGAAAGTATAGAGAGAGAAAGAGAGGGAAATACCAACAATGGTATTGGGAATACCACAAGGGTAAAAGGGTCAATACCAACAATGGTACGAAAATAAATACCTGTGGGTAGAGCTGAGTGAGTAAATAGAGGAAAAAAATAGCAAACTGACAGAAAAGATTCACAAATACTTAGAAAATTTTGAAAATGTAACACTTAGCTGGAGAGCTCGGTGAAACGCTGCTATATGGCAACGTAGCAAACGAGATCTGAGGTAACTGAGTGAAGGGAATTGTGGGTAGCAGCTTAGCTTGAGAGTTTTTGGTGTGCGCAAGCTTGGTATAAGGCTGACTCAGTTCCAAGGGCTCGGAACCGAACCCATCAGTGATGAATAGGAAAAAGATTAACAACTTCAGATAACATGTTTTCTGTGTGGGATAGCAAATCATTTGATAAGTAATTGTCAAAAAAGAAATTTTTTGGTTGTGGAGGGATAGGACATGATATAAGAAATTATGAAATCCAGTGTTATAAATGTAAGAAAGTGGGACACCTGGGAATGCAATATAAATATAAAGTAAACCAGGTACAGCAAGAAATGGTAGAAATATTAACAGAAAAGAACCAAGAGAGTGAGAACATAGAATTAGAAGAAAAGATAAAGAATGTATAAACAGAATGTGCAGAAATAAATGATTTGGATGATAAAGAAGACTTACAGAAAACAATAATGAAAATTTCATTCCTAAGAAAGGACAGGGTGAAGACCAGAGTTGAGTGACAGTGAAGATATAAAATGGAATTTAGTTAAACAAAAATGAAATTCTATTGGGAAAAGAGTTTGAGGCTGAAAAATAAAAATGACAGAAGGACATAATAAAGAATAAAGAAAGGTAAAGATTAGATATAATAGAAAACTGTTAACATTGTATGTAAAGTAAACTGAGTTAAATATTAATAGTTTAAAGAATACTGTAAGGAGAATAAGTATATTTGAATAGTGTAAGAGACAGAATAGTGACATTATTATTTTAGAAGATACTAGATTTTTGACAAATGAAGACAGACAACAACTGAAAGTGTGGTGGGGGAATAATTAGGAGTTATTTACTTACCATAACTTGGCATCTGTGTTGTCTATTTTCATTCTTCCTCATGAATAGATTATGGATCTGATCCTCGGATCTGACTCGGATGCACACAAAAGACTTTGGATCTTATTCTCGAGATCCTCCCTCTACCCACAGTGCTCTATTCTGACCTAAAACACATCAGACTGAGTTTGCTGCTTAATCTCCTAATTTACAATAAAGCCAGAAAATATATAAGAAGAGATTAAGGATCAAATCTTGATCTGAAAGTTCCAATAAAGTCTTATCGGTACTTCTAGAAGAGACAAGGTGGGGTAAGGAGAGGAGGGAACATGAGGAAGAATGAAAATGGACAACACAGATGCCAAGTTATGAAGTACATAACTCCTAAACCTGATGCTGTCCTTTTCATTTTTCCTCATGAATGGGAGAGAATCCCCAGTTACGTAACCTTTGGGAGGCCCTCACGGAAGGATGCACCGGAGCACTATTGAACCAGAAATTCTATTTCTGGAAACAATGTCCAATTTGTAATGTGCAACAAAGGTATAAGTCTTTGACCAAGTGATTACAGCACAGATATTATCAAAGGAAGTCTTTGAAGAAAAAGCAGATGAAGTATCCACAAACTGAGTGGAGCGAGCTCTAGGGGACTGAGGTAAATTTAATCCTTTTTAAGAATAAACCAAGGAGATGCAAACAGAATTCCATTTGGCTGGTGCAATTTTAGATACAGCTTGACCCAGACAATTAAGGGAAAGGGATACAGTTGATTGGACTTCCTGAACTGTATCATCCTGTGAAGGTAAAAAAGTAATTGCCTGTGCACAGCAAGGAGGTGACTCAAGCATTCTCCCTTGTTTATAAATTTCAGAACAAAAATGGTAATTTTATGGAATGATTAATGTTATTCTCCATCATCACCTTAGGGAGAAAGAAAGGGTTAGTTCACTGAGGCACCCTGTCCTTATGAGGAAATAATGTAAGGAGGCTTAGCTGATAGGATTTGAAGCTCAGAAATGTGTTTAGCTGAAGTAATAGCTACTAAGAAGATCATTTTCCAAGAAGAAATTTCATATTACATTCGACTTTTCAAAGGGTTTCTGAGTTAAACCCTGAAAAACTAAAGTAAGGTCCCAAGAAGGAGAGGAGTCCTTAATTGGGGGTCTGAAGAGAAAGATGCCCTATAAGAAACTTTACATAATCTGGACAAAGCCAGAGAAAAGATCTGATTCCAGCATGGAAGGTGGAAATTGCTGCCAACTGAAGTTTAAAAGTACAGAAAAACTAGCCACTCTTTAAAAGGAGTTGTTTAAAGGAGGAGAATGGACAAAGTAGGTGGCGAAAAGGGGAGTTGATAGTGTGTTCAGAGGCCTAAATAGAAACACTTTCCATTTGCCCCTGTAGACTTTCTTAGTAGAAGCCTTCTGGGATGCTAAGATAAATTCATGCACCAGGGAAGTAAGGCTGGACCATCTCACTATTTCTGGAAGGGTTAACTCGAAGGTGAGAAGTTTGGGGTGCTGAGTTCCCGACGGATGAGACAGGAGATCCTGAGTGGGCTCCAGTATCCATGAAGGGTATCTCAAGTGAGACCAAAGTAAGGGGAACCACATCTGTCAAGGCCAGAAGGAGGTAATGAGGATGATAGAGCTGTCCAGCCTACTTGCTTCCTGCAAGAACTTAGGGATCAGAGGGAGATAAGGATGAGCATACATGAGACCTGGGCTCCATTTATGAATCAGAGCATCTCTCTGGGATTCCCTGCAGAGAATCAGAACAAAATACGTGTTGCATTTGTTGCTGAGGGACGAAGCATATACATCGCAGCAAGGTTGATCCCAGTGGCTGAAGTTAATTTTTGCTACTGATTGATTGAAAAACCACTCTTGAGGCATTAGAATGAATCTGTTGAGGCTGTCTGCTACTGTGTGAGATTTCCCCCGGGATATGTGTTGCAATGAGAAAGCAGTTAAAAGTGATCACCCATTCCCAGACCCCCATGGCTTCTCTGCACAGTGGATATGATCTGGTTCCTCCTTGCTTGTTGACTTATCAAATTACCGACATGTTGAACTGCAAAAGTCCCTAGAGAAAGAATTTCCTGAAGTGCTAGCAACGGTAAAGTAAGGGCTCCTCTCTATGACACTGATATGCAATTTGCTCTCCAGAGGAGACCACGTGCCTATCCCAGTTGGGAAGTACCCATGCTCACTATCATGACTGTAAGTGGAGGAGTAAATGGCCTATTCAGGAACAGACCATTGGACTGAATCCACCAGCGAATATGACATTTTCAGGCAGGGGTGAGGTTTATGGGAAACAATAGGGTTTGGTAGAGTATGAACCACTGTATTGCCAATGTCCATTGAAGGATTCACATAAAGAATCTAGTAAGGGACTAGAAGTATGGCAGCTGAGACTGACTCCAGAACTTGTAGTACTAATTCTGCTGAAGGAGAAAGGTGAAATAGTATAGCCCACACTTGATGCCTCAAGGATATGATGTAATGGAAAGCAAAGGAAGCCACCTAAGTTGCAGTGTTCGAGAGAGTTCTTATAAATTCCAGGGTCTGTACCAGGGCTACTTGCAACTTGGCATAGCTTATGGAGATGTCTAAGTTATTGGAGAAGAGGGCATGTAGTCCCGGCTTGTAGGAGTTGATGCTTGGATGGGTGGTGCGGAGCCAATCATCAAGGTATGGGAACACTTGGAATCCTTGGAGACTAAAGTGAGCTGCTACAACTGCCTTGCATTTGATAAACACCCTGGGGGTTGTGGTGGGTCCAAAGGGCAGTACTTTGAATTGGTAACGACTGGCTCCCAGCCGAAGGCATAGATATCTCCTAGATTGCCTGTTGATTTTTATGTGAAAGTACACATCCTGGTGATCTACAGAGCATATACAATTGTCCTTGTGCAGAAGAGGCAAGATGAGCTAAACTGACCATGCAGAAATTTGCCTTTTGTGCATAATAACTCAAGTCGCTTAGAACTAGAATAGGCCTTAGGTCCTCTGTTTTCCTTTGGTACTAATCTAGACTGTGGTGGTGGTCCTGCGGTAGCATTTTCGCCTCGCAGTAAGACGTTGCCCTGTTCGATTCTCAGCTAGAGCATCTTCTGTGTGGAGACATGCGATAATGGACGTACCTTAGTTGGAGTTTGTGCGTCATAGCTGGCAACTCGGCACATAAAAATCTACTGCCAATCATTAGCGGACCGGAGTTCCGCTGTGGCGACCCCTAACCAGGAAAAGCCAAAAAGACACAATAACTAAAAAGAAGCAAGAGCAAGTTCTGAATCCTATTTGGCTGGGTGAGACCTCTTGGATAACTCGTTTCTTTTTTAAGTTTTATTAAAGTTATCACTAAAGCATACAATTGTTAACATAAAAAATTAATATTTTTTGTAATACATTAAATAAAAATCAAGTTTCAAATATAACAAATCAAAAAAAGACAATGAACTACATACAAAGATATTCACTGCACTATTAATAAAGAAAACTATTTAGATCAAATGCATATGAGCTAACTAATAAAAAAAAACTATTATTGATTTTCTAATAAATCAAATATATTCAACCATTGGTTATATTTTGCTGTGTTCCTAGAGGATCTAGATTTAACTGTTAATGATTATAATCCAGCTACTTCCAAGAGAAGATCTTTAAAGTTTTGAAAAGAAGGAGATCGTGAAGATTTCCAATTTCTAGTTATTTCTTTCCTGGCTATGGACAATACAGACCAAATAAGTGAACATTTATTTGGTTTTACACAGGATGGAACTGGTGAATTAAGTAAAACTAATGACTTTGTAAGTTGGAAATTATCAGTAAATATTGCTTGTAAGAAATTATTGATATCATCCCAATATTTTTTTATATGTGAACATTCATAGAATATATGTGTCCAATCAGCATTTTGTATCTCTAAACATCTTCAACACAATATATCTTCTTTAAACATCTAACGTATTTTATGAGGAGTGATGAATGATCTATTTAAAAATCTCCAGGTAAACAATCTCCATTTAAGTGAGGTAGCAGTTTTACCTGCAGACAAAAAAAATAATTTATCTTTACCTGATGGAGAACTTTTACTAATTTCCAAAAATATTTCAAATAATTATCAGGGAATTTATCTAAATCTGATTTGATTGTTTTATATATATATATATATATATATATATATATATATATATATATATATATATATATATGTGTGACAATTAATTTTTATTAAATTGTTCTGTTGAGAACAAATGATTAGGTACTGAATGAATTTGGGAATTGAGTTTTTAACTGAAGAAGGTATTAAGTCAAGTTTATTCTTAACATAATTTCTAGCTTCTTGTATATCAAGCCATAATGAAGAATCAAGGCTATTTTCTTCCAATAAAGTATTTATGGATTGTAATTCATTATTTTTTACCAGATGATGCCAGTAAATCAATTGATTTTGTACAAATGTTGACATTTTTGAAACTCTGTTGAGAAGATAACCCCCTGTGTCTATGCTATAGGGAAAATGAGGAATATCCAATTTTCATAGGATTGATATCTACGTATAGCATTTTTAAAGGATTTTAGCATCATATTTATATAGTTTGATGTAAAATTTTGTGTAGAGCATAAAGAAAAATGTTCCTTTAGTTTCCATATGAATGTATTATTCAATAATTGTAACTTAAAATGATCATTACTATTATTTAGATTTATTGATGAGGATAGGATAATGTATTTCCATTTAGCTGAGTATTTACTATCTATAAGATACATTTGTTTTAATGACTGAAGAAATTGAGTAAATTTCTAAGTTTGGTAAAGCAATGCCTCCATTATCCCAACTAAACATATGGTATGTTAAGGAAATTCTGGGTTTAACTGGATACCACAGAATTGTTTTAATAACAGTATTAAACTTTTTAATTTCTGCAAATGATGAGGGTACAGAAATAGATTAGATTATGTATAAAATGTTTGGTAGAAGAATCATCTTTATAATTGATAATTTCTCTTCCACTGAAAATTTTATTTTAGACCATCAAAGTATTAGGTTATCTATTTCTGTTAAACTTTTATCAAAGTTCAGTTTTTGGATTTCGTTTAAGCCATTAGTAATATTTATTCCTAGATACTTTATTTGTTGGGATTGTGAAACATATTTTTCAAAATAATTTTGTATAATAGTTTTTTTTGTAGCAGATAATAACATTTGTGTTTTATTATGATTAAATGTAAGACCTGATTTTTTTTTTTAAATAATCTATGTCACTGAATAATTCTTGTATAGTTGGATTTTTGCCACCTAAGGTAATTAAGATATGATCTGCAAACATTTGAATAGTTGAAGATTTGTTAGGACTTATATCAAATCCCTTAATGTTACTATTATCTCTAATCAAGTTGGCCCAGGGCTCCATAACTAAAGTAAATAATAGAGAGGGATAAAGGACAACCTTGTTTAC
This sequence comes from Protopterus annectens, assembly GCF_019279795.1. Lineage (NCBI taxonomy): Eukaryota > Metazoa > Chordata > Ceratodontiformes > Protopteridae > Protopterus > Protopterus annectens. The sequence goes on from NC_056726.1 coordinate 1,684,045,965, forward strand.
TGCCTTTAGTAATAGGTATGGGTAGGGATATGTAAATTAAACACGAACTAGTAAACCAACACAGCGGAGCAGGAAAAACGGTACTTCAAACGACCAAAAATATAAGGAAATTTATTAAAGTTTGTTAAAATAAAGTGCTTTTCATCTGGTTTAATGACACAGACTTCTTCAGACAATTACTTCTAAAAAAGGCTTGCTATATATACATACAGTTACAAGGAGAACCCAATCAACAGGCAAAAAGCAATTAAACAATTAAGCAATGAACTACTATGTACTGTTTTTTAAATAGGCAGCCACAAATTCATAGCAGCAACAAAAAGTGATGCGTTAGCATTTGTTACTAAAGCTATTTTGTCAAAAACACACCTATTAAATTAATATAACTTTGACTTCAGAAAAGCTAAAGACAAAAATGTAATTATATAATATTGACTATAAGAAACAGTAAAAAGTTACAAATGTTTAAACATATTTAAAAGTAATGACATTATAAAAGGTTTAAGTGAATAAAAAACTAAAAAACTAAAAAATTTAAAAATTAGTAGGCACGCAAGCATTTACCAGGATGAAAAGTCTACTAACAACAGACCTGTACAAACAAACTTGTCATCTACATAAACTCTTGATTTTCAAAATACTGCTTATTGAGCAGTTTTCATTGAGACCAGGGGCATTGAAAGCATTAAGTCATTAATCAAGAGTTTATGTAGATGACAAGTTTGTTTGTACAGGTCTATTGTTAGTAGACTTTTCATCCTGGTAAATGCTTGTGTGCCTACTAATTTTTAAGGTTTTTAGTTTTTTATTCACTTAAGCCTTTTATAATGTCATTACTTTTAAATATGTTTAAACATCTGTAACTTTTTACTGTTTCTTATAGTCAATATTATATAATTACATTTTTGTCTTTAGCTTTTCTGAAGTCAAAGTTATATTAATTTAATAGGTGTGGTTTTGACAAAATAGTTTTAGTAACAAATGCTAACGCATCACTTTTTGTTGCTGCTATGAATTTGTGGCTGCCTTTTTAAAAAACAGTACATAGTAGTTCATTGCTTAATTGTTTAATTGCTTTTTGTCTGTTGATTGGGTTCTCCTTGTAACTGTGTGTATATATAGCAAGCCTTTTTTAGAAGTAATTGTCTGAAGAAGTCTGTGTCATTAAACCAGACGAAAAGCATTTTATTTTAACAAACTTTAATAAATTTCCTTATATTTTTGGTCGTTTGAAGTACCGTTTTTCCTGCTCCATTTCAGCTGTGTTGGTTTACTAATGGGTAGGGATATGCTAGAACCTATTTTGATATAAGCTTGTGAACCTATATATAACTGTGTAAGAATATTTATAAAATTGCTTGAAAAATTGAGTTCCTGTAAAAGAATAAATAAGTAATTCTAGTTGACAGAGTCAAAAGTACAATTTATGTCTAAGCTGACTAGAGTTAAATCATTTTGTAGGCTTTTAGTTGATTCAGTAAAAGTTATTACTCTTTTAATATTATCATATGTGGTTCTGTTTATTATGAAACCTGTTTGGTCTTCATCTACTAAGTTAGGGAGAAATACCTTAAGTCTTTTTGCATTTATAGACATAAATATTTTGTAGTCCATATTTAGTAAAGAAATAGGTCCGTATGAGTTACATTTTGTAGGATCTTTTTTCAGGTTATAAGACAGGACAGATAAATGTATACTTCATGAGGCAGGAGTAATATTTTTATCCTGTACAGTGTTAAACACTGAAAGTAATAAAGTTAGTGCTTTTTCAGGAAGCAATTTGTAAATTTCTGGAATAATGCCATCATTACCAGGTGCTTTATTTTGTTTAAGGGTGTTAATTTGTTCTTAAATATCTTTTAAAGTAATTTGCCTATCTAGAATTATTAGTTTGCTCACTTGTTAATCTATTTTTAGAGTTTTTATTAACAAAAGCATGAATATCTTTACTTGAATTTATTGATGTGGGGGACTAGTTTAAATTAAGAAAAAATTGTCTGAATTTGATTAATATAATATTCAAATCAGAAACTAAATTTTTTGGGGGGGTGAATATATTTCTTTAATGTGATTGAATTTATTCAATCTTTTTACTTTATTGGATAAAATATTCAGAGATCTTGGATTGATTGAAAAATTAATACATTTATATTTCTCTAAACTTATCTTAGTTTTATGATTAAGAATCTCAAGGTATTTTTTATTTAAGATTTTTAGCTCATCCATTTAGATTTTACTTGTGGGTTCTTTAATAATGCAAGATTTAATGTATCTAGTTTTGTTTGTATCTCTTTTAGTTCTTTATCCCATGAAAGTATTTTTTTCTTATACCAGTCAATTACTCTACCATATAGATATGCCTTCACTGCATCCCAAATACAAATTTCAGATGTATTATTATTAGTGTTGAATTCTAAAAAATATATGAATTTCTTGCAGGATGAAAGTGTTGAAATATTTTAATTTGGTGATATATGCTGGGGTTCGTTTTATCTGAGCACTGGTGTTAGTATGAATATATAAATCAAAGGTTATAGAGTTATGATCTGAAAAGGGGTATGTGATAACTTTAACATTACTTAAAGAATCTATTAAGCTGTAATAAAAACTCTATCTATTCTTGAATATGTGCTGTGCCTGTGTGAAAAAAATGTGCAGAATAGCGACTTTGGGTCAGCATAATTATCAATGTCTTTTAATAAAAAAGAATTGGAAAACTATTTTAATAATTTAACTGAACTTGAATTTTTTCTTTTACCTTTAAAGGAAAAATTAGAGCTACTAAAGATACAGTTAAAATCGCCAGCTAAGATAATATTACCATTAGAGAATTGAATAATATGATCAATATGTTGCTGTGCTGTCTGTCCAAAGCCAGGAATCCAATGCATATTTATTAGAGTGAATATTAAATTGTATAATAATAGAAGCTACCATACCTTTATTATCTTTGTATGTGTCTAAAATTTTAGGCTGTGGCAATTTGTTATTCTACAATATTGCTACACCCCTTTTTTTGTGAATGTTCAGGACTAACAAGAATTGAAAAAGATTTAGATTCTAATTTGGAAATGTCATCTTCTATTAAATGAGTTTCTTGGAGAAAAATTAATTGTGAATTATGCAATTGTAAATACTTATTCAAAGATCTTCTCTTGTTAAGGTTATTAAGACCATTTATATTAAGAGAAATACAATGCAGTGATGTCATGTTGTTAGTTTGTTGAACTGAAATGTATGTTGGCTAAAATACCTATTACTTTTCAGTTTGTAAATTGAAAAAATAAAAAGAATGGAATACAGCACATTATACAGTATAATATACAGAAAAATTATTTTAGATTACAAATACTTAAATAACATTCAACTAATCTTATTTTTGTGAACATCTGAAGAATTGTTATCAAGACATTGTAGCAAAAACAATTAACAAGAAAACCTTTTAAAGCCCACCTAGAGTTATAAACTCCTAATTTGAGTGACATTAATAACTCAAATTAACATTCCTACTAGCAGCAAGTTTCTATCATGCACTGCCTGACATATATATTGTTTCATCATTTTAAAACACGGCTTTATAATATACATGTAATTCAACTATTCAAAAATGTCATAATTACTAAATCGCTGGTAAGTTTATTTACTTATTCATTTGTATGTAATCAGTGTATTACTAGAATCACTTCTTAAACAACTCACACTAATACATATATTTTTAACTAAACTAAATGAAGTGGTTATTTAAAATTATATTTAACCTGACTAAAAATAGTGAACAATATACAACTAAACAGTTTTTCTGATATATGTAGATATAACAGAAATCATACTTGTATATTCCTTCATAATATAAAATTATTGCCTAGGAGTGTCCAAAATAAACTACTTTCTTATACTAAAAACATTTTTTAAAAACTCAAACCTCATGAATTAAATTTAAATATACCCCTACAAGTATGAAGGAAAAAGATATGTTTATTTATCTAAATATGAAACATTGATCTATTTACCCCACCAATGCATTTGTAAACAAAATTGAGACTCTCAGTGACAGGGTATATTATTGTAACATATCTACTTTAGATTAAAATGAAAGGAATATGTGGTATATAATAGAGGACCAAAAATGTAAAAAAAAAAAAAAAAAACCTCAATTTTTAACTAAACATAGTATGATTTAGTATGTCTACAACAGCACACATAAATCAAATGATATTCATGTTTACAACTAAACTATTAAAACAGAACTAATGCTTTAAATTTGTATCATGGCATAGTAATAAAACAGGACCCATAACCAGTATATTGATTATAGTTCAATTATGGGCAAGTAAAACCAGATAACTGTTTTTAGAAATGTTTCTGAGTTACTCATTCATTACACACCCATGCAAAGTTTGTGAGACAAGTCTAAAATTATTGTATTTGTAGATATTAGTTAGTAAGTAAGACGCAGTACGGTTCGATTCTCAGCTAGAGCGTCTTCTGCGTGGAGACATGCGTGAATGGGCGTACCTTCATTGAAGGTTGTGTATCAAGGCTGGTAACTCACCACATAAAAATAAACTACCAATCATTAACGGACCGGAGTTCCGCTGTGGCGACCCCTAACCGGGAAAAGCCAAAAGACACAATAAAAAGTTAGTAAGATTCATTAAGGTTAACCTTTAGTGCGTTACTTCTGCTAAGCAGAAATAAAAAGATAATATATAGTGTAATGTACAGAAAGCTACATAAATTCCAATAGCATTGTATTTACTGGAATATAAAGAAGGTATTAATGTGAATAGTGTTTCAGCATATTTAAACCTAGAAGACAGAGAATTGTTGAAAAGCATATTTCTTTTTAAAGTAGCATAATGTGCACAAATATACTGTAAATGAGCTTTTACTTACTCACAGTTAATCCTTCCTGCGATAATCATGTACTAAACAGAAGTTAGTATCAGATGTAGTAAATTCAGCTACTGTTTATCTTAATTAACTGTACAGCACATAAACATCTCAGTGGTAAAAAAGAAATAAGAAAAAAAATGTTTAAGCATGTCTGAAAGACTTTATAAAATGTTTACTTCCTTTTTCTGAAGAATGGTGTCATCAGTGACATCATGCAGCTCTTGCAGCTGTTGAACCATTTTCAAATCCCATGACTTCTGGGTCATAATAAAAGGAAACAAGATATATGAAAGAAAGTAGAAAGTTCATTATGTAGGAAAAACAAAAAGGGGATTATTTTTTAAGTTCCTTCTTGTGTTCAACTGTTTTCCAATTACCATTTTCAGCAATTCTTTTGAGACTTGGACTTGCCAAGTCCATTTCATCCATTTTATCCAATATTTCATTAGATTTAATGTAACTGATGGCAACATCAAGTTCTTCGAATATCTTCGGATCCTCTTGAAAGAAGATTTTTCAGCCTTGCAGGGAAAAGCAAGTGTGATTTTCTTTGTGCTTTTTTCAGTTTTTTGAGCAATGAAAGGAACTGCTTCCTTTTTGAAATAGATGGAGAATAGTCATTATCAAAACGTATGATGTTGTCCCCGTATTTAATACGTATCCTAGACCAAGCTGTCTTCAAAACTATTTATTTATCATGAGATGATAAACATTTAACCATAACTGACTTTGTAGAAGTGCTTTTGGTATTCTTTAAGGAAGACAAGGACCTGTGAGCACTTTCTATACCAAAAGAAAGTGCTTCAGGTAGTTGTACGATTTCTGGTAGCCATGAAGATAAAAACTTTTCCAAGTTATTTTCTTCCAAGTTATTTGGTAAACCAAAGATCCTGATGTTACTTATTTGAGATTTATTTTCTAGATTGTCTATTTTAGTTAATAGCAAAGTGTTCTGCTTTAGAAGAAATTCCAGGTTATGTTCATTTTGTTGTATTCTGCTATCTATGTCATTTATGGAAGTTTCAATACCTGTAATTTGTTTCTTCTGTTGTTTCAGATCCAGATGTATTGTCTCTATTTGTTGCGAGGTAGTTTCTTTAAAGCTATCTACTTTCATGTCCATTCTGTCAAATTTTGTTGATAATTCCTGTATGGTAGTTAAAAGAGTTTGAAACTCTTTTTTTAATATAGAGTCCTGATGAGAGGATTTAGTAAAGCTCATGCTGCAGTCATATGCCAGAAACCTGAATTTTGTCATTTTTGACAGTAAAAGTTATAGATAATTAAAATATGTTTTGATATTAACTAACTAAATTATGAAGAGACACTAAATATATTTAAAAACTTACTATTTAGCTAGTTATACTTAAAAATTCCTGTCATAAAAGAAATAATAAGGCAGAGCAGAGAGAAAGTGATGGTACTCAAGGCTCATGCTAAGCCACGCCCCCCGGATAACTCATTTTGAAGCAGCTTTTGTATTTCTTGAGCTGTGTCTTCCATCTGACTATGTGAAATGTTGGGAAGTTTCTTCTTTCTGTAGGAGTGTAGTAACTTCTAGATATGTTTAGCACCCATAAATTTCTTTGTGATATCTGTGCAGGCATCTAGGTGCAAAGAGAATGACCCCTGGCTGCCCCCAGAGGTGGACAGTCAAACAATGCTTCATGAGCGCTGATAGGGCCTATCAGAGAAGGTGTCTCTGAAGCCCTGATTCTCTGGTCCCCGGCTGCCTCCAGAGCCATGTCTTCTGTTGAAATCTTCTCTGCCTCTTTAGGAAGTTTCCCTGTATGAATCCAAGAAAGATCCACAAGCTTTTTATTATTTATTTATGTATTTGTCATTTGTTAACCCGGTTAGTCCAACTGAGCCAGTGGCTCATTTTCAGTGGAGACCCAAGAAGAAAAGCTCCAACTTGCAAGACAATACAATACAATTTGTGATACATTACAAAATAAATGATATACATTACAAGAAATACAAATTTTAGACAGACTAGAATTAAAAATGAATTACAGGCTTAGAAAAATGTTTTGTAGTAATTATAGGCAGAACTACAAATAAGTATACACAACTGAGGTTACACATTAGAATTAGCTTGGTATTATGTAAGAAGATGTGTGTAGATGAAAGACAAGTATAACTGGTATTGCTGCTATCTTCAGAGCTCAAGAAATAATCGGAAGAAGTGGACTGAGAGTCATAAGTTTCAGAAACGAGTCAATGAAGACAGATTAGGTAGCAATATAAGAGATAGCAAATAGGTATAAGTGGAGGGAGTGGGGGAGATTAAGCAGGATCTTGGCAATGGCAGGTGCTGGCATTTAGGAGGAAATTTTTGAGTTTGGATTTAAAGAGATTTGTGAGAGTAATTGGTTGGATGTTGGGGGGGGGGGGGGGAGGCAGTGGGAGCATGTTCCAAGCCTGGGGCACAATGTTTTGGTAAAGACGTTTGCCAATATTTTTGTTGGGAAGAGTGCAGGAGGGGGTGTAAAGGGATATTAGGGAGGAGAAAGAGGGACAGGCTAAGGGTTTAGAAAGTAAAGAGTGTGTTAGTTGCAACTAGGAGAGAAGCAGGTGTTGGGGGAAATCCAACCAGTGAAGTTGTTTTAAAGCAAGGCAGTGATGTGATTTGTAAGGTTGGTTACTTGCAAATCTTGCAACACTGTAACAGGTTTGATGGAGTTTAGCTAAAAGGGTGGATTGTTAATGAGTAAAGATAGGAGGGGCATATAGCAGACAAGGAAGGAGGAAAGCCTGAGCTACAGTTTGTCTGGAGTCAGGGACTAAGAATTTTTTTATCTCTGTAGAGTAAGACAAGTTTCTGATTTGTCTTTTTGATACAGTGCACTGTGTATTGTATCAATTTCAATTTGCCATCAATTCTAATACTGAGGAGCTTTGTATGTGGGTTAGCTTGAATAATGGTGTTATCAAGAGAAGAAATGGAGATGGTGGTTTTGAGATGAGAGAGGGATTTGGGAAGAAGGAGCAGAAGTTTGATTTTCGTGGGGTTAAGTATCAGTTGGTTGTCAGTTAGCTATTTTTCTATGGACAAGAAGGTATTTTAAGTGATAGAGAGCAGGTTGGAAATGTTGTTAGAACAGGAGATAAGAGTGGAGTCATCCACTTACAGTACCAGGGTGGAGGTTGTACAGGAAGTGTGTAGTTGGTTGGTAAAAACATTAAAAAGTAGCGGGCCAAGAATGGAGCCTTGAGGGACCCCAGTATGAATGTGTAAGAAAGGGGAGCAGGTGCAGTGCTATCTTACCAACTGTTGTCTATTAGTGAGATAGATAAGGAACCATTTAATACTAGAGGAAGATAGATCAGTTAGTTTAGCAAGAAGTTTGGAATGAGAGACAGTATCAAAAGCTTTTGAGAGGTCAAGAAAGAGACCAGAAATGAGTAGATTTTTGATTCTGGCTTCTGCAACAGTATGAATAAAGGACAGAAGGGCAGTGGATGTACTATGATGGGGTCTGAATCCATGCTGAGTAGGTGTTAGAAGGTTTTCATCAATTAGGTATTTAAGTAGCTGTTTGTGTATGCATTTTTCAAGTAGTTTAGATAGTGGAGAGAGGATGCCAATAAGTCTGTGGTTAGATGGTTCATTGCTACTGCCTCCTTTGTTGTAATTCCATCTTTTTGGAACCATATCTTCTTACCATCTCATATGTTCCTAGAAAAGGGCTGTTGACGGGTAGAAAACTTGATACCTACAGCAGACAGAGAATCCCCCTCTGGTTCATTGAGGGTAAGTGTATCTTTAAGCAATGGTCTGAACATGGAAGAGACAACAAGGGGAACATTGAAAAACGATATCTTGAAGGGCTCCCCATAGTCGCATAGCCACACATATGCATGTCTCCTAATGGCCATGCCTGAACCAGCTGAATGAAAGGCACTTTCCTCTGCATGGGAGATCAGCCTCATCAAGACATTAGAAATGGGCAGCTGAGTGACTAGTTGCGAGGAAACCTTTTTGACATCCTCTGTGGACATATACTCTGGGAGAGTATTGAAAAGTTCCTTCATCACAACTGTCCTAATCTAGTGAAGTGTGCAAGCAGTAAATGACCTCAGTGCAAAAGTAGCCAAGGTGAACACTCATTTTCTAAATCAGTCCATTGCTCTGAACTTCCTGTTCGGTAGATGGACAGAGGAGCTTTGTTCACCTAGCTCCTTCTTAGTGGCTTCCACTACCACTATAGCATCAACTGGGACTCCCTGGCTCCACTGGGGTCTATTGGAAGGCGACATTATCAGGTGGAAGTCTTCGGAATCCTTCTCCTCTTCCATGAGAGACTCCTCTTATAAATTCTGTTCTGAGGGTCTCCTTCTGTGGGGTGTTTGGGAGAAGTACTGGAAGACAGGGAAATTTCTTCTCAGGAAAACAGTCTAGAGACTGTCCAGTACAAGCTGTCCTGGTGGAGTAGGTGGATAGGATCCAAGACAGGAGGTAATGGTTCTCTAACCATCAAGAAGCCCCTTGCTACCAATTTGAAAACTGACAGACCAGGAGAAACCTCCCCCCCCCTTCTTCAGAACCAAAACCTCTGAAGAAGAAAGGTAGGGGCTGCTCCCAGATTTGAGCCCTGGGGGAAAAAATGGATTCCATGGCCAAGGCTCTGAAGGGGGAGGGACAGATCTGACAAAGTCAGGGCTGAACCAAATCCCTCAGTCCCAGACCAATGCAAATCTGAGGGAATCGCAGTAGAACTGGTCAGGGATATTGGAGTCAAACATACCTTTCTTGGATCCAACACCATACTTCTTGGGGTCTTCTATCCTGGGACTCAGACACCACTGGTCATATTGGAAAAGGAGACAATTTAGACTTAGTGTACACATTCATGGATTCATGAAAGGGCAGAGCTAGCAAGAACCCCATCTGGATCTCAGCCCTGAGAAATGTCCACATCATCCTATCCTCATTCGTCTGAAGGAGTTGAGTGGGAAGGCAAGGAGAGATAGATCATATAACATACTCTGTAGTATGACTTCTGCCTACTGGATCCAAAGGCTTAGGGTATGAGGAAGAAGTAGAAGGTAAGGGACAGATCACCATAGGAGCTGAACCTGTCGGATCCAAGGTTAACATAGGATCTGAAGGAGGCTCTAAAGGCTTCAGATCTGAGGTGTTTGGGTTTGAAATCTTTCTAGTTTTCTCTGGAGTAAGACTACTGTCTGTCAGATCTGAAGGCTTAGGATCCAATGAAGAGGTAGGAGCCAAACCTGTTGGATTGGAGGGTAATTTAGGAGCCAAAGGATGTCCTACAGGCTTCAGATCTGAGGAGGTTGGATCCAAAATCTTTCTGGATCTGATGTTATCCTAGTCACCATTCATCACGCATGGGTCTAGGATCCGACATTGGATCCAAGCCAGCAACACTTAAGACAAAAGCTTAGCTAGCTCCTCCTCTCCCAGAATGCTCTGCTGCCTTCTAACCCCTCAGACCTCATTTGCTGCAGTTAACAACAGATGCAGATTGTTTAGCTCCTCTAGGATTCCAGTTTTAAAAACAGTAGGTTTTCCTTTTGGATTTTCGTCTTCTTTCCTTCTTAGCTTTCTTAATTTTCATAGTTTCTTTAGGTGTTCTGCGCTAGTTGGACCATCGTTTTTTCTACCCCTCCTGTTTGTTTGGCTTTTGACACTATTTTCTGTGTTGTTGGAGCTGGTAAAGTTTGCGTGGAAATTTTCTTCTGGGAATTTAATTTTCCTTTGACTTCCTGTAGTATTTTTGTTTTTTGGATGGACTTTTTGGTTCAGGACAGGTTTCTTGACTCCTCTCTTGCTTGTTCCTTCAAAGTTGGTTTTGTTTTTTGGCCATTATGGAAGAGAAGCCTTCAGGATTTAAGAGGTGCTCCTCATGCATTTGGAAGATGCCTGTTTCCAACTCACACATGGAGTGCCTCTACTGCCTCGGCACCAGCCACCTGGAGTTTGAGTGCTTCATCTGTGCCGCTCAAGTGCCAAAATAAACTTCTCATGAAAGGAATGGTTGATGGGGTCCCCTTGGTCAAGTAGCCTTTGACCAAGCTGGGCTCCTCTGACCACAAGTGAAAGGCAACCTCTTCCTCCTCCTCCAAGGAGGTTTCAGGTAAAAAGTCTAGGCTGTCAGATCCCAGATCTGACTCCAGCCTTGGTGATATTGGGTCCGAAATTTTTGGCTCCGAAGTCCTCCAGAGAGTCAATGCCTGTATCAAAAGTGTCCAGTCCAAGGTCTTTGGATCCTAGGGTCTTGGCGTCAACTCCCTGATCCAAAGCCTCCGGATCAAGGCATTTGGATTCAAGTTGGGGTAGGTCTGTCATGGATTCGATCCTGTCGGATCTGACGGATTCGAGAGCCATGATCTTGGATCCTTCTGTTTACTCGTATCCAATATGGTAGGATCTGAGACCTGTGTTGGATCCTATTGTTATTGAGGACTTTCCCACAGATCCTCCAGGAGGGGACCATTTGTTTTCCCCTCCACAAAGGAGCCATTCCCCATACCATTGGAGAAGACTCTCAGGGTCTCAGCACGGGGCTCCAGCTAGGTTCTCTATTTCTTCCTGATCTTCCAGGAGCATCCTTCCTTCCAGTATGGACAGGATGATGTAATTCTTTTTAAAAGCTCAAATAGAGTTGAGGCTTCTGGCTTCGCCAGCCTAGTGGACTAGTGAGCCTTCTTCTACTCCCCAGTTATTTCCCCCAGCAAAGTTTGGACTTAAGGTTGCCAGTGAGCTGCACAGAGTTGGTGAGGGCTTCCAGGACACCCTTTGTCCCTACCCCATCAGAGTCCATGGCTAGTTCTACTCTTCCTCCCCTGGGGTAGGTGGGGCCACCGGTCCTGGTTATCACCCCATAATCCATGGTGTCAGGTTTGGGTCCAGGCCTTTTGGACCATTGTCTACCTCTTGGTTTTGGCTCTCGATAGCTCTGGTCCAGCCTTCTCCAGAGGGTTGGAGGTCTTGGCAGGGTTTGCTTCTTCGTCCCATGTGGTGTCCATGGGGGAGGGGGCTTCATCCAGTCTTTCCGCTTTCTGGGTGGTGGAAAGATCTCTCTCTCTGCTACTAGAGTAGCTTCCTCTACTCACCAGGCTCCATACCAGCCTCAGATTTTGAGTGGACCTTCTCATCCTGCTCCTGACCAGCCCGTTCGATCTAGCCTCCAGGGGGTGGTTACATCCATCTGGGTCCGCACCTCTTCCGAGTCTTCCCTAGAGCCTCCCCGGGAGGAAGGGGAGGAAGTGCATTGGAAGAAGACATGTAAGAGGAGAAATCTTGACTCCCCAGTGAAGTCTCTCACAGAGGACATGAATATCGATGAGGAGGACAGGTCGCCTAGGTTGCCACCCAATGATGTCTCCCTTGGAGACATCCTGGAGATCCTTAAGGCTAAAGTTGTTTGGTCTGCCTAGCCCCCATCCTCGGCAGAAGCTGTGTTTCTGGAGGCTTTCGGAATGGGCCCATTTACCTCTTGGGTGTCCCCCCCCCCTGCTGACCCCTTGATCAACCAAATTGCCAACAGGGCATGGAAGGTACCCGATACAGTGAAGCCGGTGCCTAAGAGACTGGATATGTTTTTGAGTCCCCTTTCTGACAAGTCCTTTTGGTCCACGACAGTTCAGGTTGATGTGATTGTGGTAGCTGCCGCCACCAAGAAAGAGCTGGTAGAACAGAGTTCATCTGTCCATCCTCCCAATCGTGAGCTGAGAGAGATTGACAGATTTGGAAAGTGGGTGTTTGCATCGGCTTTGTTCAGCCTGTGAGTCTTAAACTACATGACACATTTTACCCGTCTTCAAAGGGATTTGATCAAGGATCTTACCACTTCCCTCTCCGAGTCCATGCCAGCAGAGGACTTTAAGACTGTTTCTGGCAAGCTTGCCACTCTTATGTCTATAGCTAATTCATCCATTAGGTTGATATCCAATGCTGCAGAGGGTACCTCATGGGCGGCAGGCACAGGCATCACCATCAGGCGCCATGACTGGCTTTGCTTATGCGGGTTTGCAGAGGCCTTTAAGGTGTCATTCAACAATGCTCCTTTTGATGGCTCAACTCTCTTTGGGCCAACTGTAAAGGAAACTTTATCCCACAGTGAGCAAGAGGGTAGATACTGTCAGCCATAGGGATCAAGTTCTCTACCCCAAAGGCCCTTTTCCAAGACCCAATGGGGAGTAAGAAGATTTGGTTCCATAAGTTGCATTCTTCCCTTCAGGAAGCTCAAGAAGAGAGAGTTAAATGGTCACTGCCACCCTAGGGGCTGAGGAGGCTTGCAAAATCAGGGCTCCAGGGAATCCTTTTCTGAGAAGTCCTTTCAGCACTCATGAAATGCTACCTGACTGTCCCTCCCTGGAGGCAGTCAGGGGCCATTTATCTTTGCACCCTTTAGCCTGGGCAAACATCACAACCTATTGATGGGTGCTAAGAATTATATCCAGGGGCTACAATCCCCCCCGCCAAGAAGCAGAACTCTCCTCAATGTGTCACCTGCTCAGAGAGAGTCAGCCCATCATTCTAAAAACAGCCATCCAAAAGGGTCCCACAGGACATAGAGGACCCGGAAAGTACTGTTTTGTACCTACCATAAATGTAGATGTTCGAGTGTATACACTGCTGCAGTCATTACACTTGGGTTATCCTGCCGTCAGGCGGTCCCGCAGTCGGCCTGAGTTCCAAAGTCTTGGCCCGGCGTCAGTTGCTGTCGCTTCTTCCCTGACGTCAGTGCGACAGGGGTATATAAGATGCAGCTGACACCATTTTCTTAATTTTTTCTTGCCCCGGATGTTAGGTGCCACCAAAAAGGTAGGCAATGCAAATTACTAATAAAACATACATATGAAAAGCAATCAAAAACTTTCAGTTACCAGCAAATACACCCCATAGGTAGTAAAGGGTAGAAGACTTAGGTACGTACAAGCAAGTAAGAGGGGAAAGAGGGAGGGTAACCTGGACTGCAGCAGTGTATACACTTGAACATCTACATTTATGGTAGGTAGAAAACTGTACTATGTTCATCATGTTACACTGCTGCAGTCATTACACTTGGGTAGAATCCCAAAGCTGAGGTAGGGTGGCTGGTTCTATAAGGCATTAGGAGTAGCTATAAGGCCCTGCAGCACTGCAGTGGCAAAGCCAGCTCTGGATTTAGAGTAAAGAGGCAAATGGTAATGCTTGGTAAAGGTATGTACAGAACTCCAAGTTGCTGCTTCCAAAATCTCTTTGGTAAGTACTCCTCTGAGGTAGGCAGTTGAAGTGGCTGTTGCCCTGGTGGAATGAGACCTAATGCTGTTAGGTACAATTTTCCCATGGTGTGTATAGCAGAAACGTATACAGTGTCCTATCCATTTTGAAATGGTGTGTTTTGAAATGGCTTTTCCCTGTGCTCCTGCAGCATATGCTACAAACAATTGTTCAGTTTTCCTGAAAGCTTTGGTTTTGTCCAAGTAGAAGCGTAACTGCCTGTGTATGTCCAAAGAATGCAGAAGTCTCTCCCCTTTATTCTGTGGGTTAGGATAAAAAGTTAACAAATGAATAGTTTGGTTTAGAGCCACACTTGATACCACCTTTGGCAGAAAAGTAGGGTTTGTTCTTAAGGACACTCTGTCTTGGTGGAAAATGATGAAAGGTTCCACTGCCATTAGTGTCTGTAATTCTGAAACTCTTCATGCTGAGGTTATTGCCAGGAGCAGAGCAGTTTTCCAAGAGACATATTTTAAGTCTGCTGAGTTTTCTGGCTCAAAAGGAGGTAAGGTTAATTTTTCCAACACAAAGTTGAGGTCCCAAGTTGGAGTTGGTGCTCTATGGGGCAGTCTTATGTTTTTAGCCCCTCTGAGGTACTGTTTTAGCAAAGGATTAGAAAAAATAGGTGGGTCCGTGTTGTAATGAGCAGAGATGGCCGAGGCTTGGATCTTGATGGATGAAAAGGAGAGGCCTTTGTCCAGCATCTCAGTTAAATATTGTAGTATCTGAAGAATATTTGGGGCAAGAGGGTCAAGGCTGTGAGCCTGGTTCCAGGCACAGAATCTCTTCCATTTATCCGAATAGGCTTTCCTGGTGCTAGGCCTTCTGGCCTCCAGAATGACATCCATAACAGCTTTGGAGAGAGGCATTGCTTGCTTGACTAAGGAATCTGCCATGCAGCCAGGTTTAAAGTCTTTAACTGGCTGTGAAGTATCTGATTGTTGTGCTGAGTCAGAAGATGTGGAATTTGTGGTAAAATCCAGGGCGGACCTTGTGCTAAGTTCTTTAAGACTGGGTACCAGTGCTGGCGTGGCCAGTCTGGGGCAATCAGGATCATCCTTGGCTTTTCTTGCCTGACTTTTATGAGTACCTTTGGAAGGAGAGGTAGTGGTGGGAAAGCATATACTTGTAGGTTTTTCCAGCTGAATGAGAGGGCATCCACTTTCCATGCTTGTGGGTGGCAAGTCCTTGTGCAGAATTTCTGTAGCTGGCAGTTCATTGGGGATGCAAATAGATCTATGTCCGGGCTACACCATTTTTGTGTTATCATTCTGAATATTTATGGATGTAATTTCCACTCATGCGGATCCATGAAGTTTCTGCTTAAGTTGTCTGCCAGTGTGTTTTTCTCTCCTGCCAGGAATTGTGCTTGCAGATGAACTTGATAGGTTAGAGCTGTGTTCCACAAGGTCATAGCTTGTCTGCAGAGGGGATAAGAATGAGTGCCCCCTTGCTTGTTTATGTACCACATAACTGTGGTGTTATCTGTCTTTAGTAGTAGCTGTCCTGGATGCAGAAGGTCCTTGAAAGCTATAAAAGCATTTTGTACAGCTAGCATCTCTTTTTGATTGATGTGAAGATGCCTTTGCTCTGCGGGCCACTTGCCCTGAATACATTTTCATGCCATGTGTGCTTCCCAGGCATAATTCGATGCATCTGTTGTCAGTGTTTGCCTGGCTGTGGGTTGAGTGAAAAGCTGTCCCTTGTTGAGGTGACATGCTTGAGCCCATCATTGAAACTCCTGTTGAAGGCAAGGAATTAGTGGTATTACTTTTTCCAAAATTTGACAGTGTTGAGACCAGACACTCTTTAGGTACCATTGTAGTTTCCTCATATGCAGTCTAGCATATGGAATTAGTAGTATGCAAGATGCCATATAACCCAAGGCCTGCAGAATTTTTCTTGCAGGGAGTTGGGTTTTTGTTGCCATCAACTGAAAATATTGAGTCAGTTGTCCTTGCTTGTCTGGCGTGAGATAAGCCATCTGGGCCGTTGTATTCAAGCTGGCACCCAGGAATATAATCTCTTGTGAGGGCACCAGTTTTGACTTCTTTTCGTTTACTGTGTCCTAGGCAACTTAATAACTTTTTTACAAATGCCAGATGCTTTAGAAGAATGTCCTTGCTCTCTTCTTGAATCAGGCAGTCGTCCAGGTACGTATAAATCTGAATTCCTTTCTGTCTGCAAAATGCAATTACTGGTGCCAGGCACTTTGTGAAGACCCTGGGTGCAGTAGATAAGCCAAAGGGTAGTGCAGAGAATTGGTAGTGCATTGAACCAGCTATGAATCTGAGGTATCTTCTGCAGTTTTGTCTGATAGGGACATGCAGGTATGCCTCCTTGAGGTTTAAAGTTACGAGCCAAGTTTTCTTGCCCAGCATGGGAAGAAGCTGCTGTAGTGTTAACATTTTGAATTTTGGAACATCCAGGTTAGAGAAGAAAGATCCAGAATGGGCCTCCAGGCTTTGTCCTTTCTGGGAACCAGAAAGAGTCTTGAGTAAAATCCTTGTCCTTGCTCCTGTGTTGGTACCTTTTGGATAGCTCTCATGTCCATGAGTGCTGTAATTTGTCTTTGAGCCTCTGCCCATTGATTTGGTGGCAGATTCGGCATTCCTTTTAACCTTGGCAGAGTGTGAAAGTGGAACCTGTAACCTTGAGATATAATGTTGAGAACCCATTTGTCTTTGGTGATCATATGACAATTGTGACAGAAAAGTGCCAGTTTTCATCCCAGGGGGGCTGCCAAGAGAGAACTGTTCGGCAGCTGTAGTGGGAAGTCATTGGGCCTGTTTTTTGTAAGGTTGAGGCCTGTCTTCCCCTTCTTTTTGGGTTGATGCACCCCATTGTCGAGGCCTGTAAGGATCTTGTGGTTGACCTCTACCTCTTGGACGTCTGTATCTGCCCCTTTGAGGTCTGTCTGTAACTGGAAAGGACCAATTTTTTGTTGGCCAATTTTTGCTAAATCGAGGAGATTGAACCTGTAAGAAATCCTTCACCGTTTGCATAGATTTTACCTTATCCTCCATTTTCTTTAATACCTCTTCTAACTTAACTCCAAATAAAACATCCTGCTGCAAAGGTGCATCCACCCTCTGAAGCTACGGGTTGTTCAGCTACTCCGGATCCCTCTGAAGGGTTAACATGATCTGGTAACGTCTGTTCTTTTAACCAAGCATGTCTTCTAATGACAGATCCTGTAACTGCTGCTCTACAGGAGGCCTCTAATGAATCAAAACCACATTGCAAAGTATGTTTTCCCACTTGTTCAGCTGCATGCAATAAATCCTGCATTTCTTTATAATTAGGAGGATCTGAGTTTGGAAGCATTTCTTGTTTCAACTGAGACATCAAATATTGTTGATATTTTAGCATGTGAAACTGGCAATTTAAGGCCCTCATTGCTAAAGTTGCAGATGTATATACTTTCTTCCCCCATCTGTCTAATGCTCTGGAATCTCTGTCAGTGGGGACTGGATTCTTTGCTGAGGAGGCCTTTACCCCTTTGGGGCACTGAGAAATAGTTTCAGGGTCAGCAGCAGGGCTTTTATAAAGAAATTTGTGAGAGTCAGGGACTCTGTAGTATCTGTTAGGCTTAACTGGAGCAGGAGGTAAAGAATCAGGATTTAAACTGGATTCAGTATATACATCATCCACAATGTCTAACACTGGCGGAATAGCAAGGGGTCTGTGTTGAGGTAATAAAAGGAAATCTCTGAGCCTTTGACTGGATTCTGAATAATCCTGGCCCTCCCAATGGAAATGCTCCTTCATGGTATGCAAGGTTTCCCCAAAGGAGTAGCCTCCGGCGAAGAGGCTGAAGGAACTGATTCCTCAGCATCAGAATCCTCATAATGGGGTAAAGAGTATCCTAGGTCTGAGGATGAATCTGAAGAGATGGATACCTGGTCAGATGAGTCATATTCTGCATCCTGTCTAGGCCTTTTATCAGGAGGGGGATGGGACCCCCTGATCAGAGTGATTAAGTCTTCGGCCATTTTGAGAATTTGTTTCTTAGGCATGGAGGCCTGTCCTGGTGAATGTTGAATTTGTTTCTTTGTTTTTAAAGGAGTTTTAGACTTAGAAGGAGATTTAATGGTTAACTGAGTAGGTCTGAAAACACCCTCTGAAGCTACGGGTTGTTCAGCTGCTCCGGATCCTTCTGAAGGGTTAGTCTCGGTAGGCTGTAAATCTGGTGCGTACGAAGGCCTAACCATCTCCACATGGGAGTCAGAGATGGCTTGAGGTTCTAAAGATGCGGTCGTCAGGGGCTGCGAAGGCACCTCGCTGAAAACCGGAGAACCAGTGACTGGCCTAGAAGAGGCTTCGTCGTCAGTTTTGGGCCTCGGATGCCTGTCTTTGTCTTTGCACTTTTTGTGTATTCCGGTCATCGGTAGTTCTGACGGCATGGTATAATTGAATTTTCTGTCAAAATAATGTCGGGCAAAATCAAACCGACATTTAATAGTGCGCTTGTTAAACCTAGCACAAAACTGACAACCTGTGATGTCGTGGTCTGGGCCTAGGCATGGGATACAATAGGAATGGAAATCCTTATGAGGTATTTGCTTCCCACAAGAAATACAGTTATTAACTTTTACTAACATCGGTCTGAGGCAAAAAAAAGATCCCCCAACGGGGTACTTAGCTTTATAGAAGACTTCAGTTCTGGATTCAGAATGAAAATCTCAGGAGTCGGCCGACCGGCACTTGCGAACTGCTGTTGCTTCAGGCACTGCGTGGCAAGAAAGACTGAAGAAAATGGCACTAGCTACATCTTATATGCCCCTGTCCCACTGACGTCAGGGAGGAAGTGACAGCAACCGACACCAGACCAAGACTTTGGAACTCAAGCCAACTGCGGGACCACCTGATGGCAGGAGAACCCAAATGTAATGACTGCAGCAGTGTAACACGATGAACATCTTACTCTCGCTTCTTTTTGGTACCCAAAAAAACAGGAGCCTGCATCCAATTCTGGACCTGAGTCATTTAAATCTCTCAGTCAAGAAGTCAAAGTCTCGGATGGTCATTTTGCAGTCCATTGTGCCCCTTCTGCACAAGAACGACTGGATGTGCTCTGTGGATCTCCAGAACATGTACTATTATATCAAAATAGACAGGCAGAATAGGAGATTTGTCAGTTTTCGCACAGGAGCCGATCATTTTCAGTTCAGAGCCCTCCCCTTTGGACTCACCACAGCCCCCCGGGTGTTCACCAAGTGCATGGCAGTAGTGGCAGCTCATCTCAGGCTGCAGGAATTCCAGGTAATTCTCTACCTCGATGACTGGCTCCTCACAGCTCCCACACAGCATCAACTGGTGGAGATCACACAGTTTCTTCTTTGTCTTTTCGATCACCTCGGAATCACAGTGAATCTCGCCAAGTCTTCTTTGACCCCGTCTCAACAACTGTAGTTCATTAGCACTCAGTTGGACACTGTCTCGGAGACTGCAGCTCTCCCCTTCCAATGCATGCTTCTCATCCGGTCTCACATATATTCTCTTCTGGAGCAAACTCGTCCTCCAGTATCACTCATTCTGAGAGCCTTAGGGTTCATGGCAGCAGCCCTTTATTTGGTGCCACACGCCATGTACTACATGAAAGTTCTGCAGTGGACCCTGGCAGTTCAATGGTCTGCTTTTTCTCATCCTCTGTCAGTTTTTACTTGGCTCATTCCAATATGTCAAAGATGTCTGTCATGGTGGATGTGTCCTCCAGACCTCCTAGCGGGTAGGTCTTTTCTCCCCCCGCTCTGGTGGCCACAGTGACCACTGATGCGTCCTTCCTAGGGTGGGGGGGGGCACTTCCTGGGGAAGAGTGTCCAAGGGACATAGTCCGAGTTAGAGACCAAATTGCACATCAGTGTTCTGGAGATGATAAGAGTCTTTCTTATGTTGCAAGCCTTTCAGGACTGTCTTCCTCTAGGGACAATAGCAGTTCACACAGACAACATGGCAGTTGTGTGGTACATAAACAAACAAAGGGGCACATGTTCTTATCTGCTTTGTCGCGAGGCCAATAGGGTCTGGGAGTGGGCGATGTCCTCCTTGCAATGCATATTCCTGGAGCATCCAGTGTGCTGGCAGACAAGCTGAGCAAGACTATTCTCACCCCGCACGAGTTGTCCCTGAGTCTGCTAGTGGTGAAGCAGATCTTCCATCGGTGGGGCTAACCAAGCTGCGATCTGTTTGCCTTCCCTCTCAACCACGAATGCAGCAGCTACTTTGCCCTTGATTCCTCCCACAGGGGAAGTCCCCCAGGGATGCTCTAACTCATGATTGGCCTCCGGGTCTCCATTATGCCTTCCCTCCACTCCCACTAATTCTAAGAGTTCTTCAGAAAGCAAATGCCTCAGGATACAGTTAATCCTCATTGCCCCCTTCTAGCCTTGGAAAGTGTGGTTCCCTCTTCTACGGTCCCATCTGAAGCACCCCCCTTGGGTGCTTGATCCGGTTCCAGATCTGATCTCTCATCCATCACGCCTTCCTCTTCCAAATCTGCAGACCCTCCATCTGACAGCTTGGATTGCCCAGTTCCAGTGATTCTTGCTAAGTCGAGGCTTACATTCCCTGTGAAGGATATTATTCTTGTTTCTCAGAAATCTTCTACCAGGAGAGTTTACAGGAGTTAAGTGGAAGAGATTCTCGATCTGGGCTAAAAGTCGGAATCTGGATCCATTTTCAGCTCCTATTTCAGACATTCTTCTTTTCCCGGCTTCCCTCTTTCAGGAGGGCACTAGTTTCTTTACAATTAAAGTCGAAATGGCAGCTATTTCTAGTTTTCACCTTAATGATGAACCTACATTCTCTTCTTACTTCTGCAAGGTTTTCTTGAAAGGTGTCTTTTTATTGTGTCTTCCAGTCAGGGATCTTTCTCCCCGCCCCGTGGGATCTCGCTCTGATGCTGCAAACTCTAACTTGGGCCCCTTTTGAGCTTGACGCATCCTGTGAACTCAAATTCCTTACTTGTAAGACTGCCTTTTTGATGGCGATAACTTCAATGAAAAGAGTATCAGAATTGCAGGCTCTTGCCATCAAGCCCCCTTATTTGATATTCCATAAAGATAGAGTGACCGTGAAACCCAATCCTTCCTTTATGTCAAAAGTGGCCAATAAAGCAAACCTCAATCAGTCTATCTAACTTCCAATGTTCTTAACTAATTATGCTAACAAGGGGAATACATTTTGCATATCTTAGATGTTCACCGACAGCTTTATATTTATTTGCACAGAACCAAGTCTTTTCATCTTGCAGACCAATTGTTTGTGGCCCTTTCAGTCAACAGGGAGGGCCGAGCTGTTTCAAAAGTTATCATTTCCCATTGGATTTCCCAGTGCATCTCTTACATCTACTCTTCCTGTGGTTTGCCTTTGTCTTGGCCAGTTAAGCCTCATTCTACCAGGTCAGTGGCTACATCAGCTGCCTTCTCAGCTTGTTAATCCTTGGATGACATTTGTGCAGCTGCAATCTGGTCTTCCCCTCATACCTTTATTTATCATTACAGGCTTGACCTAGTTTCTAAGGGAAGGGCTTCCTTTGGCTCCACTGTTCTTCAGCATGTCCTTTCATGAGGCTACCCAAAAATGTTCTGTAGCTGGGGACTCTGACCCATGCATGATGAATGGTGACTAGGACAACATTAGATTAATAGTTATGCACTTATCATAACTTAGTATCTGTGTTATCCATAGTCACCATTCATCATGATTCCACTCTTCTTTCCCCCTTCCTGATGGATAGGCAGGATATTAGCTAGATCTTTTCTGGTGGCAAGTCTGCTCTGTCTGTCTTCTTTCTCCAAGGCAAACCCAATCTGAGGGGTGAGAGGGCAGCAGAGCATTATGAGAGGGGAGAAGCTTGAGCTAAGCTGTTGTCTAAGTGTTGCTGGCTTGGATCCGATGTCAGATCCTAGACCCATGCACGATGAATGGTGACTACGGATAACACAGATACCAAGTTATGGTAAGTACATAACTATTATTTTCTCTGAAGTAAGACAGAAGTCGGATCCGAAGGCTTAGGATCCAATGAAGAAGTAACAGCTAAGGGGAAGATCACCTTAGGAGCCGAACCTGTTGGATCTGAGGAGGACTTGGGATCCAGAGAAAGGCATAGGGACTTCGGATCCATGGTGGTTGGATCCAAAATCCTTCAAGTTTTTTTTTTGGGGGGGGAGCTGTGAGGAAGACTTCATGGACATCTGCAACAAACTTTTCTTAGAATCCAATGAAAATTATTCAAATACTTATGAGGGGGTATGAGCCCCAGAAGAAACTGGTAACAAGCCTTTTAGAAGTAGTTTGTTATACCTGTCTGAAAGATCAAATGGGGAGATCACTGGCAATAGATGCACTAACATAATGTCCACAAAAAAAAAAAAAAACACTTCTTGAAGCCAGCAATCCTAAGTACAAAGGAAAGAATAAAGTTAACAAGGTACCATGTACTAAGCAAAAAATTATTTTATATAAGAAAAACAAGGAAGCAAGAGGAAGATGAGAGAAATGCTCAGAACATGAGAAACAAGAAGGTGCAGTCCCCAAAGCCAGCGATGGCTACAGAGGGAGGAAGAATCAACTACAACATCTAAAAGTAAAGAGAAGAAAGTTTTAGGAAGAATAAGTGGTAAATTTAGACAAAGTTCATTACAAAACCAAGAAGGAATCTTCTGTCTTACCACGATGACAGCAAATGAGGTCTGAGGTGTTTTAGGTCAGAATAGAGCATTATGGGTAGAGAGGGGGAGCTTGAAAATAAGATCCAAAGTCTTTTGTATACAGCCAAGTAGGATCCGAGGATCAGATCCATAACCCATTTGTGAGGAAGAATGAAAAGGGCAACATCAGATTTTAATTTTTAATTTGGGGAGAGAGACATGTTCAGGAATAATTATTTTGTACAAGGAAACAATAAAAGTTTTAGATGTTACCTTTGTTACTACAGGTCGTGCTATCATTCTTGATATAAGATGGAGGAATCAGGTTTTTAGAATCATGGAGATGTATGCACTTGTAACAAAGAAAGAGAGAGAAAAGATGCTTAAATATATAATTCATTATGTAGGAGTAAACATGAATCTAATTCTTGCAGGATATTTTAATTGTAATACAAGACAAAATAAAAAGAAAGCATATGATGTTAAAGTGATGTTAGACATTGTAAGATGTGGAAGTATTTGGAATAAGAGTAATTAGACATACAGGAGAGGTGACTATAAATCAGAAATTGATTATTTTCTAGTTTCAGCAGGGTTAAAAATTATGGATGAAGGGGTATGAAAGACAGGTTTTACAGATCATAAGGCTATATGGATTGCATTAGAAAATAATTCTGACTATATAAAAATAGGAAAGGGAATAAAAAGGATTAATGAGGTTAAATGGGCTAAAGAAGGGAGGATGAATGCATTAAATTTATGGAAGGATCATGTACAAATGTGGTCTATATCACTTTATCAAAAAAACTAATCATTGAATACCTTTTAGTTGAACCCAATCCACTGAAATCTTAATCCATCGAACATTTGTTTAAGTTTTTCCCAGGGAAAACAGGCAGTGGGCTATTATCAGGAATTTGCCCTTCTCCCCAGTGTAGTGCGAGCTTGGAGTTGGTACATTTAGTTAAGGGGGTGTGGTGGTTGCAACCCCCGCCCCACACTGGGTGGTGTGGGGTTTTAAATTTTGTGATTTTTGTGATGCTCACTTGGTTGGTCAAATGTTTAAATTTCACATAAACGATCGTTTGATGGATTAAGGTTTCAATGGATAGGGCTTGACAAAAAGGTATTCTACAATTAGATTTTTCGATAAAGTAATACAGACATGTACAAATGATATGCTTTTTTGTATAAAGACTGGTCTAAATGGTGGTTATTCTTTAAACAAAAATATAAAAAGCGTTACTTAAGCTAGGAAAATACAAAAAGAAGAAAGATAAGAATTTGTTATGATCAATTAAGTAAAGATATTTGTGATAGCTTAGAAAAGAATGAAGAAAGGTACTTTATAAAAGAACAGGAGCTATATAATTTAAATAACAAGTGAATACAGTATTTGTTATATAAAAAATATATTTTTGCAAGGAAAGAAGGAAGAAATTGGACCTTATTTGAGTAAAATTATTAAAGAAAATGATAGTATCATGAGACAAATGAAAGATAGGTTAGGTGTAGTACAAATTATGCAAAATAAGATTATGGAAATAGTAGTAGGATTTGTTAAGGAAAATTTTAGAGGTAAAATGTACAGTGTACTAAGGAATGGGAAGTAAATATTTTTTCAGAGGAAGATAATAGGGATTTTGAAAAAAGGATTAAAATGAAAGAGTTGGAAAATATTTTAGGAAAAGTATATTTGTAATCTGCGACGAGTCCATATGGGATAGAGTATAAAATGTATAAAGATATGACAGGAATTCAATAAAGCTATTTATTAGAAGTATTAAATGAATTGCTAAGAAAAAGTTTTCAATCAAAGGATCTGTGTAGTGGTATAATAAAATTTATATGGAAAAAAAAAGAGACAAGTGTGAAATACAGACTTGGAGACCTATAGTATTGAATAACACTGAGTATAAAATATTTATGAAAATTTTGCAAAAAAGAATGGAAATTAAGGTAAGTAAGACTTTAAATAAAAATATATATTGTATAAAAGGTAAAATGTACAGGATTTATTATTAGTGATTAGAAAACTATATAAGTAGGTTCGAACAAAATTAATGGTGGGTGATTTAAGTAGAGCTTTTGATTCAGTTCAGCATAACATTCTATGGAATATATTTGATGCCTACAATATAAGTAATAAGATAAAAACAGTTTGTGTTACTGCTTATAGGCTGAATACAGTTAAGATACTAATAAATGGTTGGCTTAGTAAATACATTTTGCTTGAAAAGGGGATGAGACAAGGCTTTCCTTTGAGCAGTATTATTTTTGTTTTGGCAAGGAATGCTATTTCAACCAAGGTTAATATGGAGAAGAGAGATATGGAATACATAACCAATGAAGGTACAAATGTTCTGATTATGTTCTTGTACGCATATATTATTCTTATTACAAGAAATCTACTGTTAATGTGTTTAGTTATTTACAGGAAGTTATACAAGAAATAGTTTTTCCATTAATAAAGATAAAAGTGTAGGTTTAGGTTATGATGATATGTTAGGAGATATTAATTTTCCTAGGAAAAGCATAAAATTAGAAGTTATGTACCTACCATAACGTTCCATGTTAGTTGTCTTCTCTCGCCTTCTTTCTTGCTGGATGGGTTCGGAGCCGAACCTCGGCTCCGACTCGGCACTTGCTAAGCTCGAGAGTCACTTTTACCAGCTCGAGGCAGCCCCATATCCCATGATGCAAGGCGGTGATTACCCAGATCTCGTTTGGTATCTAGAGGAAACTGCCCATAATCTTCCCACAAAGGGAAGAAGAACAACTAACCTGAGAAGGCTGTAAGGGGAACCCAGGTAACTAAGGTCCAGAGCTAACTGGTGTCCAAGGAAGAACAATCTCCCAGAGAAGAAGGAAGTTCAAGGTCTGTCCGGGCTAGGGGGACAGGAGGGAGGGACGCAAGAAAGAAGGCGAGAGAAGACAACTAACATGGAACGTTATGGTAGGTACATAACTTCTAAATGTTAAGTTGTCAATCTCGCCTTCATTCTTGCCGGATGGGGCCGCGTCCCTAGCACCTCTATCCTGGGTGGCTCAATGGAACAGACTCTTGAGAACTGTGGAACCAAAACTTGCCCTGTCCCTGGAGGCCAAATCCAATTTGTAATGAGAAACGAAGGTATGAGGAGTGGCCCAAGTGGCTGCTGCACAAATAGTGTCTAAGGGTAGTCTAGCCTGAAAGGCTGTAGATGTGGCTAGACCTCTGGTAGAATGTGCTTTTGGTTTTGAGATCAGTTGTTTGCCCCTAAGCTGATAAATGTCAGAAATAGTGGAAGACAGCCATCTGGATAAAGTCACCTTAGAAACAAGGAGACCTTTCTTATTTTCAGCATAAGAAAGAAAAAGCTGATCAGACTTCCTAAATTGCTTTGTTCTGTCCAAGTAATATCTGAGTTGGCGATGAACATCTAGGCAATGCAATTTTTGTTCCGCCCTGTCAGAATAATTGGGGAAAAATACTGGAAGATCAATAGATCGGTTTAAATCTGTCTTAGAAGCAACCTTGGGGCAAAAGGGACGGATTAGTTCTCAAGGATACTCTATCCTTGTGAAAGACCAAGTAAGGGGGACGAACACAGAGAGCATGAAGTTCAGACACTCTCCTAGCCGAGGTAATAGCAACTAGAAAGAGTGTCTTCCAAGAAAGAAATTTTAATGAGCATGTAGCAGCCCGTTCGAAAGGGGGAAGGATCAAGGATGCCAGCACTAAATTTAGGTCCCACTGCAGTGGGGGATCCCTAACAGGGGGTTTAAGTAGGAATACCCCTCTGAGAAAGGCTTTACAAAGTTTGTGAGACATAATGTTCTGGTCTGCAAATCCGACATGGAAATTCGAGATTGCTGCCAACTGGATTTTAACTGTGGAAGAAGAAGAACCGGAGTGAAAAATTTCAGCTAGAAAGTCCAAGACTGACTGAATAGGGGCAGTAAAGGGATCTATGTTCTTAGACTTTGCTCAAAAGGAGAAACGTTGCCATTTGCTAGAGTAAATCCTTCTGGTAGAGGACTTTAGAGAAGCTACTATGATATCTCTAACGGGGTTAGAGATCATAGGAAGCCTGGCTAAGGAAGGAAGTGGAGCAACCAAGCGGTGAGGTTGAGGGAACAAATGGACCGGTGTAGTTGACCCGACTGGTGGGTCAGAAGATCTGGAACTGGGTCCAGATGCCAAGGCTGCACCAAGAGATGGCGATGAAGGAACGGAAACCAAATTTGTCGAGGCCAGTAAGGGGCAATGAGAATCAGCTTGGCTCTCAAGACGGTAGCTTTCTGGAGTACTTGAGGTATTAACGGAAAGGGGGGAAAGGCATAAAGAAGTCCCCAGGGCCAATCCTGGGTTACAGCGTCTCTGGGGGGATGGCCCGGAAGTGGAAAGAGATAGAAGAAGTCTGGGCATTTGCTGTTTTGGGGTGTAGCAAAAAGGTTGCAGCAAGGGCAGCCCCACTTCTGAAAAATCTCTTCCACTATAGATTGTTTGAGAGACCACTCGTGAGGCATGAGTATAGCTCTGCTCAATCTGTCCGCTATGATGTTGGTTTTCCCAGGGATATGCGTTGCTATCAGAAACCGATGAGAGGAGATCGCCCATTGCCAAAGTCTGAGAGCTTCTCGACACAAAGTATAGGACTTGGTCCCGCCCTGTTTGTTGATGTACCATACTACGGACATGTTGCCTGTGTGAACTGCAATAGTTCCTAAAGGAAGAAAGTCATCAAGGGCTTGCAACGTTAAAAGCACTGCTCTCATCTCTAGGACATTTATGTGTAGGTGGTATTCGAATGGTTGCCACGTGCCATGGACCATCCTGCCCTGATAAGGCCCCCCCCACCTGATCAAATGGTCTGCCCTGATGGACTAGGGGGGAAGAAGTCCACCAGGATAGATGGCTCTTGCAGGTCTGTGTCACAAGGATCTTGTGACGCATGGGCAACTGCTGGAAGGACCATTGGGTAAACAACATCCACTGTAGGAGATGCATGTAAAAGCGGGCCAGAGGAAGAAGTGTGATGGCAGCTGCCATAAGGCCTAACACTTTCAGGACCAACCTGGCTTGTACCTTTTTGCTGAATAGGATGATCCGAACATGGTTTTGGATATCCAGGATTCTTTGGTTTGTTAGGTTTGCTGACATCTGAGTAGTGTCTAGATCTGGGCCTATAAAGGAAATAGATTGGCAGGGCGATAAGGAAGACTTTTTGAAGTTGACTGAAATCCCTAACTAGCCGCAGAGACATAGAGTGTAATCCCTGGCCTGGAGAAGTTGATGCCTGGTGGTGGCTGTGAGGAGCCAGTTGTCTAGGTACGGAAACACCTGGAATCCCTGATGTCTCAGGTGAGCCCTGACCACTGCCATGCATTTGGTGAACACTCTGGGGGCTGTAGTGAGACCAAAGGGCAGGGCTCTGAATTGAAAATGACTGGTCCCCAGCCGAAAGCGGAGAAACCTTCTGGAGCATCTGTGGATTTTTATGTGATAGTATGCATCCTGAAGGTCTATGGAGCACATCCAGTTGTTTTTGCCCAGAAAGGGCAAAATCGATTGAAGTGTGACCATCCGAAATCTCGCCTTTTTGACAGACTTGTTTAGCCTGCTGAGGTCTAATATTGGTCTCCAGTCTCCCGTCTTTTTTGGGACCAAAAAGAACCTTGAGTAGATTCCGGACTCTAAATGATCTGTTGGAACTGGCTGGATGGCCCTTTTCTCTAGAAGCTTTGAAACCTCTAGCTTTGCAATTTCCCTTAGACCGGGTGGAACGTCTGGAAGGGATCCTTTTTGAGGGAAGGGGCTTTTCTCGAAAGGTATTTTGTAACCCTGGGATACGATCGACTGTACCCATTTGTCTTGAGAGAGGGAAAGCCACGCTTCTGGGTACAGTGACAATCTCCCCCCGACTGCCTGCAAGGATGGGCAGTCGGGCAACACCTCAGGGATGCTGGAAGGGCTTGTCAGAGAGGGGCTTTCTGCTGCCCTGGTTCTGTGGACCCCCTCTGCCCCTAGGGCTGCATCTGTTGTTATTACCCCCTCTGCCTCTGGGGGTAAACTGACCACGTGCATCAGGCGTGACTCCCTGTGATTTTCGGAACCACATTTTCCCTCCCTTTTGACCTTTGGGGTAAGGTCTAGAAGGGGTGGAGAAAAGGACTCCTACGGCAGAAAGAGTCTTGCCGTCTTGCTCGCACCTGGTCAAAGTGTCCTTCACCTGAGGTCCAAACAAAGTTGTCCCATCAAAGGGAGAGTTTGTGAAGGACGCCTTAAAGGGGTCTGCAAAATTGCAAAGTCGCATCCAGGACTGACGTCTGAGAGCCACTCCTGTGCCTGCGGCTCTACTCGCCCCATCGGCTGCATAAGAAATGAGCCGCATGGAGGAGTTAGTTATGGAATTTAAGATTCCCAGCTGAGAGGCAATCTTCTCTTGAGCCCCAGCAGCTGACGGATCCTGTACTACCTCACCCAATTCTTTGAGGATATCTCGTTGAAGTCGGGTGAAGTGACATAAATAATTCAGCGAACGCATAGCAAAGGTCGCTGAGGAAAACATCCGCTTACCATACCTGTCCATGGTCCTAGACTCCTTGTTAGGAGGATGGACTGGTACGGAAGGATCTGCAAGTTCCTTCTTGGTGGCGGCCGCCACCACCATGGCATCAACCGGGACACCTTTGGTGAGAAACTGTTTTTCGGTGGGGGCCGTGATAAATTTAGAAGGCCTCCTGGGGACTGGTTCCACAGAATCAGGAGATGCCCATGCCTTTCGAGCTATCACGTCCATGAGGGGGTCGAAAGGCGAAGACACCCAGGAGGTGGAGGGTCGAGATCCAAAAGCCTCCAGGTATACCGATTCATCCTTGGAGGGATTAATGGAGGGCCAGTTCCCCCTCTGTTTAAGGAGTTCAAGGATGTCTGAAAAGGAGACATCCTCAGAGGGGGAATCTTGGGGACCCCTCCGACTCATCTAAGTCAGTATCTGATGTCGTAGACTCAGGGGAGTCTAAGTGCTTCCTCTTGCAGGTCCTCTTATGCGGGGGTTCCCGTGAAGGATCAGGAGAAACCTCGGAAGAGGAAGTTCTTCCCAATGGGGAAACCTGGGGCGATGGATCTCTGGGTCCGGGAGCAAGAGAGTGGGAAGAGATATCTACAGGCACTGTAGAGGGAGGAGCTAAAGGGACCGACTGCTGACTGAGCTCGGGGGCTAGCACACTCCTCATCACCTTGAAGGCTCCCCTCCCGGGGAGGACCGAGAGCTCCCACTCCGAAGAAACAGGAATCCCCGGCCCCACCGAAAGGGAAGGCTCTGTAGCAGATGTCGGCGCCGAGCTCACCAAGGCCGAAGCTCCGAGAGGGAGAACGGGGTTGGACAAGGGTCCGATGCCACTCGCCCCCTCGGAACCGACCAGGGAAGCCTGATGACCGGATCCCTCCAAGGACGGTCTCAAGGAGGAGATAGGAGTCGAAGACGACGGAGCCGAAAGGGGTGGTATCGGCTCCGAAGCACCAACAGTCACGGTTCCAATAATCTCCGGCGCCGAGCTCTGAAGGAGAGTCGAAGGAGGAATTTCTGGAGGGAGTGGAATAGCGGTCATCTGCTGAGACGGGCTATGGAGCATCTGGGCCAGTGCCTGTGATTTCAGCAGTCTACTCACCACTCTCTCTAAGTCATGGTCTGAGAGTCTGGAAGATCTTGAGGATCGGCTCCGATGGCTCCGCTCCGAAAGTAAGGGAGAGGCCGGAGCCGAGTGGATAGACTCCAGCGAAGGAGATCTAGATCTCTTTCTCGACGGAGCCATCGGAGCCGAAGAACCTTCGGTTCCAGTTGGAGCCGACACAGGCCTCAAAGCAAGGGTATCGGCTCCAGCTGGAGCCGACACAGGTACCGAAGCA
This sequence comes from Protopterus annectens, assembly GCF_019279795.1. Taxonomy (NCBI): domain Eukaryota; kingdom Metazoa; phylum Chordata; order Ceratodontiformes; family Protopteridae; genus Protopterus; species Protopterus annectens. The sequence goes on from NC_056726.1 coordinate 1,684,076,647, forward strand.
AGGGTATCGGTGCCGATCGGTGCCGATACTGAAACTTCCGAGAAGGAAGGATCGGCTCCGGACGGAGCCGATCTCGACTCCGGGGGAGTCGGAACCAAGGCCACAGACTTGGTCACTGAAGTCTGGGCCTTGGATGGCTTTAAGGGCTTCCCCGAGCCGGACTTAGCCGGGGAGCTCTCAGGCTTGAGAAGACCTCTAAGGATAAGTTTATTTCTACGTTCCTGCAGGACTCTCTGGCTGAATGAGTGGCAAATAGCACAGGAGTCCTGCAGGTGTAGGGGTCCCAGGCAATAAATACAAGAAGTGTGACCGTCTGTCAGAGACATCTTCTGACAGCACGAGTCACACTTCTTGAAGCCTGAGACCCTAGTGTCTTTAGACATAACTGAGTTCTAAACACACAAACACACACCACTCAGTCCAAAAATTACACTAACTATACAAAAACTAAGTACAGGGAAACAAAAACACACAGACACACCTAAACAAATCCTGACAGGAAAATGTCTGGGAAGGGTAAGGCCTAAGGCCTGACTAACAGAAAGTATGGATAAGGGAATGGGAAACTAACGGGAATAGGGCTAAGTAAATCGGGGGACTAACAAACTAATAATATGAAAAAATTTTAGGTACTGGGGTAGCTAAAACTCTCAGAAAGAGTAATTAAATTCACTTACCAGGAGCTGGCAAAAAGGTGACCTCATGAGCGAAGCGGCAAACGAGATCTGGGTAATCACCGCCTTGCATCATGGGATATGGGGCTGCCTCGAGCTGGTAAAGTGACTCTCGAGCTTAGCAACTGCCGAGTCGGAGCCGAGGATCGGCTCTGAACCAATCCAGCTAGAATGAAGGTGAGATTGACAACAACATTTAATTGGTTTGACATTTGGGAAAAGACAAAATATAATAGCTATATGGGTAGATAAATTAAAAATCATGAAAAACGTGCATGCTTTGGAAGAACTTTAGACTATCTTTTACGAAAAAAATATACTTAACTCGATTTTACTTACTAGAATTACTTACTTAGTGACTGTCTTTAGTATCCCATTGACGTTTGAGAAATTATTTTATAGTATTATATTTACATTTATTTGGGATCTAGAAGAGAATCCAGATAAAAGAGGAGTTTTATATGTGAAAAAGAAGGTGGTGGTTTAGGATTGTTAAATCCTACAGTGTATGCAGCTTCTCTAAATTTGCTTAAAGTATTAAGAACTCTGAAGGACAATGACAATTCGCTACTGGTGAGAATTTTAAAAGCTAAATATAGTAATGAATGGATGAATATTTTGATCTCTAAGAAAAGTAGATTATATGAAATGATGAAATGAATAATTATTAAGGCAAATTTTTCTTTGAAAGTTAAAAGTTAATGAAATTGAAAAAGTTAGGACACTATGGTATCATAATATTACGAAAAAGTTATACATTTATCCTTGGAAATACATATGTAAAGAAAAAAAAGGTTGCAATTAAGGCAAGAATGGAAAGATACAAAAACATATGGGAATGGCAAGATTTTCTATGGAGGTTAATGATACAGAAATTACCAGTAAAAGCAAATATGCAGTATAAAAGCAAAACCAGCAGAAACCGTTTATACTGTAATCATTTCAAAACTAGTGAACATGCTTTCTTGAGTTGTAAAAGAGTTAAATCAAAATGGAATAAGATGATAGATTTGAAATATTTAGAGAATTATATAGATGTAATTATACAGATGTAAATAGTATAAAAATGGATATGACTGAGTACGGATATTACAGCAACAATTCAAAAAATATGTTAACAGAATCGATAAAAAGATATTTGCTATAATTTAGATAATATGGAATCAAAGAGTGACGGAAATGTTATTCAATGAAAGATGGAATCAAGCAAAGATGTTAAGAAAAAATAAGATTTTGGTTGTGGAAAATGGAGTGGGGGGTCTAATAATGAAAAATGAAGAAATTATGTTGCCAAAGAAAGGAATGCATTATTTCAAGTATCTGTTTATAAAATTTGTTTAATTTTTGTGAACAATATATACATATTGTGAATGTGATAAAGTGTATATATTGTAAATAAGTATTAAAAATAAAGGACCTCTTCTCTTTTTAATAAGTGCCATAGGATTTTTTTATATCCACCTAAGCTACCACCAATGCAAGCAGATGTACTTAAATCTTAAAAATGACTCAGTCTTTAGCCAGAAGAAAGAAATTATCCCAATAAATTAGTCAAAAGAAAGTGAAAAAATGTTTCTACAGAAAACCGTATAAAATGAAATGATTCCTAAATGAAGAAAATATTCAAATATTTACTGGAATATATCTTCAGCCACCAGTGACAAGTGCCAGCTGGGTTCTGGTTACATAGAAAATCAGGTCTAATAGCTGCATCATGAGAATTAGAGCACTGGCATAAACATCTGCCTTTTTATATTATTAGGGAAAAAAATTAGATTTCAGTTTAAGGAATTAACAGAACAACAAAGAAACAGTACTTACCACAGAAATTTTCAAAGAAAAACCTTTATGTAACCTTCCAGCACTCTGAGAAGCTATGTTACTTCAGAAAAATACTGATGTGAAAAAGTAAAATTTGTCTGATTTGATTTCCATCAAGTTAAGTATACTAAAATACTCATTGGCGCCAGTTTTAATAAATTGGATCCCTAGTCAGAAAGGCCCATGCCCCCCACACTTCTTCCACTGCCCATGCCATCTGGGCCTGCTCACACTCCAGATTACTTTTTCTTCTACCTTCTTCTCACAGTGTGTCTTACCCTTCATTTTTTTCTAGAGTTATTCATTCATTCATTCATTCATGCAACATGCTCTGGCTAAGAAAGGCTGCAGTTTGATAACTGTGGAGGAAAGAAATGCATCAAGCCAGGGATCTGGAATTACACAAGGCTCCCAAAAGCCATCGGGGCTCTAGATGTTTTGAGGCACATTTTAGAGTTTTTGAACAACCTTTTTTCATCCAGTGATTGTCTGAAGAACAACTATGATCAAAGAAAGAAATGTAGTTTTATTCTTCAACATTGTTTTTTAGCTCCTTTCAGCACATCCTAAGAGACCAAGACTACTCTGTAATAACTGTACAGAAAATAAATGCATTTAGTTGGGCAGCCCACAGAAACCATGGGGCTTTAGATGATCTGATGTGCATTTTAGGTTTTTTAAAAGACTTTTTTTATCTAGCAATTGCATGAACAAAAAACATGATCAAAGAAAGAAATTTAATCTTATCTTTCAGCTTTTTCCTGCATATTTTCAACACATCCTAACTGACCAACACTACACTGTAACAGCTGGTGATCTGGAGACTGCTAGGCACCCAGATGCCATTGGATCTGATGTTATCCATGTCATTATTCCTCACAGTCCAGTCTTGGATCCAATACTGAATTTGAGCCGGCAACTTTAGCTTAGACAGAACCAAGGCTTAAGCTCCTCCCTCTCCAATAATCTCCTGCTGCCCTCTAACATTCCAGATCTCGTTTGCCGCATTTCTGCTATGGATGTGATCCTTGGCTATAACTTCAGATAGGTGCCTTTAAAGTGCTTTTTACTTACTTTTTTTACTTACTTACTTTAAACTTAACTTTAAACCTTAAGCTTTAACCTTAGTCTCCTCTTACTTTCCTCCCTTAGTCAGGCTAGCTTTTTGATAGTGTAGTTCCACTTTTAGTCAGTTAGGCATTTATCACCTTTGTTCTTCTTAGTCTGTTAGCCTTTGTAGAGTAGTGTAGTTTCCGTTTTCTGCCTTCAGTATGCCAGAGAAACCCTCTGGATTTAATAAATGCTCCTTGTGCAGTAGGAAGATGCCCAATTCTGACTTGCACGAGGAGTACTTATATTGTTTAGGAGGTTGACTGTGACATTTGTGCTGCATTCAATCAAAAGGCCTTAGCAGAGTGCCATAATAAATTACTACTTAAAGTTATGGTTCAGGGAGGGTCCTTATGTTTCTCCCTCCAAGGCCTCCACTTCTGAACCCAAGCAGAAGGCCCATTCCATTTCCTCCATACCTTCTGCTCCTAAGAAACCTAGGCTGTCGGATCCTAGATCTCTGGATCTGACTCCACGCCATGCTGTTCTGGATCTGAGATCTTCAGATCCCAGAACCTTGGACTCTTCTACCAGATTCAGGGCCTCCTCGGATTGTTGATCAAGGCCAGATCAGACACAGATCTGACCAGTTTGTTGGATCCAACTACTTCCACTCCGCAACCTTTGGATCTGACATACCAGCTTGTCAGATCCTACCACAGCTATAGAGGACTCGGCTTTGCCGGGATCCTCCAGACATCTGTCTTTGGCATCTCCTAGACATTGGAGCGGAACTCCAAATCACAGATATAGATCCTTGGAGTCCAGGACTGGGTCTCCAGCCGAGTCTACTCACTCCTACACTTCCTCCAAATCATCTAGAACCTTGTTACCTTCGGATATGGACAGAATGATGAGGAACTTCCTCAAAGTCCAGACAGAGTTGGGGCTTCTAGCATCCCCAGCCCAACTGGTTCAGGGAGCCTCTCCAATCCCAACTCACCATTCTCCTCCTCTGACTCCAGGGACTTTAGAATCTTGGGACCTGGATACCAGCAGTCAGATCCCAATGATGTTGAGTATTCCCTTTTTCTCAACTCCATCAGGGTCTCTGGCCTGCTCTGTTCCTCTGCCCTCAGACCAGAGTGGGGCTCATGCCACAGTGGTCAGCATTCGCTCCATAGGGACGGGGTTGGGCATGGGCCTTTTGCACTGATCTCTTCCCCTGAGGGCCTCAGCTCTTTATAGCCCTGGATTGGTATCGTCCGGGGGCCAGAGTGCTGTGTCAGGGTCCATTCTTCCTTTCTGGGATCACTTCCAGCCTGTTGACCTTCTGGGTGGTAGAGAGGACCTTCTCCAGAACTGCAGCAACACCTGCCCCTCTGGGTCCATCCTTACCCCCCTCTACCTTGGGTGGTGAGGCCTTCCATTCTGTCCAGTGTTAGCCCTCCCATTCTAGCCTTCAGGGAGTTTCTTCCCCTCTTGGGGTCCCTACATCTTCCAAGTTCTCCTCTGCACCACCCACAGAGGAGGCACCTCGTAAGAGAAAGTGCAACAGGAAGTATTTGGACTTTCCCATGGAGTCCCTCACAGAGGACATGGACATCCCTAAGATCCTGAGGCAAAACGGTGAATGGTCTCCCCAATCCCCATCTTCTGAGGAGTCCATGTTTCTGAAGGCATTCGTGATGAGCCCATCTACTTCCTGGGTGTCCCCCCTGTTGAGGACTTATTGGTTCTTATTGCCAGCAGGGCCTGGAAGGAACCTGAAATGATGGAACCAGTGCCCAAGTGATCTGACAAGTTCCTTAGCCCTCCCATGGACTGACCCTTCTGGAGCAAAGGAGTCCCAGTCAATGCCACTGTGGTTGCAGCTACCACCAAAATGCAGCTGGCAGAAAAGTGCTTCACGGTCCATCTCCCGAACAGGAGTCTCAGGTAATTGACTGACATGGGAAGCATATGCTTGCCTCAGCTACCTTTGGAATGAAGGCAATTAATTACCTGGGACACTACACCTGCCTTCAAAGGGAATTGGTCAAAGAACTCACCACTTCTTTTACAGAGTTGTTGCCAGAGGAGGACCTCAAGAAGGTGTCTCCCAAACTCTCCACTGTGACGTCCCTCAATAATTCCTTGATGAGGTTAATTTTCAATGAAGAGCAAGCTACCTCCTGAGCAGCAAGTACTGACATAGCTATAAGGCAGCATGTTTGAGTATGCCTATGCAGGTTTGCAGAGCCCTTCAAAGCATCTTTGACCAATTCACCCTTTGACAGGTCAACCCTCTATGGACCTTCTGTGAAAGAAACTCTAACCCTTAGTGAGCAAGAAGGGAAGACCTTGCCTGCAGTTAGCATCAAGTTTTCTACTCCTTAGAGGTCTTTCCCAAGACCCAGTGAGGAGGTAAGAAGGTATGGTTCCAGCCGTCACAGTCTTCCTTCCAAGATGCTCCTGATGATTCCTCTTCCAGAGGCAGGGGGAGAGGATTCAATGGCAGACATCACCCTAGAGAGTGGGGTGGTCCACAAAAGCAGGGCTGCAGGGAACCTTTCTCTGAGCAGCCCTTTCAGTGCTTCTAAAGTGTTGCCTGACCGCCCTGCCCTGGAGGCAGTTGGGGGTCGTCTTTCCCTTCACTCAGTAGCCTGGACAAACATTACCTCCAATCAGTGATCATTTCCCAGGGTTATTTCATTCCCTTTTAGGTTCATAGATTGGTACTAGGCTATCGGCCCTAGGGCCTATGCAAGCCTAGCCATAACAATTCCCTGGATATTTCTTCCCACAATATTTACTTCTCTGGACCCCTGTCTAGCAGGGCGACTGACATGATCCCCGGGGTGAATTTCCTATCTCCCATCCAATCATCAAGGTTCCTTTTGAAGACGGCCAATGAGGTGCTCTGCTTGACATGTATGGGCAGTCTATTCCAGAGTATGGGGAGTCTCTGGGTCAGGAACCTATCCCTCCAGCATGTTTTGTTCATTGTGATGACAAGGTTTAGATCCCTGGAGCGTGTGGCTCTGAGGGATTGGGATTTCTTTAAGTGGAGCATGTCCAACTGCTCAGGGTTTAACATGGCCTTGAATGTTAAGCAGAGATCGCATCTGAGTAGACTATATGCCACAGAGTATAGCTGGAGTTTTTTTAGATGGTCAGCATATGGCATCTGCTTTAGGCCTGTGATTCTTTTAGTGGGGTATTTCTGTGGCCTTTCCAGCTGTTGCAGATGTCTTGTGAGGTACATACCAAATGGGGCATTATACTCTATAATGGGTCTAATGAGGGATGAGTACAGTGGGACAATGACCTCCTATTTTCTGGATGAAAAGCCCTTCGTTATGAGGTGTGCCACATAGAAGGATTTCTTGACTGTTGTGGCGATGTGGTTATCGAAAGTGAGACCACTGCCCACCTGTGTCCCTACATCTCTCATCACACTTTCAATGTTTAGTGTCTTGCAACCTATGTGGTAATTCATGGGTACATTTTTTTTCCAAAGGGGATAACTATACATTTTTTGGCATTAAGCTTGAGCCCGTGGCTCTGGCACCAGGCATCTGTTTCTGTAAGGTCCTTTTGTAGAATATCAACATCATTTGGAGATTCAATAATGGCTCCCAGTTTGCAGTCATCTGTGAATTTTGTTAGCCAGAGTCCCTTAGTGTTGGCCTGTACTTCAGAGAAGTAGATGCCAAACAAGACTGGTCCCAGGACTGAACCCTGAGGTACTCCACTTGTCACTTGTCTGGAGCTGGATTTGGAGTCGGCTACTTTTACAGTCTGGGTTCTGTCAGTAAGCCATGACGTAGGGATTTATGCCCAGCTTAGTAAGTTTATCTATGATTCCAGAGTGGGGGATGGTGTCGAAGGCCTTGGCAAGGTCCAGATAGGCTGTGTGAACTGCCTCACCCTCGTCCATAGCTCTGGAGACTGTTTTGAAGAAGTCAATCAGATTCAGGAGACAAGATCGGCCCTTCACAAACCCAAACTGGGTGGGGTCCAGTGTTTGAAGGTTGCCAATGTCTTTGTTTATAAGTTCCATGATAATGCATTCCATGCCCTTGCAGATCAGGCTTGTCAGACTGATGGGATGGTAGTTCCCGGGATCCAAGGCGGATCCTCCCTTGTGGAGCGGGATAACTGTAGCTGTGCGCCACTCAGTGGGCACGAAGCCTGAGGTGAGGCTATGATTAAACATGACACTTAGGTGTGGTGCCAGTTCATTTTGTAGTTCATGTAGTACACAGCCTGGGATGTCATCTGGTCCCATGGATGCTGTATTCTTAGCTTTGGAGAGTGCAGTTTCTAGCTGTGTGGCCGTGATTATCGGAAATTGGCAGACTTTTGGTACTGAGGTGGGCCCTTTAGGGGATGAGAGGGGGGTGAAGTTGGCACTAATTCGATCTGCCAGGATAGGCAATATCCTTGGGATCAGCATATTTAATGCCATTCTGTTGTAGCTCAGAGCAGATCTGAGCATTGCCATTTAGATTCTTGACATAACTATAGAATGCCTTGTGGTTGTCTTTGGAATCTTTGGCAATTTTATTTTCGTAACTAGCTTTAGAGGATTTTATGAGGGATCTCAGCTTCTTACTGAGGCTGATGAGGGAGTTTTTTGCATCCTGGGATTTTCCTCTTTTCTGCAACAGTTTCTTCCTTTTGTTGTATAGTTTGTTTATAGCAGGGGACCACCAGATCGACTTCCTTTTTTTGGAGAAGAGCATCTTGGTTCTATTTGGGATGGCACGATTCATGCATGAGTGGATGTGCTCATACAGTGCCTTAGTGTAGGATTCTGCAGTCGAACTTCCAGATCCCATCTGCGTGGGTGCTGTGAAGTTTGTCACTTCTGACTTCAGTAGCATGAAGTTGGCTTTGGAGAAGTTTTTTAAGGAGGTTTCCTTACTGTGGGGGTGGGATGCGGATGTCAAGGGTGATTTGCTTATGGTCAGACCTGACCAATAAGGGGGGTGACCACTAGTGTGGAGCATCTATCTCCCATGCTGGTAATGACTAAGTCTAGGATATTGGAACCCCTGGTGGGACAATGGACTAGTTGATCCAGGGCATTGGAATTTATGAATTCCAAGAACCATTGGGAAAAGGAGTTGGTACCCGAGTAGTTTTCCCAGTTAATGGCAGGGTAGTTGAAATCACCCAGTATTAGGGTGTTTGGTTGTATCTTAATATTTTACAGTATGTTTAGAAAGGTGTAGTGAGAATCTTGGGGCATGGTGGGGGATCTGTAACAAGATACAATTTGGATTGCAGTCTTACCTAGTGTTAGTTGTACCTGGAGAATTTCAGATGCATTGTGTTGGGCAACTAGCCTAGAGGTGTGAATATCCTTGATGAATATGGACACTCCTCCACCTTTAGTGTTTCGGTCTTGGTTTTGTGGCCAAAAAGTGTGGTAAGAATTGTAGCCTGGTATTGCAGGGGTGCTCTCTGGAGCCTTGAACCAGGTCTCAGTTACATAGGTTCATAGGTTCATAGGTTCATACTAGGCTATCTGCCCTAGGGCATTTATAAGCCTAGCCAGAGTGTGTGTGGCTTTCACCACCCCTTAGGATGAGAATACTATACCCATTAGTTTGCTGTGCCTCTGTCCAGCAGTGACACAGAGATGATTCCCGGGGTAAACCTACGATCTCCCATCCACTCGTCAAGATTTCTCTTGAACAGAGTCAGTGAGGGGCTCTGCCTCACATGGACTGGGACTCTGTTCCATAGTGTAGGGAGTCTCTGGGTGATGAATCTGTCCCTCCAGCATGTCCTATTTATATCCGTGTTGAGGTTTAAGTCTCTTGCTCTCGTGGCTCTGGTGGATTTGGATTTTTTGAGGTGGAGCATGTCCATTAATTCCGGGTTGGACATGGCCTTGTATGTCAGGCACAGATCACCTCTGAGTAGATGGTATGCGACTGAATAGAGCTGGAGTTTCTTCAGTCGGGCAGCGTATGACATATGTTTGAGCCCCTTTATCCTTTTGGTGAGGAACTTTTGGGGTCTTTCCAACTGCTGCAGGTGTCGGGTAAGGTACATTCGAATGGGGCGTTGTACTCAATCATTGGTCTGATAAGTGAAGAGTACAGGGGTACAATGACCTCTCCTGATCTGGATGTGAATCCCTTCATGATCAGGTGGGCAATGTAGAAGGTCTTCCTAACCACTTTGGCAATGTGAGTGTCAAAAGAGAGGTTACTGTCAACTTGGGTCCCCAGGTCCCTGATAACTTCTTCCGTGTTTAATGGATTACCACCTATGTGGTAATTAGGGGTTACCTTTTTTTTCCCAAACGGTATGACTATACATTTTTTGGCATTTAGCTTAAGGCCATGGCTCTGGCACCAGTTATCCATTTCTATGAGACCTCTCTGGAGGATGTCTGTGTCTGATGGAGTGTCAATTATGGTGCCCAGTTTGCAGTCATCTGCAAATTTTGTCAGCCACAATCCCCCTATGTTTGCCTGCACTTCAGAAAAATAAATGCCGAACAAGAGGGGGCCCAGGACTGAGCCCTGTGGGACACCGCTTGTGACCCACTTAGAGTCTGACACGGCACCAGCAACTCTAACCCTGTGGGTTCTGTCCTTGAGCCAGTTTGCAACCCATCTTGTGACATATGGGTTTACATATAAGCTGGTGAGCTTTTCTATGATGCCCGAGTGGGGTATTGTGTCAAACGCTTTTGCTAGGTCAAGGTAGGCTGTGTGAACTGCCTTACCCTCATCAATGGCCTTAGTGACTGTTTCGAAAAAGTCGACCAAGTTCAAGAGGCAGGATCTGCCCTTGACAAAGCCAAATTGGGTAGGATCCAGTGTCTGTAGGTCCCCAATGTCTTTATTTATGAGTTCCATTATGATCCTCTCCATAGCTTTGCAGACAAGGCTCGTCAAGCTTATGAGGCGGTAATTTCCAGGGTCCATAGAAGCACCGCCTTTGTGGAGTGGGACCACAGTTGCCGTACGCCATTCTTTGGGTACGTATCCTGTAGTAAGGCTAAAATTAAACAGCAGCCTTATGTGTGGGTTTAGTTCCTCATTGAGTTTGTGTAGCACAGAGCCGGGGACACTGTCCGGTCCCATTGATGCTGTGTTTTTTGCTTTAGAGAGAGCAGCTCTCACCTGGGCATCTGAGATGTTTGGGAAGCTAGACTCTGGTGGGATAGATATTTCTCCTTTTGGGGGGGAGGGAGGGGAGAAATTAGCACTGAACCTGTCTGCCAGTATGTTGGCAATGTCTGTGGGTTCAGTGATTTTTGTATCATTTTGGACTAATTCTGAGCATATCTGGGAGTTTCCGCCCAGGTTTCTAACATAGCTAAAGAAGGCCTTATGATTGTCTTTTGTGTCTTTAGCGATTTTTCTCTCAAAGTTGGCCTTGGATGATTTTATGAGTGATCGTAGTTTTTTGCTAGTATTGATCAGAGATGCCTTCCCTTTTAGGGATTTTGCTCTGTCATGTAGTAGCTTTCTCCTCTTGTAGAGTTTGTTTATGGCTGGGGTCCACCAGACCGGGTGCCTGCCTTTGGTGGAAAGGGTCTTGATTTTATTAGGGATTGCTTGATCCATACATTCCTGGAGGTGCTCGTAGAAGGCATTTGTAAGGGTTTCAGCAGCGTGGGTTGTGGTTTCCACTGGCTCGGGGACCTTGAAGGATACCACTCCAGTCTTAAGAAGTGCGAAGTTTGCTTTTGAGAAGTTCTTCACTGTGGTCTTTTTTGCTGGGGTTGGGGGCGGGATGTGGATCTCCAGTGAGATTAATTTATGGTCTGATCTCACCAATGAGGGATATACTTCCGGTGTGGAGCATTTTGTCCCCATGTTTGTGATGATCAGGTCTAGTATATTTTCTCCTCTTGTGGGAATGGTGACTAGTTGTTCCATAGCATTTGAGTTTATGAACTCCAGGAACCTTTGGGCTAAGGTGTTGGGGCTTGAGTAATGTTCCCAGTCTATGTTTGGGTAGTTGAAGTCACCCAATATGATGGTGTTTGGAGAGACATTCATACTCTCCAGTGTCTTCAGGAAGGCTGTGTGGGTTTCCTGAGTTTGAGAGGGTGGTCTGTAGCATGCTACAAACTGAAGGGCAGTTTTACCTATGGTTAATTGCACCTGGATGGTCTCCGATGCTTTGTGCGTTGCCACTAACCTGGAGGTGTGGGTATCCTTTATGAATATGGATACTCCCCCTCCTTTTGTGGTTCGGTCAGGATTTTGGGGCCGGAAGCATGATATGAGGTATAAACTGACAGTGCTGGGGTGCTCTCAGGAGCCTTGAACCAGGTTTCAGTCACAGCACAGACATCGATGTTCTCCATACTGAGGAGGGCTTCGAGGGCGTGCATCTTGAGGTTTAGACTTCTGGCATTGAGCAGTATTACCCTTAGTTTTTTTCCATTTTTGTTTTCTAGGGCGGTAGGTTTATCATTTGAGCCTTGCCTAAAAAAGGCACTATGGGGGTGGCAAGAGCCTTTGCCAATATTCGGAAGCCCAAGGGTGACAGGTGCAAGCCGTCCCTTGCGAAGCAGCGTGGCTTGTCAAGCATGTCATCCCAGGCAGACAGACATTGGATCCCCTTAGAATGACAACAGTAATTAAGCCAATTATTAAAGCTGATCATTTTGTCTCTGTATTGTGGCATCATTCTTGGTGAGGGTAGGATACTGCTCAGGGTCAGGGTCATACCAGCCTGGGTTACATAATCTGAGAGCTCCTCTATGTCTCTTTTCATGTAGTCCAGGGAGGTACGTCTCAGGTCGTTCACACCGGCATGGACAATGACTGAGTCATACTTGTACTTGCTGTGGAGTGACCTGAGTGCTTGTGTTATGTGGCGGATTCTAGCGCCCGACAGGCAGATTACTGTGATCTTTTCCTTGTTCAGTCTGGTGAGTGGGACATCAGTGTGTCTGACTATGGAGTCACCTATAACAAGTGTGTCTGGCATTGTGTTTGGCCTTAAGGGTTATGACTGTTTAGCACACTGACTTTGAGAGCTATGTGTTGCATGTCTTATGTCTTGAGGTGGCAGTTGCTTGGGTATCTGCTTTGGAGGCCTCTGTAGTTTTGGTAGATTTTTGATCAGTGCCTCCGAGTATGTCTTTGTGTGTTTATGTGTTTGTTTTACAGTTGTGATAGTTCTATGTGAAACTGGGTTTGTGGTGTGCGTGGTTTCCTTCTCCTCCTGTCTGGTCTTGCCAGTCCTGAGTTGAGAGAGCTCAGCCTCCAGTGTGGCTATATAGTTGCATCTCTCACATGTATTTGTGTTTTGTGGGAGAAGGAGTGGGTTGTCTGTGTACATGAGGCAATTGTAACATTGCCTCAAGATGCCAAGATTCACCAGCTGAACAGGAGAGGACGCTAGCAACTGACCCTTCGACATGCTAGAAAAAATGAAAAAGTTTGCTGTGTAACTGAGTCAGAAGGGACCTATAGGGAAATGGGTACTCAAGGGGATTCTAGGCTAATGTAGTACTTTGTTTAGTATATAAGTACTTTACCTATATAAAAATGCTTTAGGAGCAAGTGCTGAGCTTTTGAGATAGAGAATAGACTGTTTAGATTGCAAGTAGAGAAGTTCTAAGGGAAAAATTGAAGAGCAGACTTTACGGAGCCAGAAATAGTTTAACCTTGTTTAACCGGCGCTGCCCGATGGTGCTCTATGGGCAACTCCACGCTAAATCACGCTAAAGCGGGCTTTATAGCAGAGGGTTGAAAAGAGCTAGGAATTGACCCAAAATGGCCAATAGACTACAATTTTCTGGCTGGAACCACTGCTCTAGGGACAAATAGGCTGCTCAGTGCTCCCCACTCCCACTGGTGAACAAAGAAGCTTCCTTTTATCCAAATAAGGATATGGAATAGCACAGGAACCAAGCCAAAGCCCAGAGATCAGCAAACTCTAAAGACTGGACTATTCTAGTTCAGTAAGGCGGGAAAACAAGATATTTTTTTGCAGAAAACAGAGGAAAAACAGACAGTAAATGCTATAAATGCTTTTAAACGGCTAGCGCACTTGAGTGTGTTAGCCTACAGGTAAAATTAAGCAACAAATAACTTTTTTAAAGGTGCAAAACAGTTAATCAACACAAAAATAGTTTACTGCACAGATATCGATGTTCTCCATTTTTAGGAGTGCCTTGACAGAGTGCATTTTGAGGTTTAGACTTCTAGCATTGAGTAGCATTACCTTCAGATTTTGCATGCTTGCATCTGTTACGGTGATGGCTTTATCCTTTGAACCTTGCCTAAAAAAGGCACTATGGAGTGGCAAGAGCTTTAGCCAGTAACCTGAATCCCAGGGGTGACAGGTGCAGACCATCTCTGGCAAAGCATCGTGGTTTGTCAATCATGTCTTCCCAGGCAGACAAATACTGGATCCCCTTTGAATGACACCAGAAGCTTAACCAATTGTTGAAGTCAATCATTTTGTCCTTATACTGTGGTATCATTTTGGGCGAAGGCAGGATGCTACTCAGGGCTAGGGTCATACCTGCCTGGATCACATGATCTAAGAGCTCTTCCATGTCTCTTTTCATGTAGTCCAGGGAGGTATGTCTCAAGTCATTCACTCCAGCATGGACAATGACAGTGTCGTATTTGTACTTGTTGTGGAGTGACTTGAGTGCATGTGTTATGTGACAGATCCTGGCACCCGACAGGCAGCTGACTGTAATTTTCTCCTTGTTCAGCCTGGTGAGTGGGACATCAGTGTGCCTGACTATAGAGTCACCTATGGCTAAAGTGTTGGGTACATTGTCTTGCCTTAGGGACTGTTGTTGGGTGGCACACTGGTGTTGTGAGCTATATGTCACTTTGGTTGTGACTGGTGTTTGTTTGGGTTTCGGCTTCGGAGATCCTTGTTGCTTGGGCAGGTTAATGTACAGGGCCTCCGCATATGTGGGTTTAGTGTTGCTATGTGTGGGTGTTGATGGTGTGGATTCTGAAGGGCTATGAGTTGCTTGAGGTGTAATGCAGATGTCAACCTTCTCCTCTTGACTGTCTAGCACAATCTTGGCCGGAGAGAGCTTTGCTTCCAGTTTGCCTATGTAAGTGCATAGCCAACCCCCTTCAATACGAAGGTATCTCCCTGACATAACACTCAATCAGAGGGAGTTGGCCTTCAAAGAAGTTCAACAACTTCTTTAAAAAGGAGCCATCCAAGAGGTCCCAGCAGGACAAAAAGGACCTGGAACTTACTCTCGCTTCTTTGTAGTGCCAAAAAAGACCGGGGACCTGCATCCTATTCTGGACCTCAGTGAGTTGAAGTTGAACCTACCAGTCAAGAAATCCAAGTTCTGGATGATCACTGTTCAGTCCATTCTGCCTCTCTTACACAAGAACAACTGGATGTGCTCAGTAGATCTCCAGGACACCTACTATCACATCAAGATAAGACAGGCACTCGAGGAGGCAACTTTGCTTGTGATTAGGGGCCAGTCATTACTAGTTCAGAGCCCTGCCTTCTGGACTCACCACAGCCCCCTGGGTGTTTACGAAATGTATGGGAGTGGTGGAGGCTCACCTGACAGTGCAGGGATGTCAGGTGTTTCCGTACCTCGACAATTGGGTCCTCACAGCACCCATGAGGTACTGACAGTCACAAGCTGTACAATATGTCCTTCGGCTGTTTAGCCAATTGGGGATTAAAGTGAACCTCTCAAATTCCAATGTGGTCCCAATGCAAAAATTAGAGTTCATAGGAGTCCAGCTAGAGTCCGTCTCAAAGATTGCAGCACTGCCTATTCGCAGAGTACAGCTGATCCAGGAGATGGTCATTCAAGTCTTTCAAATCCTCCAATCCACATGGTTCTTTGGACCTAGGATCCATGGCCATGGCCATACAGCTTGTGCCACTAGCAAGGTACCATATGCAGGTTTTACAGTGGACCCTGATGGTTCAATGATCCATTCTGTCTCAATCTATGTCCTTGTCCATAACATTGACATCAGTGTGCAAAGGGCACCTTCTTTGATGGCTTCAGTCTCAGGATCTCATTTTAGGCAGGCCCTTTTCACTCCCTCCACCCAAGGCCATGGTGACCATGGATGCTTCCCTGTTGGGGTGGGGGGACATTTCCAGGGGAGAGCAATTCAAGACATGTAGTCCCCCCATACAGACCAAATTGCACATAAATGTCCTAGAGATGATACCAGTCCTTCTAATGTTGCAAGTCTTTCCGGATTGCCTCCCTCTGGGGACAACTGCAATTCAGACAGACAACATGACAGTGGTTTGGTATATCAACAAATGGGGGGAACATGATCTTACCAGTTGTGCAGAGAGCCCATAACAATGTGGTAATGGGCAATGACCTCCAGGCTCTTTCTTCTTGCAAAACATATACTCCGGGACTCCAATGTGTTGGCTGACAAACTCAAGAGAACCATATTGAGTCCTCATGAGTGGTCTCTCAGTCCAACGGTGGTGAAGTAGATTTTCAATCATTGGGGTCAACCTTGCTGCGACCTCTTTGCTTCCCCAAACAACAACAAATGCAGCAGGTACTTTGCCCTGATCCCCCCACTTGGGGAGTCACCGAGGGATGCTCTAGTCCACAATTGGCCTCCTCTACGCTTACCCTCCTATCCATCTTATCCCCAAAGTTTTGCAGAAAGAATGATGCCTGAGGACATCCCTGATCCTCATTACCCTCTTCTGGCCTCATCAGCCATGGTTTGCCTTTCTAAGGTCTCACCTGAAGTATCCCCCTTGGATACTGGATCCCCTTCAGGGTCTGATCTCCTATCTTTTGGGGCTCCCTCTTCCCAATCTTTGGAACCTTCTTCTAACAGCATGGTTTCTCCAAGTTCAGTGATGTTGAAACAGTCCAGGCTAGCTTCCTCCATCAAGAATATTATCCTAGCCTCTCAAAAAACTTCCACCAGGAAAGGTTTATAGTAGCAAATGGAAAAGGTTTTCTATCTTGGCGAAGAGCAGGAATCTGGACCCGCTCTCTGCTTCTGTACCAGATATTCTGTTATTCTTGTCCTCACTCTCTCAGGAAAGGGCAAGTTTTTCTATTATTAAGCTTCAGTTGGCTGCAATTTCCAATTTTCATGAGAATAGTTAATGTACATTCTCTTCCAGGTTCTGTAAAGCCTTCATGAAAGGTGTTTTTGTTCTAAGACTGCCCATTAAGGATCCCTCGCCTCCTTGGGATCTAACCTTTGTGCTGCAATCTCTGACTCAGACCCCATTTGAGCCTGCAATTTCAAATTTTTGTCATGGAAAACGCCCTTCCTAGTAGCACAGCTTCAAATAAGAGGGAGTCTGTGCTGCAAACCCTGTCAATTGCTCCCCCATATATGGTCTTTCACAGAGACAGAGTGCCTCATAAAATGAATCCATCCTTTTTGCTAAGGCTTCAAATTAATCCAATATCAACCAATGTATTCAGTTACCAGTTTTCTTTCATAATTATTCCAGTAAAGGAATGTACATTCTGTATACTCTGGATGTACACAGGCAATTGCGATTTTATCTGCATAGGACTAAGGAGTTTCGCAAATCAGACCAGCTCTTTGTGGCTTTTTCCCCGAATAGACACGGCCTCCATATTTCTAAAGTGACTATCTCTAAATGGATCTCCAGCGGTATGTCTACATTCTACACCAACAAGCATCTTGAGGTTCCAGGAAAGGTTAGAGCTCATTCTACTAGCTCTGTGGCTACTTCTTCAGCCTTCATGGCCAGACTCTTCATTGATATTTGTGCTGCAACCACTTGGTCTAATCCTCACACCTTTATATCACATTACAAGCTGGATTTGTTTTACAGGAACAGGGCTTCTTTTGGTTCCACAGTACTTTGGCATGTCCTTCCTTGAGGCCTCCCAGAGTGTATGGTAGCTGGGGACTCTGACCATTCTGTGAGGAATAATAACATGGATAACATCAGATGAAGAGTTACATACTTACCATAATTTGGCATCTGTGTTATCCTATGTCATTATTCTTTACATTTCCCTCCCACCATCCCCCTTTCAGCTGAGGAAGTTGGAGAATGGTGGGTCCAGGACTATTTTCCTTTCTTCCTTTTAGATTATACTGATACTGACTATGTTAGCAAACTCGATCTGAGAGTTAGAGGGGAGCTTGACCCATAGAACTGTCTAAGCTAAAGTTGCCAGTTCAGATCCAATACTGGAACCAAGATCCTACTGTGAGGAATAATGACATAGGATAACACAGATGCCAAGTTATGGTAAGTACATAACTCTTTATTATAGATTTTTCTGAGGTGCATTTTAGAACTTGTTTTCAACATTTTGATACAATGATGACCTGATCAAAATCATCCATAAGGAAAAGAAATTCAATCCTATTTTTTTATTTCCAGGGAGAAGTAAGTTGTGCCCAACTTTTAATGCTCAAATCTAATGAAAAATCAGTTCACAATAAACTGAAAAGACAAATGTTTGTGAGGATACATATGTCATACCTGGGCACAATACCTGCCCCCTAACCCCAATCTCAAAATAGGGTTTAAAATTAAGACACAAAAGCCCACAGTCATAATTCAAACTGCTGCTGTCATATTTATATAAAGCATGCCTCTTCACTCCCTACCTTCCAAAAGACAGCCACTTTCTGTCTACCCTTCTAATGTCAGAATGAGACAAAACGAAAAAAAAACAACAAACAGAACATAACACATTTGCTGTCAAACATATATAAACAGCATACTTATTCACTCTCCCCCAAAAGATAGCCACTTTTATATGCATCAGATATTTGACTGTAAGGAAAATAGAAACAAAAAATTATTTCAATAATGTTTCCAATATGTTCCTTCTAGAAACAGTTCAGTGCTCCTGTACAAGTTAAAGTGACCCTCCATTCACCCCCTCTGAAGTTTGTGAGGAAAGTTAAAGAAATAATGATCACATTGTCCCCAGCCCAACATACGATATAATGACCTCAGAGGTTTGGAAGAAATGTTAAAGAAATAATTACCCCCACACACACACACACACACACACACACACACACACACACACACACACACACACACACACACACACACACACACACACACACACACACACACACACACACATAAGTACAGTGACCTTCTGTGTACACCTGTGAGCAGGGTTGGTTTTATATTAGGTGGGGTTCAGGACAGACGTGATGACCAAACCCATGTCAATATCCACTTACACTGTCTTGGTGTGTAGGGGCCACCAGCCCCAGATGTTTTGAATGTCTGGGTATTCTGTGATGTATTCATCCCTTTTTTTGAGGGATGTCTGTTAAACTGAGCAAATGACAATGCTGTTGCTTACTTTCATCCAGTCAACCCCCACCAAGCAGTTATAGCCACTTCTATGTACAGTTCGGATGACTGATTGCAATAAAAGAGGATGAACCAGAGATACATTTCAACTTTGTTCCAAACAGTTGCCGCACATTAAAATATTGCACATTATTTCACATAATCACTTTAGTCCAAAGACAAAATAATAAGCAAACAGGTGCAGGTAACTAGTCATTTCCCTCCACAGAAGAAAGCCAGAGTAATTATCCCTACTCTGTGCATATCAGATTTCCAGTTAAGTAGCCCATTTTAGTTCTCACAAATTCACATTAGTCCTGCAAAATCAGATAGTGACTGTTTAAACTAAGCAAATGACAAGATGATCAATTTCTTTCCTCCAGCCAACCCCCATCAAGCAATTATAGCCATGCCACCAGATGTAATATTATTTCACCTCTACAGAATACCTCTCAACCTACAAACACTGAAAATAGGAACAAAGTCCCTTGAAACATAGGTACATCCAGCTACAAAGCTGGACATCTAATCAGCATAAAAAATGAATACTAATTGGCACATAACTGTTCCCACTTCCACTAGTAATGTGGGATACTTCTTATAAACACATGTTCAAAAAACAGTGACAAAAAAGATGGAAAAAAGATAAGTACATTATTAAAGATGCAGTGTAAAATCTGTAGACATTAGTAAACTGTACTGCAAAATTCTACGACACAAAGTAATTTATTGTTCCTTCAGAAAAAGAAGGTGCAAAATACTTTATTGTTGCCACTAGTATGTTGGTCATATAGTCTACCTCCAAAAATAGGGGCATCTGCTGTAAGGATAAATCAGGCATGAAAACAAGAATGTTCTACTCTGCACAAAAATCACAAAGCCAGAGAAATATTGTCTAAATATCTGGTTTATCACTGCCAACATTATTGTAAAAACAGTAATAACATGCTCCACAATCCATACAAAGATGTTACCACACATGTTAAAGTATTCCAATCAAGTTGCTCCACGAAAATCACAAAGAAAGATAACTATTGTCAAAATATATCTGGGTAATCACTGCTAACATTCATAAAAAATACAGTAATAAATCATGTCGCTATTCCTCTCATCAGCTATCTACACAAACCATAATACCACAAAATATTGCCAAAAAGTATCTGATTGATCACTGCCGGTGTTATCTCACAAACAGTAATATCACTCACTAAGCTATTCCTCAAGCTGTGCAGCATGTCCTCTTATTTTGTCACATTTTACCATCTTAATTATTTCAAATAAAATAATAAAAATAACTTCCTTCAGGTGCCTTTTTACCAACATTTGAACTTAGCTCAGTGTCTACTCTTGTGACCTCACTACTTTTAAACTTGATGTGATATGGATGTCAAGTTAACTGAAATGGAGTTTGTCCCACCCCTGCACTGCCCGTTGTGCTGCATGTGTATTATCTTTTAATAGGGGTGCTTTATTTATTTATTTATTTAGAGTAAAGAAATATTGTTCTGAAAAATTAATAAATAAATGGAGGAACAGCATGTCTACAAGCATGGTGCCCTAGTTGATTTCCTAGTTCGCCTATGCTTAAGGCCAGGCCTGATACCCATAAATAGTTCTATAGTGTATTTTGTTATGTGTTTTTGTTTTTACTGAAGATGTTTGTTCTGTCAAGGTAATACCTGAGTTGCCTGTGCCAGTCAGAGGCACACCTTTTAACTGTTCCTGATTTTCAGAGACGTCCCTGATTTTGGCTCACATTTTAGCTCTGTCCTCTCAATCCCTTCTATAAATGCTGACTTTTGGACAAAGGTAATGAATTACATTAATAAATAATGACAATAATTAGAGATATAGATTTATTTCACTTCAGAAAATATATAGTATTTTTGTCAGCATTCTAAGTTAATAGTACTTCTTCTTCTTTTGGCTTTTTCCCAGTTAGGCGTTGCCACAATGGATCATCTGTCTGCTCATGACTGGCAGTGGAGTTTTACGGTGTTGAGTTGCCAGCCCAGCGCCCAACCTTCCACAGAAGGCACACACACGCAGACATTCATGCCTAGGGCCAATTTAGAGTGTTAATCCACCTACAGCATGTCATCGGGATGTGGGAGGAACCCGGAGTACACGGAGGAAAACCACGCGACCACAGGGAGGACATGCAGACTCCACACACAAGGCACCCCAGCAGAGGATCGAACTGGAGAACCTCTTGCTGTGAGGTGACAATGCTAACCACTGCACTACCATGGCCATCCTTATTCTAAGTTAATAGTACTAATATTTTAAAAATGTACCTGATTGTCCCTGATTCTTTCTGGATTTGTCCCTGATTCTGTTCAGATTTGTCCCTAATTGGTTTCTCCCTTGTTTTTTGGACAAAGATAGAACATTGGAAAATTGACTGCTTAATTTCAGCTAAACACAAACAACTTTAGGCACAAATGATGGATTAGTGTGTAATAGCAATGAGTAAAACAGTCTTCTAAGTAATGAACCACAGATCAGGATGAGAGGCAGGTTCAAAAGGAGGTAAGGCTATTTCTCAAGAACAAAGCTGAGATCCTAAGAAGGAGGAATTTGTTTTTGAAGGAGTCTCACGTACAACAATCCTTTCATAAACTGATCTCAGACAGAAAAGAAAGAGGGGAATCCATCGGCAGAGAAGCTAATATGGCCACAAGATGCACTTTAACAGAAGCAAATAACAAACTATCTATTAAGTAGCTCACACAAATATTTCAAAAACAGTAGGGTTGAAGCCCTTTTAGGACCTCTGTTATTGGCTAGGTACCACCTAGAAAACATCTTCCACTTGTAAATCTAAGATTTTCTAGTTGCAGATTTTCCTGCCCCTTTAAATACCTACTGCACATCCTCGTGAAACAAGTGCCTAAAAGGTATCAAAATAGAATCACCCAGGCTATCAACTGCAATTGCTCTGTGCTGGGGTGTACCATTCGACCCTGATGCTGTGAGAGCAGATCCACTCTATGAGGAAGCTTGTGGTGATTGCTCTTGGCTAATTCAATTAAAAGGGATCATAGGAAGTTTAATGTAGTTAGCACTTTCGTCTGCACTAATGAGCAAACTTCTTCAGACCCTGAAGGCTGAAGAAGTTTGCTCATTAGTGGCAGACAAAAGCGCCAACTACATTAAACACACTATTCTTGGATTTGCCAATTCTGCCTCTCTTTTTTGTTTTTTCAAACAGTTCGAGTTTGTTTTTGTTATTTGTGAAAATCATAGGAAGTTACTAGACTAATGGCCATAGGACTCTTACAAGCCTAGCCAAGTTCTACCCTATTTCCACGATCAGCACCTATTGACTCTGTCCAAGAGGGACACAGATGGAACCCCCAGGTTAAATTTACAGTTACCCATCCAATCATCCAGACTGTGTTTGAAGAGAACCAATGAGGTGTTCTGTTTAACATGAAGTGGGAGCCTGTTCAAAAGGTGTGGTAACCTCTGGGAGACAAATCTGTCCCTCCAGCAGGTTATATTAATTTCACATACCAGGTTAAGGTATTAGAGTGAGTAACCCATATACCATTTCACTTATGGAGATGCAGCAAGCATTTCCAATAAAGCAGGGTTAGAGACGGGCTTGTATGCAAGGCAGAGATTATCTCTGAGTAGTCTGTAAGAAACAGAATAAAGTGACAGTGACTTCAGATGATCCACATAGGACAGATGCTAAAGACCTTGCAATTTCCTTGTGAGGAACCTCTGTGGTCTCTCCAATTGCTGCAGGTGCTCAAAAAGGTACATACCAAAAGGGGCTTTGTACTCAATTATTGGCCTGATAAGGGAAGAGTGCAAGGAGGTAATACCTTCTTTTTTTCTGGAGGCAATGCCCTTACTTATGAGATAATCAATATACAATGCCCTTCTTACCACTGTGGAAACATGGTAGTCAAAAGGAAGGTTGCTGTCAACCTGTGTGCCCAGGTCTCTCACCACTGAGTCCATACTTAAGGTGTTGCTATTGATGTGGTAGTTAGCAGGAACATCACCCTTACCAAAAGGGATGATAATACATTTTTTTGCATTGAGTTTAAGGCCATGACTTTGGCACCAATCATTTTTGTGTAGGACCCTCTTGTATGATGTTGACATCATTTGGAGATTCTATGACCACTCCTAGTTTGCAGTCATCAGAAAACTTTGTCAGTCACAGACCTCTTTGACGACAATTCTTTCTGAATCTTTAGAAGTACCTTGGGAATCACTGAAAAGGGTGGAAATGCATAGTGGAATATTCCCTACCGTACGAACAATAGAGTGTTGTCTGTCTCCCAAGAATGGCTGCAAGGATGTCTTGAACAGAAATTATTTTGTGTTGTCTGGTATAAAAGGAAGCAAACAGATCTACTTGAGGTGTTACCAACATCTGGATCAAGTCCTGGAAGACCTCTATATGAAGCTTCCACTTGTGAGGGTCTGCCCAGGATCTGCTTAGTCTGTCTGCAGCTGTGTTTTACTCTGGCAGGATGTATGAGGCCTGAAGAGTCAAAGAATTCTGTACAGCCAGGCCATCATTGCCAACCAGCAAAGAGGGTATGACCTTGTATCCTGTTGCTTGTTCTGAGACCACATCATGGTAGTTTGTCTGTGACCACTAAAAGAGGATCTGGAGTCCATAAGTGGTGAAGAACTTTTAAGGAATGAATCAATGCCAACATTTCTTTTACATTTATGTGGCTTGGCATGTCCTGAGGATCCCACAAGCTTTGCACTTGAACTCCCATGGACACTGCTTCCCATGCAAAATTTGAAGAGTCCTTCTGGACAGATTAGACTTGGATATGAAGACCGAAAGAGAGACCTGCATTCAGAGACATCTGATCCCTTCATGACTGCAGTTTCTGTTCTACAAATCCCAGCAAAAGTACCTAGAAATCCAAGGGAAGAAGGTGCTGAATTCAACAATTCTTCAAGTACCACTGAGTTTTTATCATGTGTAGCATGGATAGTGGTAGCATGAAGATCACTGATTCCATAAGGCCTAGAATTTTGAGGAACTCGCTTGCTGAGGCCATATCGGTGCAGTGGTGCAGCGGTTAATGCTGCCGCCTCACAGCAAGAGGTTCTCTGGTTCGATTCTCGGCTGGGGTGCCTTCTGTGCCAAGTTTGCATGTTCTCCCTGCGTTCGCGTGGGTTTCCTCTGGGTACTCCAGTTTCCTCCCACATTCTAAAGACATGCTTCTGGAGCATTTCTCCCCGGGCCTCCGCTGAAAACAGGATCTGTGGAACCTAGTTGGACTTTCCCTGTCAATAAATGTTAAATAAATAAAATAAATAAAATAAAAATATCTAGAAGAGAGAAATTCAAGAAAATTCCTTGATAAGTCAGAACTTTGTCTCCTGGCAAAAATGTCACCATTTTACTGTGTCTATCAATACCCCAGGAAACAATTCATTGAGAGGGTAAGAAGGAGGACTTTTGAAGTTTTAATTTGTAGCCTAAGTGAGAAAGTAGGGATTCAACCTTGTAGAAGGACTCTAAACATCTGGATACAGATTCTGCCAAGTCAGCAAGCTGCCTAAATAAGGAAACATGTGGGTACCTAGGGTTCTGCAAGAGGCAAACATTGAGGACAGAAAATCTGTAAACACATGAGGTGAAGCAGATAGCCCAAAGAGTAATGCAAAAAAAATGGTAATATAAGCCAAACGGAGCAAAAACAACAAAAACTTTCTCGTAACTGCCAAAGGTGGTTTCGGAATGAAATGTAAAGCACTAGAAGTAAAAGCTGATACGTACCACCATGGAGTAGAAATTAAAAGCATAAACCTTTAATAAGTCAGTAAAATGATAAAAACTTATAAACAAGGAAGCCCTTTTAACTTTCAAAATGATAAGTGCTTTCGGCTAAAAAAACCTTCTTCAGATTGTAATTAATTGGGCCGAATTACTGCAAGATAAAGGGAGATTCACTAGTCAGAGTTCTGTTTCCAGGCCAATGCCTTATTTCATCCAATCACTTTTACCCAATCACTGTGTCTCTCTGTTGACACACCTCTTGGTTAGCAAATGGATATTAGTCTTTCTTTCTTAATTAAATATACATGGACAGAGCACTTTCAAGCCTGACAAAAGATATCCTTAGGGTAAGCAGACTAGTTTTAATTATCCCTGTATGTCCATCTTACAGTGACTAATTAATAGCTATAAGTTTCATATTCCATTTTTTCTAAGATCAAGGAAGTTCCATTAATTTGCGCTAGACGACAGACAACCAGCCTTATAAAAATACTCTGTTTAAACATGTTATCTTATATAACATCAAACATAACATAATTTGATGTTTGATAACATCAAAGAGGATCCTAGGCCTTAAACACTTGTCCTATATGGACAGACTAAAAGAACTCCAACTATTCTCTGTCTCATATCACCTACTTAGAGGTGATCTCTGCTTGACTTACAAAGCCATGTCTAATCCAGCTTTGTTAGAAATGCTACATCTAAAGAAATCCCAATTCCTTTGCACCACATGCTCCAGAGACCTCAATATCATTACCACAATTAACAGAACATGCTGGAGGGACAGGTTCATAACCCACTGACTGCCCATGCTATGGAACAGACTTTCCATACATGTCATGCAGAGCACCTCGCTGACCCTCTTCAAGAGACATCTTGATGAGTGGATGAGAAACAGAAAATTCACCCTGGGGATAACTCCAATGACTCTACTTGACAGAGGCACTGGGAACTAAGGTTGGGTGGCACTATGCCAGGGTAATCCTATGGCTAGGCTTGTAATGGCCCCAGGGCCATTAGCCTAGTACACACCTATGAATCAATGAACCTATAACATTTGAAACCCCATCCCCTTAATCGTAGAAAAGCCATCAATAGCTTTAAATAGACAAAAAACAGTGGGGTAAATAATAATAACCACAATTTCAATGATGAAAGAGGATTCACCAATCACTGTTATCCATTTGGACCAACACCTTTTGTTCATTAAATTAGATATTGTCCAATCAAAGATGTACAGTGGACACACCTCCAAATTAACGAAATGTCAAAAATGTCTGGAAATAGGGAGTAATAGGAATGTGATAAACATCCTTGGGATCTAGATTCACCATAAAACAGTGGTCTGGAAGCAACATTAGGACCAACTGTAAAGTGAGCATTTTGAATTTCAGAATTTTTAGAAAGGTGTTTAGAAAGAACAAATCTAGGGCCAGTCTCCAGGAGCACTCCTTTTTTTGGTATCAAAAAGATTCTGGAGTAAAATCCTTTGCTTTATATATCACAGACACCAGTTCTATGACTGCTGCTTCTACTATGTGATGGAGCACTGAAGAAAACATCACTGTCTGGTCTGGTCTAGTGGATGTGGGGGAGGACTTTCTATCCACTTCCAAGTGTATCCTCTCCATATTATTCACAGAATCCATTTGATGAGAATATCTGTGGCCAGGCTGCAGGTGTGTGTGTGTGTGTGTGTGTGTGTGTGTGTGTGTGTGTGTGTGTGTGAGAGAGAGCTTAGGGGAAGGAGAAAGAGAAGGAAGGGCAGGTTGGAAGGGGGTTATCTGTAATTTGTCACAGACATTCCTTTGTAGGAGCTTGATTCTTTTTCAGAAAGAAATGCCTCTTTTTGGTTTCAAAGAATTATCCTCCTGCCATTTCCTTTTCTAGCCCTGATTTTTCTTTGACATGGATTTTTGTTTGTTCTGCCCCTTGAAGAAAGGCACCTTCTTTGGGAAGAGCATGGGTGCATGAAACATCCTAGATATCCCATGCATTAATTTGTTTCTATTATACCACTGTTTGAGAATCTCTGTAACAGAGGACCCAAACACAAATTCAGAAAGATACATTCACAATGTTGGCTTTTAAATAATCTAAGAAGTTCTGATTACATAACCAAGCATACCATCTTAATACAACAAAAGAAGCAACTTTATTTGAGACTGCATCTGCACACTCAAGGACACCTCTCAAAGCATGTTTCAAAACACGAGTCAAATCAGAAAGAATTTGATTTATGTAAGACTTTTGCTCTGCAAGTAAGAATGAAGCAAATTTATCCAAGTTGTCCGCATACTGTAAACTAAATTTCCACATATAGTGTTTATAATTTAACATTCTAAAGGCTAGATTACTAGAAAGAGACAATACAGTTGTGTAAGTACACTTACCATAAGAGTATATGTTTGAATGATCACTGTTGCAGTAGCTTTAGAAATATGGGACATATTTTGCCAAGGATATAACAGGCCATCAGCTTCCAAAGCTTCATGGCATCTTCCATGTACCCAAACTGTCATGCAGCTTAAACTGAGCTGACTAAAAGACAAGTTTGAGTGCAAAACCCTTCAGAGCTTTCCTGCCAGAACAGAAGGGGTGGCTGAGCCCTGAAAGGATAATACTATGAACAACAAAAAATAAATGTCTACACCCAGCCATAAAAAGTATACCAAAACACAAACGGGATGGAAGGAGGGAGAGTTTTACTGCAGTGGTAATCATGTGAACATTAATTGTTATGGTAACTTTACTTTCACAGCTCAACTATGGCCATCACATTTTTTAAAAACACCTTTACTGAATTATCACTTGTGACATAGGCAAACTAACTTTTATATAAAAGTAATCAAACCATATTTAGAAGTTCACATCACAAACATTATACATCACATATATTGTTCTAAACACTACAATAAAACTAGCATTACATAAATTGTTCTATTCCTGCCTTATCTTAAACCTCGCTCCTCTTCAAAATCATTTGTCTGCAGGTATTATTCCCCCAATTTTCATTTTTCTATGTAATGTACTCCTACTTTTTCTAAAGATCCCACTTCCTGTTCTTTTATCTCTGTTACAATGTTCACTACTTGAAGTATGGTTGGTTTAGATCTTGATTTCAATTTTCTAATAACTGTTTTTTTGACAGCCACCAAAATTAAACTTAACAAGGCCTACCATTTAAAGACAATTCAGATCCTGTAACCCAGCTAAAAAATCGTTTCCCTAGTTATAATCATTTGCTTGGCCAGTATTCCTGAGATAGTACGCTATAGGTACATTTTAAAGTCTGCCAACTCATTATACTCCAGGAACATCTATTCCCAGGTACCTCTTTCTTCCCCATTACACCTCCAACGTTTGCCATCTACCTTTGTGTATAACAATTCTAGGCAAAAAAATCTTAAGTTTTCCAGATTTTGTTGATATAAATATGTTTGTAAAGACTGGTAGAGAAGGGTGAAGGCTGCCAGCCTAGTCAAACAGAATTTGATACATAATTCTGGCATCTGTAAATATAAATATAAAATACAGGCTTGTTTCTTAAATGAAAGAAAACACTGTAAAATGTGAACTTCAAGATTGTAGCAACATTGCCATCTGCTGTAAGGAAAACTAAGCCAAACATTTCAAATGTTCTTTGAAATTAAAATTATGTTTTGTATGTCCTTTGAAGTTAGAATTTGGAGTTGATGAGTCTGGTAGTAAGCATCCTGCCTATTGTTTTAAGGCTAAAGTTAATGACCAGAATGTACATATGGAATGTCCTTTATTGCTCTAAGTGTAAAAGAATGTAAACATAGTTTCTGTGGCCTGGGAACCAGGAAAGTGTAAACAAATGATGCAATGTTTTATCAGAACTGCAGTTTCAATTTAAACAGTGAGAACCAGAAATTATTAAGCATTTTTGTCTTGTTATTCAACTCAGCACTGCCTTGTTCTATATAAGTAAGTTACTTTAGAAGTATGTTTTCTTGTAGAAGTAGCTAGGACTATAAAGTTTAGATTGTGTTTTTCTGTTATGTCAGAACTGTACCACGGAATTATTTTAAGTTTCTGTGTGATCTCTGAACTCTTGAGTAGCACTGTGGTGTAGTAGTATTGTCTTGTGTCTTTAACATTTATTATTAAATATTTTAAAACCTTTCAACTGTGGCTGGTTTATGTAAAGATAATTAAGCTCTAGAGTACATTGCATATTTATAGAGTGCATTGTACAAGGCTACTCTAATAAGCCTTGACTGATTAGTCACATTACCAACTGGATAATAATATTGCACAGTAATAATTGGACACTCTTTTAAGGGCCTTTGTGTAGCTGATGATTATTAGCTGGTGGTGGCAGTTATTACTACCATATAGTCTGGGTAAAGGGGCACAGCTGGAGAATCTGTCAGCCTTTCCCAGGAGTGTCTGTGAAGTTGTATAAATATTTATCTCAAAGTATGTTAGCTACTTGGGCAGGGACACAAAGCACTGGTTGGACAGGGAGGGTATTGGAGGTTAGCTTGCCAGCTAGGCTGAGATCTGGACCCTATAGCTATGCCAGTGGGGAGTCTTATTGGGGACCTGGAGAGCAAGGGAGCAGCCAGTCCCAGACTGACTGTGACCTCTGTGTGCACTTAAGGGAAATTGTACTTTACTGTGTGTATTTGCTATCCTTTCCTCTTACATGAGAAGCCCTCTCTGGTGTTAGTGGTGAGGATTGAGGCTCCTTGATTGCTGGGCCAGGGAGTGGCCGTCACATGTGGTTTGTAGTGGTGGGATCCAATTCACATTTGTGGTGACGGTGGATATCCACATCACATATTAATTAATTGGCAAATACTAATTGGCTTGTAGTGGTGTGGATAGAGTGAATCCTGTAGCTTATGTACAGTGATTTCTGAAGGTGTTGTGTACTCTAAAACAGCTATGCAGTGAATACTCAGAGTTCAGATCACAATTGTTTTTCTTTTGTTAGCTTAGTTAGTCAGGGTGAACAGGCAGCATGTCAGCAGAGTAGTACGGAAAGCTGTCATGGAGCCAGCTGGTGGAGATGTCTCAGCCTAGGGGACTAGTGCATGGAAACCTGACTAAGACAGACCTGATTGCAGCCTTGGTTACAGCTGCATCAGAAAACAGCATCCAGGAGGACAAGCAGACTGGCAGTAGAGATACAATATCCTCAGAGAATGGACAGATCAACCTTTCTGCAAAGGACAATCAGACTGGCAGTGGAGATACAGTATCCGTGGAGAATGGACAGCTTAACCTTTCTGCAGTGGACTTAAAAATCCAGCTGGAGCTAAAGAGAACTGAGTTGGAGGCCAGGCATTTGGAGATAGAGGCCGAGGATAAAGAGCGTCAGAGGAGGCATGAGAGGGAAATGCTGACTCTTCACCAAAGTCATGGAGGTAATGGGGAAGGGAGTAACTGGACCCCTGAAGCACAACATGTCAATAAATTTTTTCCGCAATTTAAAGAGGGGGATAATTTTGATAGTTTCATTCATATGTTTGAAAGGGTATGCAAACAGTATAGTGTTGACCAAAGGCTTTGGGTACAGTTCCTGACCCCCTTACTCCATAGGAAAGCTGTAAATGCATTGGCTAAATGTCTGACATTGCATATTTTGATTATACTGTTGTAAAAAGTCACTTGTTAAAATGTTTTAAGCTAACACCTGAAATGTATAGGAAAGAGTTTTGAGCATAGATGCAAGGCAGATGAAAATGTATGTAAATATGTTGCTGAACTGAGCACTTATTTTCATAGCTGGGTGTGTGGATGTCAGGTCACCAGTTTTGAAGGGCTGGCAGACATTTTGGTGAGGGAACAAGCCCTTAGCACTTTGCCTGAGGACATGAGGATCTGGTTAGCTGATAGACAATGTGCTACTTCAGATGAGTTGGGAAAGAAGGGAGACATATACCTGGCCAGCAGGGCAGCCCTGCACAGAAAGGGGACCTCCAGTACTGCTCATGCATCTAAAGAAACCCATGGTGGGCAGCATAGACTACCACAACAGAATCTGCCAGTAGCAGGGGAAGCCACTAGTCCAGGTACATGTCCAGGAGCTAGGGTTAAATGTTTTGAATGCAACCAGTGGGGTCATGTGGCAAACAGGTTTCCATGAAAGGAAGGTGGGGAAACAAAGTTAAGGGAGCCAGTAAGTGGGAAAGACAAAATGCCAATAGTAGGTTGTCTTGAGACAACAGGGGTACAGAACTACCATCCTGCAGATGTCCTGAGAGGGAAGGATTTGGATGAGGCAGTACCATGTACTTACGCAGTTACACACAGTGAAGCTAGGAGACAAGCATATGGGTCTGGTAGCCTGGGGGAAACCCAGACAGACTGCATAATTGCAGCCAGGACTGGTGAGGTGGTTACTTCAGGGAGTGAGCTACGCTGTAGCAGTGAGACTGAAGGTGAGCCACAGCTACTTGTGGGTACTGATGTTCCCTTGGACAGGGTAACTGCAAAGGTAGAGGTGAGTAGTAGTACCTAGGCTGACAGTGAGGCACCACTGTCAGAGGATGCCAGACTTCTTGTGGAAGGGGAGCTGGGAAGGGTCACAAGGAGAGAGTTGAGACAAGCTCAGCTCTCAGACCCTACACTGCAATGCCTGAGGCAGGTAGCTATGGAGGCACCTGATTCTCAAGGGAAGGGGGGAATCTGTATACTGGGACAAAGGGTTATAATACAGAGAGTGAACCCTTGAGGGAGGGCTAGAAGGTAAGAGAGTACAGCAGTTGGTAGTGCCTAGAGCCTACCATCTGGCGCTTCTAGCCATAGCCCATGATATTCCCTTTGCAGGTCATATGAGCATAAAACATACAAAGAGGTGTACTATGCAGAACTTCTATTGGCCTGGAATTTCCAGAGATGTAACAGGGTATTGCAGGACCTGTGAGCAGTGCCAAAAGGTAGGCAAAGCAGGAGATAAGGTGAGAGCTCCTTTGATGCCTTTGCCTGTGATTGATGAACCATTTCAGAGAGTAGCTATGAATATTGTGGGTCCTCTAAGTACCCCAAGTTCCACAGGGAAAAAGTATATGGTAGTGGTATTGGATTATGCTAAACGATACCCTGAGGCAGTGGCTCTGTCCTCCATTGAGGCAGAGAAGGTGGCAAATGCTTTGTTAGAGATTTTCAGCAGGGTAGGTTTCCCAAAAGAAATACAGACTGACTGAGGTGCCAATTTTATGTCAGACCTGCTGGCTTGTCTGTGGAAGTCCTTTCGGGTGAAGCACATGAAAACCACCCCCTACCATCCCCAGACTAATGGTCTGGTGGAGAGGTTAAACTCTACAATCAAGTCCATGATACGGGCATTTGCAAGTCAGTTTAACAGGGAGTTGGACAAATATTTTCCCCATCTGTTGTTTGCTTACAGAGAGGTTCCCCAGGAATCTGCAGGTTTTTCACCCTTTGAGTTGCTGTATAGGCATAGGGTGAAGGGACCTCTAGATTTAATGCAAGATGAGTGGGAAGGTGAGTGTGAATCTCACAAGGAGTCGGTTGTGGCATATGTCCTAAACCTCAGACAAGGCTCAGGAAACTCATGGGCTTGGCCCAACAGCAGAAAAAGGTGTGGTATGACAGGAATGCTTGAGCTAGAAAGTATGCTGTAGGGCAGCAGGTAATGGTTCTCATTCCTGTCAGACATGACAAGCTGCAAGCAGCTTGGGAGGGACCCTACCAGCTGATAAGAAAGGTAAGTGATGTTAACTACATAGTGGAACTGTTAGGCAGACAGCAGTGGCACAAATTGTACCATGTTAACATGATGAAACCTTACCATGATAAGGAGGCCCTTGTGCTGAGCATTTGCAGTGGATTGCAGGAGGAGTCTGAGGGAGATCTGGGGACTGATCTCAGTGAGGCTTGGGCTGACACCTCAGTGGAAGGGGTAGCAATATCCCAGCAGCTATCTCCTACCCAGGTTCGAGAAATCCAAGCAGTGTTGCAGAAAGTTGGGGACATGTTCACTGGGAAAACAGGGTGCACCCACCTGGTGCAGCACCAGGTGGATACAGGACCCCAAAGGTCTATCAGGCAGGTCCCTTATAGGGTGCCTGAGAGAGTCAGACAGACTCTGAGGGAGGAGGTACAGGAGATGTTGGAACTAGGGGTGATTCAGGAGTCCAACAGTCCCTGGGCTTCCCCAGTGGTGCTAGTGCCAAAGAAGGATGGCAGCACCAGGTTCTGTGTGGACTACAGGAAATTAAATAGTCACACAGAGTCGGATGCTTACCCCATACCTAGGACAGATGAGGTCCTAGAGCAGCTGGCTGGGGCTGAGTATCTTACAACCATTGATCTTACCAAGGGTTACTGGCAGGTGCCCTTGACTCCCAGTGCTGGAGAGAAGTCAGCCTTTGTGACTCTTTTGGCTTATATGAGTTCACAAAGATGCCCTTTAGGATGAAGAATGCCCCAGCGACTTTCCAGAGGCTGGTAGATAATATCCTAGCAGGAGGGTTTGCCCTTGCTTACCTAGATGATATTGCCAGCTACAGCCATTCCTGGCCAGAGCACCTTCAGCATGTCAGGGAGGTGCTGGGCAGACTACAGAGGGCAGGGTTGACCATTAAGCTGAGAAAATGTCAGTTGGGTATGGCAGAGGTCTCCTACATAGGACATAGAGTGGGGAGTGGTAAGATAAGGCCAGAACCTGTCAAAGTGGAAGCCACTCAGGCATGGCCTGCACCTGTTACTAAAAAGCAGGTGAGGGCATTTATAGAGACAGCAGGGTACTACAGAAAGTTTGTCCCCAGTTATAGTACCATAGCTGCTCCACTCACAGACCTGACAAGAAAGAACAGGCCAGATAAGGAAGTGTGGACCCCAGCATGTGAGCAGGCATTCCAGAAGCTTAAGGAAGCTTTGGGATGACCCCCTGTGTTAGCCAGTCCAGATTACTGCAAAAAAATTGTTGTACAAGTGGATGCTTCAAACCATGGGGTGGGGGCTGTACTTAGCCAGATTTCTTCAGAGGGAGAAGAGCACCCAGTGGTTTATCTCAGTTGTAGGCTCCAACCCAGGGAAGAATGCTATGCAGCTGTAGAAAAGAAATGTCTAGTCATAGTGTGGGCACTGCAGAAACTTCAGCCTTATCTGTATGGAATAAAATCCACTGTAATGACAGATCACAACCCCCTAGTATGGTTAAACAGAGCCAGTCAGAAAAATGACAAGTTGCTAAGATGGAGCATATGATATGTCAGTGCAGCACTGCAGTGGGATTAGCAATGCCAATGCAGATGGGCTCTCAAGACAGGGAATGGGGTGAGGTACCCTCAGATAGCCCTAACCCTCTCAAGCGACGTTTATCAAGGGTCACTTGAAAAACTAGCTTGAGTTCTCCGGGGGGGGGGGGGTGTGAAGACTGGTAGAGAAGGGTGAAGGCTGCCAGCCTAATCAAATAGAATTTAATATATAATTCTAGCATTTGTAAATATAAATATAAAATACAGGCTTGTTTCTTAAATGAAAGAAAACACTGTAAAATGTAAACTTCAAGATTGTAGCAACGTTGCCATCTGCTGTAAGGAAAACTAAGCCAAACAATTCAAATGTTCTTTGAAATTAAAATTATGTTTTGTATGTCCTTTGAAGTTAGAATTTGGAGTTGATGAGTCTGGAGTAAGCATCCTGCCTATTGTTTTAAGGCTAAAGTTAATGACCAAAATGTACATGTGGAATGTCCTTTATTGCTCTAAGTGTAAAAGAATATAAATGTAGTTTCTGTGACCTGGGAACCAGGAAAGTGTAAACAAATGATGTGATGTTTTATCAGAACTGTAGTTTCAATTTAAACAGTGAGAACTGGAAATTATTAAGCATTTTTCCCTTAATATTCAACTCAGTACTGCCTTGCTCTATGTAAGTAAGTTAATTTAGAATTATGTTTTCTTGTAGAAATAGCTAGGACTATAAAGATTAGACTAAGTGTTTTTTCTGTTATGTCAGAACTGTACTACGGAATTATTTTAAGTTTTTGTGTGATCTCTAAACTCTTGAGTAGTACTGTGGTGTAGTAGTATTGTCTTGTGTTTTTAGTATTTATTATTAAATATTTTAAAACCTTTCAACTGTGGCTGGTTTATGTAGAGATAATTAAGCTTTAGAGTACATTGCATATTTATAGAGTTTATTGTACAAGGCCACTCCAGGGCGGCCGTGGTGGTGCAGCGGTTAGCGTTGCCACCTGACAGCAAGAGGTTCTCCGGTTCGATTCTTAGCTGGGGTGCCTTCTGTGCGGAGTCTGCATGTCCTCCCTGTGGTTGCGTCAGTTTCCTCCGGGTGCTCCGGTTTCCTCCCACATCTGAAAGACATGCAGTAGGTGGATTGGATACTCTAAATTGGCCCTAGGTGTGAGTGTGTGCCTTCTGTGGAAGGTTCAGCGCTGGGCTGGCAACTCAACACTGTAAAACTCCACTGCCAATCATGAGCGGACAGATGATCCGCTGTGGCGACCCCTAACTGGGAAAAGCTGAAAGAAGAAGAAGAAGAAGATTGTACAAGGTCACTCTAATAAGCCTTGACTGATTAGTCGCATTACCAATTGGATAATAATATTGCACAGTAATAACTGGACACCCTTTTAAGGTCTCTCATTTAGGATTCCCCTATCTCCTTCTCTTTGCCTATATTCTGATATCAATCCCTGCTGGAAGGCAGTCTATAGCCTGCAGTCCAAATATCTTCTTGCCTCTTCCTATTCCTTTCCCTTTGTAATTCTCAATACATTGGTTCCTTTGCAAGCTTCATCCAATAAATTCTATGCTCCCTCTTGCCTATTCTCTGTACCCTTAATTGCAGACATCCCCTGATTTTCACATTTTTCTGCTTTATACAATTTTTCATAAACTTTCTGAAATATCTCTAATACCTCTACATGTTCTCTGGTTATTTTACTTGTTATAGGCTCCCTAAGTTTAGCAACAGCCCTTTCTACTTTCTGCTTCCTAAGTTGTTGTGGCAAAAGTTTCTGTGCTCTTAATAGCAGTCTTTCTAAAGGCATGGATATTATCCAGGTACTCCCTTATTTTCTCTTTAGCACTCTGTAGTTATGCCTCTTTTTGTTCTGTGAGATTTCCCTTATTCTGTACCACTTTAACCTTTTTCAGCATCTCTAAATAATTCTTGTTACTTCTTAATCATATCTCTTTTTTCTTTTATTTCTAGCCTATTTTTAAACTCCACTTTCATTTTACAATACTTATCAACTATAACTTCCAGATTTCTTTCTATCTTCCCTAACAACTCCAAATAATTTCTACTACTCATTCCTTAAAATTCCTCTTATTTAACAGGTAGGTGGGGAAGCACCAATTTCTCATCTTTACTTAATTACCCTTCATTTTTTTCTTAGTAACTGTTAGTGCATCATCCGATACAGTTACTGGAAGTATGTCAAGGTTCACAATTAAATGCACATGTTCCTGTGAAATGTAAATTCTGTCTAGTCTAACTCAGTAATTTTACCTTGAGCAATAATATGTAAACTTTCTTCAAGTTCCTACTACTGAATTCACATCTTCCTTATCAAATATTTTCATAAATTGTTTTCAGAAATGTACCCTCTTTTGTTATATTTTCCTTTCCAGGTCCCCAGATACATGCTCATTGCTGCAAATCAAATTCCAGTCTACAACTATAAGTAATATTCCCTGCTGAGAGATGACTACTTGTACTCTAAACCTCCATAACAGCAGATCTGAAGTGCTTATTCTGGATGTGCTGGCTATGTGGTTGTGTGTGAATTTTGTTTTAACAAAATTTGAATATTTGTTTTTTTCCTTTTGTGTGCCTTGTGGGTTTAAGCTGTGGACTGGGGGTTGACCGAAGATATTGTTTACAGTAGTTTATTCTATTTGTGGTTCGTATAGTTTGTTCTCTTGGCTTTTTGTGTGCTAGTTATCTTTATTGGAGGTTGCTTCTAACCGCTTTTCCAGGCGTGACTAGGGCTGTTTCCCCTAAGTCTTTGGGTATAAGCCTCCGAGTGAAGCCATATTGACACCAGCTGACCGCCCCTGGCCAGTCTCCCTGTTCTGGCGGCGGTCTCCATTCTGGCTGTCTCATTTGTAACGAAGCTGTTCCCCAGATCAGGACCAGAAGCGGCGTCCAGCGAGAGAGGAAGCAACTGCCCTGCCGCCGAGCGAGGCTTCCTGCCGGGGAGCGGCCTGGGCTTCGGAACCTGCCCCCATCTGCGGCCCTCCCCTCCTCCGAGTTCGGTTGGCCACCCTCCTGAGCTCGCGGCCGTCACTGCCGCGTGCGATCCAGGCCACCGCCCCGCCAGGAGAGAGACGCCCTCCCCTCTTCGGATGCGGGCGGGCCCCCTGAGCTATTGGGTCTCCTGCCTGCTGCTTCGGGACCGGAGCTTCAGGAGAGGAGAGGGGATCGCGAGGGCGATGGAGGTTATTGCCGCTTCCGGGGACCTCCTGCCCTTTTTCCCATCGCTCTGCTCGCTGATCTTTTCAGCTTCGATGCGGGTCACCCAGCTCGCCCCCCGTCCGATGGTGTTTGCTTCGAGGACCGGATGGATCGGACTTGGTGGCCTAGCCGAGATCCGCGCCGCCTGCCCGGAGCGATCCGGCCCGGCCCCGGTTTTGGGGGCTCTCTCCGGATCCTCCCTGGGTACTGGGGTGGGACAGCTCCCTCCGGCCGCTGCCGGTGGCCCGCTTCTCCCACCGAGCTGGGTGCACTGGATTATGTTGCGACGCCCGCTGTGTCTCTTCGAGGTCTCTGTGGACCGAAACCGTCGCTACCGGCTCCAAATCTCGGCCGGCCGGGACCCTGCCGATTGTCCTGCCTCCCTCGAGGTCTCCCTGAGGCTTCTGCTCCTGGAGCCCTGGTGTGGAGGGTCTTCCGGACCATCCCACTTGTTTGCCTGTCTCTGCCAGATCGCACTGGGCCAGGCCTTGCTCCCCAGTCCCGGACTCGGCACTTGCTTCTTGTCTGGAGAGCTACAAGAGGCTCTCCTAGACTTCTCCCCCAGCCCCCCCCGCGCTCACCTGAAGGTTCTGTTGAAGAAATCCACATCTGAGACAGTCTGCTCCCCAGACATCACCTTGCTTGGAGTCCTTTCAGCTCTCACCGTCATCCTCGAGATCCTCTTCGAGACATCATGGAAATCATCCCTGGGAGGCCTTCTTACTGGGACCATCCCCACGAGGGTCCCATTCAAGGAGCCATGTTGAAGGTTCCTGACAAACTGCCGATCCCCCAGTGTCCCGGAGACCACATGGGACAAGAAGGGGAACCAATTGAACGGAAGAGCCAACCGAAAAAAGACCCCCTTGAGGCGACACAGTTGCCCGGTTTACACCTCCTCCCGGAAGGATTACAGTGATTGCGACCCACAAAGAGGGGAACTCTTGGGTTCGAGCTCTCAGTCCACCCACCGGGACGAGTTCCTCTGATGGACCGCGCCGATAGCGGCGCCTCAGTTCGCCACCTCCTCCTGTAGATGCTGTTGGCGCCCACATGTTATTTAGAGCCACTGAGCCCTCATTCCACCCATCTTTCTGAGCGCCCTTTTTCGGAGGCGGCTGCTCGGCATCGTTCTGCAATGGCCCCTCTAAGCGCGTCACGAATACTTTGCTGCGGCCACTGTAGCCATGGCGGGACAGTGGCCTTTACTGCGGGCCCAAAGGCCTGGCCCGTAACGTCAGGGACAGTCTGCCTTCCAAAGCGGCTCTCCCCTGCTCAAGGCAGGGCTAACGCCTGTGATGGTTCATGCTCTGTTTGGCACGCTTGGGCGCCGGGGATAGCTGACCCAGAGCGAGAGACTTCGGAGGATTGTCTGACGCTAAGACTTCTGAGTGCTTCGCACCCTATGGGCTTCTGCAAAAGGGTCAGAAGAAGATGTCCTGAAGTCGCAGAGGAGGCCAGCCTGCCCGCTTTCCAGTCCGCAGAGGCCAGCCTGCACGGCAGAGGGACGTTCAAGAAAGAGGCAGAGGAGAAGCAGCCGGTTTCCCACCGAGCCTGAATTGCCAGCCGCCCCCGGTACCGAGGTCCCGAGGCACGAAGGCACTCTGCAGGGCCCCCTGGATCCCTAGGAGGGAACAGAGGCCGACGTTCTCCACGCACTATCAGCTGGTTCTCCAAATCATTTCCAGGGCCTCCCGTTTCAATCCTTCACTTCCTGGAGTGATTGACTCCCAGAAATTGGCCACCAGCCCAAAAAATAATCTAGAGCTCGTTCTGGCAATCTGCTTCAAAAGAGGGTTCCCCTCTCACATCCAGACAGTGAAGGACTATTCTCCCGTCCAGAAACACGCCATCTGGAAAAAGACGGGGGAACTAATCAGGTTCCTAGACCAACCCTGAATCCAGTCAGACCAGAAAAATCTGGGTTTCTGCTTGGTTCCGGGGAAGCCAGTAAAAAGAGAGGTCACTCCTTCCAATCTACCACCCCAAACCTCGCCAGACCATCATTATCCTCTCCGTAATTCCCCCAGTCACTTTCCTCCGCCCTCCACCATCCTGGGTCTCAAGGTCGCTTCCTCACCACATCCCACCACACAGGGTGTGGCCAGACCCAATCGCCTTCTGGGAGGCTTCAGCCACCAGCTTTCAGGGGGTGCCTTTGGTCTCACTACCGCCACCATCCAAGGCATCTACTCTCCACAGCACTTCTCTCCTCCGACTGGACTTTCTCACCTGATCTAACCTCATCACAATAAATACCGGCATCCAACCTGGTCCCTCTTCAGCCCTTCCTGGCTCAGTTAGATTTCTTAGAGGCCAAGGAGTTTCCCTCTAAGCTCTTAGAAGGGACAGAGCTCCAGCCTCCTGATTTCCCAGCTCCAGGGCATTCTCCATTCATGTTCTGTTCAGCGGGAGTTGGTCCTGAGCCTCACTGGTCCAGCAGAGTTCTTGTCCCCTCTTCCGCCAGGCAAGGCTTGCGATTCTCAGTGGACGCGGAGTTACCATCTCTTCTTCTCCCCTCCCATGCATCATCATATGCCTTATCAGCCTGGCAAACAGCCTGTCCTCTTGTGGTGGCTCCTGCATATGCATCCCGTCGCCATCGCCATTTTGTGAGCGCTGTGGCGACCAGTGACTCCCCGCCTCCCTGGGGTGGGGGCATATGTCGGGGATTTTGTTCCAAACTCGACATCACGCATACAGAGTCCCCCATATGTATCAATGTTGCGATGGGATGCTATGCCTAGTTGCTAGCATACAGAACACTTTCTTCCTAATTGGTCAACTCATGCATCTTGAGAGAGATGAGAGTTGTTTGTAACAGGACTCAAGGGGCAAGCTTTCTCACCTCCACCTCTTTGCGATGAGGCAATGAGTCTTTGGGTCAACGCATCTCCATCAACGCTCAAGCAAACGCATATCAGTCCGGTCGAGTCTAAGTCCTAGCGGACAAGTCGCCTCTCCACTTTCTTCTCACCACGCAACGAGTGGCTCTTCTATGTCAACAGTGAAGGATCCATATTCGCACGGCTCCCTTCTGAGCGGTTTTCCTCCCTCAACACTAAGTACGCTCTTTTTTCAGCTTGATACCTCTCATCCACCGCCTCTCCCTCAAGAGGTGTTCTTTTGTTTTAGATTCTTCTGTATGCCTATCCACCCTGCACCTCTGATGCTGCAAGTTCTTCTTGGCCAGAAAGTTCTCGGGTATCCACTTCACCCGGTCTGCTGTCTTGATTCTGTGATGCATTCTTCTCTGGTTCCCTTCCTCAAGGGGATCCTCCCCCTATTCCTCCTTTGATTCCTCTGTCTGGCCTCGACTGATATCTCGCTCCTTCCCAATTCCTTCCTCCCGAACCTGGCTTGGCTCCACCATCCATTCCTTCCAGTTCCACCACATGATGCCTGCAAGCTTTCTCTTTTTGGATATGTTTCTCCTGTGGCTGACCATCCACCATCCACTTCCAAAGGCGTAATTTCCCAAATTCTAACCTGCTTGGTTTGAGTATTTTGTTTAATCAATCCTCCTGGAAACCCAGTGAAAAGGCAGCATTTCTGGACCTCTTTATGTGTGTCTCTCTTCCACAGTCAAAGTTCAAGTTCAACTTTCTCAACTCTCACTAATTGTGCAGTCCTTAACTTAACTTATGTCAGCCAAATTGTGCAAAACAGCTTCCGTAATTCCACTCTCCTCTTCAGGCCCCTGTTAACTCCTTGTCCCTCCTGGGACTCCTTTCAGCTAGCTACTTACCTTGACCGCCCCCCCGTTACAGCAGTTCCACAGTGGGCAAATTCTTCCTGACAAAGACCTTTCTTTTAGTAGCCACACTCACCAGTTCAGTTTCTATCCTTCAAGACAGCCTACATCACCTCCCATCCTGGGTTTTTATCCGTACTGCTCCCCTAAAACCCAACCCTTCCTTCCTCCAATTAAACGCTGTCCTAAGCAACTCACCACAACCAACTTAAAGGAATTCCTTTCTTTCCTTCCTGAAACTTCAAAAGGTGATCAACTTTTTCATGTCAGCAGTCAAGTATGTAGGCAACTAAGATTCAATCTCACTATTTCACAGGGTCAATCCGTGGGTCCGACAATTTCGACCAGCTCATATTTTTTATTTTCCAAAGCTTGGCTTGTTTTTCGCTTTTTTCTTTGGATTTACTTTAAATTTTGCCTGGTGGAGGAGATCCAGGAAGGGCCAGGAAGCGGCAATGGTACCGTCAGCAGCCTTCGGGGCCCATTCTTCCTGGGCTCACCTTTCCAGCCTTCAAGCATGATTCCTCTGATCATATCAGCAGCAGCTCATCTCATACATTTATTTCTCACTATAAGTTGGATCTTGCATCCAGGGGTAGAGTATCCTTTTGGTCGCATCCTTCTGGAATATCCCATGACTCAGCCGCCCAAGATTCAGTGGCCTAGCTCTACTTACATGAGTTGACTAGACCAGATATATCCTATCCTATCTTTATTAGTTATGTACCACTATAACGCTCCATTCCATTGGTGTGTCATCATTTGTCTCATCCCATCCCTCCAGTCTCCCCCCCCCCAGTTCAGTGCATATTTTTGATACTTTTTTGAGGGTATTGTTGCTTTGGGTTCACCTGAGGGAGGGCATGAGGGGAGCATTATGGGTGAGGAGGGGAGGAGCTGAGAGCTGATCCATATAGCTGAAACTATGTCGTTCCGATCCATCGGATCCCCCATAACCCACAGGTTGCAGACAAATGAATACACCTACTCAGATGGAACGTTATGGTGAGTACATAACTTCTAATTTTACTTGGAATGTAACTATTTGCCAGTCGGCCCTTATCACCACAAATCTGTCATTATTCCTCCCCCCATCACTACTGGAGCTTGCCTAGCAATTAATATAAGTATTCCTCTTTTCCTTTGTTCCTGATATTCTGCTGAATATCCATACTGAAATC
This sequence comes from Protopterus annectens, assembly GCF_019279795.1. NCBI lineage: Eukaryota > Metazoa > Chordata > Ceratodontiformes > Protopteridae > Protopterus > Protopterus annectens. Next base: position 1,684,118,620 of record NC_056726.1, read on the forward strand.
CTTTCTTTATCAAATTCACATGCTCATTTATTTCCAAATGTGTCTCCTGTCTCCTGCAGCATTGCTATTTGCACTCAACATTTCTTAATATAATTAAATATTCTTTCTTTTTAGTCTATACCTATGATATCATTCACATTCAAAATAATATGGAAAGTGTCACCATTATGATAACAAGTCATTATTCTCATCTATTAGCTATGATAGTTTTTTTTAATGTCTATTTCCAACCTTTGTGTTACATGCACCCACTAATGTTTAGTAGGTTAATCCTTTAGACATTTTCTTATCACCAACAATAGAACCTATGACACATTTTAGAAGGCTTTTTGTTTTAATGAAATCTCTCAAAGAAAAACACAAACACCCCCCCAGAACACATGTTAACTTAATGTAAACATACAGCACTATGTACATTTTCAAATAATGTAGTTTAACCCACCTAATAGGAACACTTGTCCCAAATGATGCCCCTACCTTTACTCCAAATATAGACTGATTAACTCAATTTCAACTCAAACCAAAACAAAATTAGGTGGAAAAATGCTCTCCAAAAAAAAAAAGCAAGTATCAATAATTCTCTAATATACTAAAATCCTTCTGGGAGGAGACATTCACCCTAATCCTGGCCCCATCTATCACAATGAACAACATGACAGTTCTCGTCCACACGCTACTAAAAGCCCAATCCAGGTAATCTAACTTTTGCTGGTATAAATGTAGAAGTATAACAAAATAAAATTGCTGACCTACATCCTGGATTACTCAACATAAACCTGGTAGTCTTGCTGCAACTGAAACTTGGCATAAAAAAGCAGCATAAAGTACTCTGAAATTATACCTCCTGGCTATAATATTGTCTGCAATGAGCATATAAAGAGGAAAGTCAGTGGTATTACTTTAATATTTCTCAACAACTACCACATTTCCCCTACAACAAACCAATGCCAAAACTCAATTCAGCAGAGCTTCTTACAACTTTCCTGAAATTAAACAATTATAAACAGACACGTATTACTATTCTTTACATCCCTCTTGATGGCAATACAGCTAAGTAGAAGATATCTTATATTGGATATCCATAACAATTCCACAAGAAATAATACTACTAGGTCATGTGAATATCAATTGGTCAGACATAAACTTTAACTTCCCTACATATAGCATGAACTTATTTGGTTTCACATAACTAATAAATAGCCCCACACATTATAGCAAGACATAAAATTCCCTATTAGATTGTACTAGCAAATATACCACCTCAGGTACAATGTCTGACTCACTCAGAGATCATGACCCTGTACAACCAGACATCTAATACATCCACTTAAACAGCACCTTTATAAAACAACCTTTCCAAGTTTAACCCAGAAATGTTCATTGCTAACCTATCATCTATTAACTGGAACTTTCTAAAAAATCCTCCCCTTAGATGATGCTGCAAATGAATTCAATACAGCTTTCCTGAATATCCTAAATTCAGCGTCGCACCTCCTAGAAGGAAAAGACTAGAAATAAATAATGCAATTTGGTTATCAAAAAAGAGTAAAATGCTAATGCACGACAGAGAAAAAGTATGGAAAGAATGGCAAAAATATAAAACAACACAATATCTTTAAAACTTCAGAATGCTTTGCAATTATACTAAAACACAAATTTATAAATACAAAAAATATACTATAATAACTTTCAGAATAACAGTAAAACAACCCTAAAATGTTTTGGACAACCATTAAAGGAATCTTGGATCATGGCCATACATTCATCCCCATCCCCCATCTCCTATGCCTACAACTCATCACTCAAAACTTCAATGCAATTTGGTTCTTATTTCATAGATAGTATAGCATTTCTAACCAATGATTCACCAACATCCTAACCCTGTCCAGCAGCCATATATCACCACATCCACTTTCACCTTCAAACCTGTGCCCACATCCTATATAAAACTGCTCTTAAACAAACTCAGACCACATTCTACTTCAGCTGATGACATTCCAAGCAAATACCATAAAATAGTAGCCAATAGCATTGCCCACCCCATCTTGATCTTTAAAAATAGGTCAGTTCAGGAATCCCACTTCTCCTCTCTTTGGAAAAAGTCACACATTCTCTGTACAAAGAAGGAAATTCAGCAGAAATTCTTAACTTTAGACTTATAGCAATCTTATACCTCCTCCAAAATACTTGAAAAATGTATTCATAAACAACTGCTAAACTATCTTTTTCAGGAATAATTCCTATTCCCTCACAACATGTCTTCCTTCCTTCCCATAGTACTAACACTGCATTTCTAACCAATACAGATACTGTCAACAAGGCTAGAGATAAAGACAAACTAATCTTATTTCAAGACTTGTCTAAAGCCTTCAACACAGGCTGACACAGCAAACTTCTACTTCAACCATCCTCATTAGGTCTCTCTCAGACCAACCTTCTATAGTTCAAAAGCTACCTGTGCAACAATTATCAGTCAGTAAAATGGCACTCCACCTTCTTTTTACACCTCCCAATCACCACTGGTGTACCACAAGGTTCTGTCCTTGGCTCTCTTCTCTTTAACATTCTCACCAACACCCTATATTCTCACCAAGCCCTCTACACATCCAAACAAGCTTCCCTACTACAGTATGCAGATAACATCACACTCATTTGTACATCTGACATGGCACACTTCCAAAAAATTACTCAGGAAGCTTTAACAGCAACCAAAACATGGATTTGTACCTCACAACTTGCGTTCAACTGTAAAAAAAAAAAAAAACTACTACTTTTTCCCCTAAATCCCTTTCCGATAAAAAAACTAAATTTAAAGTCCTTCGTAATATAACCATTCAAGTCACTTCTTATAGCAACTTATTAGGGATAATAGTGGATACTAATCTTACATTTGACTTGCATAAACAAAACTGCATAAGAAAAAATCATCAAAATCTAGGGATGCTTTATAAATCCAAATACTTTCTCACTGACCCAACCAAAGCAACATGTGCTACTGTTTATCTCCTTCCCACACTTCTTTATGGTGCTCACATCCTTATTAACCTTCAGGTGTCACAAAAATCAAAACTTTAACAATGCTATAACAAAGTTGTTACATTTGCAGTGACTACTCCTTTCAGAATCTACCACTGTATAGCAATAAAACCATAGATTGTTTTGAACTACCCCATCAACTCACAAACGCAGCTTCTTACCACCTATAAAAATTATCCAGAATACAAATGTTTGTCCAGAACAAAATAACACTACATAGCTATGTTCCTAGTCGGTCATTACAATCCAGTGACCAAAAACTCCAGTCTGTACATAAACCTATCAACTCTTCTGGGCATTGTCTGTATTCATACCATGTTGTTAAGGCCTGGAACTCCTTATCTCTATCCATCAGGTCAAACCCCACCCTCCCATCCTTCAAAAAAGCAAAGGCTGGCTCTGTTTTTGCTCAACACCAGCATAAACTATATCACTAAATGTGTACTGGGGGGTGAGACATTAGTGGATTATTTTATACAAGAATTGTATCATAACCGTTTTGGGTTTGAGTTTGATGGTTTACAACTGGGACGGAAAGTCACCTTTTTAGATGTGAACTTGGAGGGTAACAACAATGGTAATATTAATACAAAAGTACATAGAAAATTTGAAAATGTAGGGTACTTCTTGGATAGTAGGAGTTGCCATCCACCACATTTGTTAAATTCATTGATTTATAGTGAACTATTATGTATAAGTAGATTATGTAGTGATGACAAAGTTTTGGAAAAGGAAATAATGAAAACATGGTATGTTTAAACAGAGAGGTTATAGTAATGAAATTATTTTACTAGCCTTGAAAAGGCTATTCTTAGATGACCAACAAGTTGGTATGACCTCTAATGTTGAAAGGAACATATTTAAATTATCTAATAAAACATCAATAGAGCATAGGATAGTTTATTTTGCTGCAGTATTTAATGTTCTTACCGATTAAATAATAGATATTACAAAACTTTAATGGGGCTTCTTCTAAAAAGCACAGATTGTGTGAAGACTTTGTGTGTTAGATCTTTCATAGCCTTTAAAAGAGGATGTAGTATAAAGGATATGACAGTCCATAGTATTTTTTCTTTACCTGAATGTAGACTTAACAAGGAAATAAAAAATTGTAGAGCTTGGCCTTGTGGGGGGTGTTCAATATGTCAACATGTGTTTAGATTTTTTAAGAACATTAATGGTGTGAAATATAACCCTATAGCTGAATATTGTCGTAACACTGAGGGTACAATGTATGTATTGAGGTGCCCTTGTAACATTTTTAGATAGGGGAGAGTAAAAGAACTTTTAAAATAAGAGTACAGGAACATCTAAGGGACATCAAAAATAATAAATGCGAAAGTTCCTTAGCAGCTCATTTTAATTCAGTACTATTTCAGAGCAGGTTAAAACACACACTAATTTAAATGTAAAAGTAAATTGTATAAGGAAATTGTGCTCATTTTAAAATATGATACACTGACACCTGCCGGACTAAACGTTGAATGCAACTGGATATTCTTAATGTGATATTTTAAGTTTTGATTGGATGATTTTTTATTGATGTTAATTGTTAGTGGTATGTAATAAGGTGTATAATTGCTAATTGTTGACTCCTTGAAGGCCAGTATGCCAAGGTGCTAGAGCAATTATTCATTAAAGCTTTTTGGACCACTGGCTGCTTGTAGATATATTAGTTGTATTTCTTTTTTTCTTTTTTGTGCAGTTGTCACAAAAATCAAAACGTGAACAATGCTATAACAAAGTTGCTACATTTGCAGTGAATACACCTTTCAGAATCTACCATTGTATAGCAATAAAAGCATAAACTGGTTAGAACTGCCCCATCAACTCACAAACACAGCTTCTTACCACCTACAAAATTATCCAGAATCCATTTGTTTGTTCAGAACTAAACCACTGTTTGTTCAGGTCAAACCCACCCTCCCATCCTTCAAAAAAGCAAAAGCTGGCTCTGTTTTTGCTCAACACCAGGATAAACAATATCCCTAAATGTGGACAAATACATGTTCATCTTACAACTCCTTAGTCTCTCCTCTTCGCTCACTTCCCTACTGCTATCAGTTTCTCCACCAGCTTTCTGTCTAACTATAACATAAGCCTGCTTTTCTCTCACTTCATATTGCAATTCCTGTTTGTATTATATTAACTTACCTTTAATTTCCCTATAAACTGGCTAAAAATTCTCTTAACTATTAAATCATTTTCATATAATTTCTATCTATTAGAATCAGAATCACATTTATTGGCCAAGTACGTGCACATGCAAGGAACTTGACTCCAGTTTCATGGACTCCCTAAGTATGACTTACGTAAATGACATACATACGACTATTAAGAACAAGACAAATGACATACATGCAACTATTAAGAAAAAGACAAAAAAAAAGTAAATATACATATACATACAAGGTGCAAAGTGCAGGAAATACTGAAATAAACACTGAAAGAAATGAATATTAACAATATGTAAACAATACTGCGGAATCCACGAAGGCATGGGAAAAAGAATACTCCAGCCTAATAAGCTAAGTTAACCGTTTATGAAATTGATGGCCTGTGGAAAAAATTTTCTTATAGCTGCTTGTTTTGGTGCATATTAATCTATAATGCCTAGCCGATGGTAATAATTCAAAAATACGGTGGCCTGGATGTGAAGGGTCGGTGATGATATAACCTGTCCTTTTCATGACTCTGGAATAGTACATGACCTTTAAGGAGGGCAAACTAGCACTAATGATATTTTTGGCAGACCTGGCTATTCGATGTAACCTATTTTTGTCAAGATTAGACAGAAATCCAAACCACACTGTTATGGATGAGAAATCCAAACCACACTGTTATGGATGAGCTGAGAACATACTCAAGGACTGCTGTATAGAACTGAATCAACAGTTCCTGTGGAAGGTTGAACTTCCTCAGCTGTCACAGAAAGTACATTTGCTGTTGTGCCTTTTTTACGATGGACCCTACACTAGTGTCCCACTTCAAGTCCCAGGAGATTATAGATCCCAAAAACCTGAAGGATTCCATAACTGACACAGCAGTACTATAAAGAGAGAAGACAATATTGTAGTACCACTCCTAAATTCCACTGTCATCTCCACAGTTTTAAGAGTGTTCAGCTCCAGATTATTCTGACTACACCAAAGGGCCAGCCGCTCAACCTCCCATCTGTACGCAGACTCATCACCATTCCTGATGAGCCCAATGATAGTTGTATTGACCGCATATTTAATAAGTTTGACAGAGGGTCCTTAAAGGTGTAGTCATTAGTGTAGATGGAGAATAACAGTGGGGACAGCAAACATCCCTGGGTGGGGCACCTGTGTTGATCATGCGATAGCTACATGCACATTTTCCCATTTTCACCTACTGTTTCCTATTGGTTAGAAAATTGGTGATTTATTGACAGGTGGAAACAGGAATGGAAAGCTGGTAGAGTTTCAAGAGAAGAAGTTCTGGAATTATTGTATTAAATGCAGAGCTAAAGTCCACAAACAGAATCTTTGCTTGTGTCCCTGGGTTGTCAAGATGTTGCAAGATATAGTGCAGGCCCATATTAACGGCATCATCCACTGACATGTTCTCTCGATAAGCAAACTGGAGGGGGTCCAATGAAAGGAGCTGTAATATTCTTCAAGTGAGCTAACACCAGCCTCTCAAAAGTCTGTATGACCACTGATGTCAAAGCAACAGGCCCGTAGTCATTCAGTCCTATTATACTGCATTTTTTAGGTACTGGAATGATTGTGGCTTGTTTGAAACTTAAGGGAACTTCACACAGCTCTAATGATTTATTAAAAATCCAAGTAAAACAGGAGCCAGTTGATCAGCACAGGTTTTTAAATGGGAGGGTGAAACCCCATCTGGACCAGCTGCTTTCTTAATTTGCTGTCTTTTAAAAAAACAACACACATCCTCTTCAGAGATAATTAATGCAGGTTGAATGTGAGAATGTGTGGAAGACAGAGCCATATAAATCTGAACACTGACAGAGCTGGTGACCGTGTCATTTGTAGCCACAGTCTTATTAAACCTGCAGTAAAAAGCATTCAAGTCATCAGCCAGCTGGTAATTAGTGCAGTGTAGAGGGATGGTTTCCTGTAGTTTGTAATGTTTTGTAGACCTTCCCACATTGATGCAGGATCACTGGCTTTTCAGAATAGTTCTCTTTAGTCACTTTGATTTCTTTTGTCAGTGTGTTCCTTGTATGTCTAAAAAGTGTTCTATCCCCGCTCCTATAGGCATCTTCCTTGGCTTGACGAAGTTTAGCAGTAAACCAGGGTTTGCTGTTGTTAAAGTTTAACCAGGTCTTAGTGGAGACACACACATCTTCACATAAGCTAATATAAGATGTTACTGTGTCTGCCAGTTCATGCAAGTTTGCAGCAGAATCTGAAGGACACTCCAGTCTGTACATTCAAAGCAGGCTTGCAGCTTATGCTTTGCCTCAATACTCCACCTTCTCGCTGTATTGATCAAAGGTTTAACAGATTTTAATTTGCTCTTATAGATGGGAAGCAAATGAATCAGACAGTGGTCAGAAAAGCCCAAAGCTGCACAGGGGGACAGCACGATAAACATGTTTTAACACTGCATAACAATGATACAGTCTGTTCCTGTCTCTGGTAGGACAATTGTGTAAAAAAAAATCCCCCAGAATAATCAGAAGGGAGTTTGGATAATTCTGCTCCAAGCACATTATCTGATCAGACAGTTGTTTGTAAACACTAACCAGAATAAATGAAGAGCACTCCCGCGGTGAATAAAAAGGTCTACAATTAACACACACCATTTTTAAGTCAGGGCAGCACATTTTACTTAACAGGGTGACATCATTACACCAACCTCATTGATATAAAAGCAGATTCCACCTCCTTTACTCTTCCCTGATGTCTCCAATACTCTATCTACACTGTAAAGTTGAAAGCTGGGCAGATGCAATGCAGAGTCTGGAATGGATTCATTTAGCCAGGTTTCTGTGAAACACAGTACAGAAGAAAGTGAAAAATCCTTGTGAGTTTTAATGAGAAGCAACAGTTCATCCATCTTATTGGATAGGGAGCGAAGGTTTGCCAGATCTAAACTTGGGAGTACCATTCGAAAACCTCTCTGTTTCAGCCTAGCAAGTGCACCAGCAAGCTTCCCCCTTTTGCGATGTCTGAGTCTACCTCAGCTGCTGACAGCTGCTGCTCCTTCAACTAGGACCTCTAGAAAATTTCTTAATTGTGAAAAACCTGGGGCCAAATTCAGGAAGCCTCCGTGTAAGAGTTATAACTCTTACACGGAGGCTGCAGTGAAACTGTGTGATGTCAGCATGTCATGCATATGCATGAGGTGCATAAGGCATGCTGAATCACACTAGTAACTCTTACACGGTCCGTGTAAGAGAGTAGGGGGCGTGTCTGTAGGCTAAGCCCTGCAAGCGGACACGCCCCCGGAAGACTAGAATGGCTGAAAGTAAACAGCCACGAGAGAGGCCATGGAAATGTGCATAAACACACTACACAACACATGCCCCGATAGACCATCACTGTATAAAGTGAAGAGATGTAATAAAATTAAATTAAAACCTTTTTTTTTAAAACCCCGTAAATGTTTGCTACTGTGTGCGCCTGTAGCGCTGGGTGTGCTACTAGCGCAATCACAGTTAGCAATCAGTGGAAAAGGATATAAGAACTAAATATGCAAAGTAAGCCAAGAAGTAATAGCTTAGCGGTAGAGTTGCCGGCCTAAGAGTAGGCAGGCAGGGTTCGAGCCCCCACAACAACCTTTTTTTTTTTGTAAATAAGCACTAAAAAGCCCCCTGACAGTATTGTACACATGTAAATGTATTCCCTTTTGTAAAATGGAATGAAACGGAGCATATATTCTGAAGTAACACAATAACAAAAATAGTCAGAAATGTACTGATAGGTAAGCTGCTGTGAGACGGAGTGCCCGTAGCTGAGTAGTGTTTAAAAAGCTGCAAACTGCGTGCCTGTTGCTAGGCATCGGTTTAACAGAGTGAAACTGTTTGCAACTAGCTGTGCTTAGCTGAACATGTGTGTCACTAGCCAATTAAGGTTTATCCCAGCGCACACCGCTTGCGCTCCCACAAGCTAACTGCCAGTGCGCATGCGTTAGCTCCGCAAACGAGCGCAGACCTGGTTTTAAGTGCTTAAAAGTGCTTTTGGCATGTTTGATTGACAGGTCTCAACTCATTTCTGTCAGGAAAATCAAAAATCAGTTGCCAGATTCGAACCCAGGATACCATGCACTAGAGTCAAGGTACTAAACCACTAAGCCATGACAGCAATACCTAGAAATGCAGAAATAGCATATATATGGGATAAAATCCAGAATGGAGCATGATAAAGCATTTTCAGTGAAGTAGATACAATTCCAAAACGGCCAATCAGAGAAATGTGCGGGAAAATCGGCATATATAAGCCCCATAGGCTATTTGCCATAATACACAGCAGAAACGATTGTAGATCAGAGCTGCAGTCAGAATGAGTGGAGTAGGTGAGGGACGTTGCTTTCGAGCACAGCTTTGGGGCGTTGAGGAGTCCAGATACATGGTCTGGCTCCTTGTCCATCATCACGAGGCCCAACTCATGCAGGGCCAGGTCTCATGGGGAGCATATAGGGCAGAGGCATGGGACCAGTTGGCTCATGATCTGACCAGTGCTACTGGCATTCCACGCACTGGTGAGCAGGTCCGTCACCACCATGCGGACTTGAAACGACGCAAGCAAGACCAGTTGTCCGAATGGATCCAGGAGGCCCGGGATATGCCCAACGCCCCACTACTGAGTAAGTTACATTTTACTTATGTATGTAAGGATTTCAACTAGCTGATACCATGGAGATGTGTAGTCCAATATTACTTCTTTTGTATTACAGCTGCAGGTGTCCACGCTATGAATCGCGAGATGCATGCCCGTAGGCTGGTGCGGATGCGCCACCATGCAGGTTAGTAACCCCACCCAGTACTTGTAAATAAATATTATACTGTAGCATGTATCAGAACACTGCAGTGTATTGATTAAAAGTAATATAATGTGCAAGCAAGATTTGAAAGTCTGCAGGTATGGCTGCAACAAGTTCATCAGTATGCAAGTGTAACTGGAAATATAATTGATAGAATTAAACAGTGCTGTAATACAGATGTCCCACCATTAATTAAATATAGTGTAACCTGCAGTAGTCTCAAGAGTACAGCTTCAGAATCTGAGGTAGTCACATGTGAGATATATCCCCTGTTGAAATGCTGAATCATGACAGAAGTGAGGCTGTTGGAAAGTGTTTGAATCACCACTAGTCTAACATGTGAACAAAGCCTAGAAGTAGCAACCTGAACTGTGAATTTGCAGGAAGTGTGAGACTGACAGAAAGGGTCATGTATGAATAAATAAAGTAGTAATAACCCCGGAATATATTAGCCCCAGTGTGTTTCTACAGAACTAAATGCATGTGGGAAGTACAACTTAATATACCAAACTGATTTCAGTGTGTCAGAATCTGGAATGTCTAGCCAAATGCTGTATATGGTGATCACAGTAAACAATTTGCAGATAGAATGAATGATTATCTGACAGACTAAACAGCCATAGTTGTCCCCTGTCCTGTCATCAAAGTGTAGCAGGATGATGTATCTGATCAAATTCAAAATAAGTAGGATAGTGATGTATTTGTAACAGGTGTAGCTTGACAGTCAAATAAAATTTATTTTGAAACATCAGCCTCAACTTAATTGTGTACCTATTATAAATGTAAATCAATGTGTAACATATGAATGTGTCATCACTTTCTATCTCCGCCCAACCCTATAATTCCATATAACAACACCCACTAAATAATGGTATGTGAACATTTCATTAATCATGGACATTTGTCCGTTTCAAAAATATATGCATGTCTGTTCGTGCATGTGCCCTGTTCATACCTGCAAATCTGATGGCCTGTTGCCATTAATCAACCCTGCATGTTGTTTGACTGTGTATTTCTGTTCAAATAATGCATGTGATATTGATATGCCCCTTGTTCAATGGTGTTAATATCTGGGTGTTTGTTTGATGGGAATACCAATGCATGCTGTTACAACTAATCTGAATGGAATACAATGCCACTAACCCAAACTAACATAACTACTCACAAACCTAGAACGCTTGGGAAGGCAGGTCCCAGCGGACCCACCTCTCCCACCTCAGCTGGTGACTGCACCTGGCACTAGTGCCCAGGCGGACCCTCCGGTGGCCCTGTGCCACCTTCGGTGGAAGCGCTGCAGGGGATGGGGCCCGCCCCCTCTGCAAGTGTGGCCGGAGGGGTTCGCCCACTCACCCTCCGCGGTGTCCGGGTCTGTGGTGCGAAGGGAGATCCAAGACACTGTTCTTGGGCCCCACGCCAGCTCGAGGCTCGTGGTGGCACAGCTAACGGCCCCGGCCGCTGCCCCGCCACACAGCCCCAGCACAGCCCCGCCCTGGGCTGTGAAGGAACAGTGGCAACTGCCTATGGGTGGGGATATCAGTTCCACTGTTGCCATCTGTGGGCTCATCCATCTTCGAAATCCCAACCTCCGTCCCCGCCAATTGTGTAACCCCCACGTGTGTCATACACCGCCCTGTATGCGCCTTGTCTGTCTTGTCTGTTAACCTACCCAACCTACCTCCCCAGCTATACCGACTTCCTTCACCTGACATACCACTCTCACCTGAAAAAAAAAGGGCACTCTGTACCCACAAAAAATTACGCCCCATACATAGCTGTCCATGTCGCACACATGTCTGCTTGACATTGAAACAGTTAATTACAATTGGCTCTACAACAACTATTAATGTTGTCCTGACACCTCTCTCAGGGGTGAAAGGTTTCTAATGTCTCACCAAAATACATGGAAATGCACAGCTGTTGCTGCCAAAGACATGGGCATCTATGGGCCTTACCTACATCCCTCCTGCAAATCCCACGCTTGTTTCCCTACTGTCTTACCCTCTTTGTGACCCCTTTTTCACCACTTTCCTGTCACCCCTTTTTCTTTTCTTTCAAAGAAATTAGCTGGTGTGCTTGTGTTAGTGGAGCTCACCGCCAGTGCGCATGCGTGAGCTCCGCGCAAACGAGCGCAGACCTGATTTAAAGTGCTTAAAAGTGCCTTTATGGCACTTTGATTGACAGGTCCTGTACTCAGTTTGAAAGTTTGCTAAGAAAAATAAATTCCCACTGTCAGTCTCGAACCCAGGACCTTGGTAACATTAGTCTGTATGACCTACCACTAAGCCATGCCTGCTTTACAAGAACACACTGCTAAAATAAATATAACATGTAATAGTAGGAATCAGTATAAAGGCAATATAGGAGATGTACTATCTAAAGCATGTCAGGTAGAGTTTTAATGGCCAAATTACTGGATTCCCATACTAGTTCAGTGTGAACAGAAACAGCCCTGCTACCTGTTAGCTTGTACATAATAATGTAAGGTAATGTACATATGTGAAGGTATGTATATCTACACATACATATATATAAATATATATTAATACATATGAAATATAGTCGTAGGTCTCAGTAGCCATACACACTCACTACAGGAAACAGTGAACATAATTGCAGCAACCTGAATCTGCAACACAGCCTGACCCCTGTGTGACCTACTTACCCTTCTAACTGCTTAAAGGTGGCCTCAGCACTTTGATTGACAAGTCCTGTACTCAGTTTGAAAGTTTGCAAAGTAAAAAATTCCCACTGTCAGTCTCAAACCCAGGACCTTGGTAACATTAGTCTGTATGACCTACCACTAAGCCATGCCTGCTTTGCAAGAACACAGTGCTAAAATAAATATAACATGTAATAGTAGGAATCAGTATAAAGGCAATATAGGAGATGTACTATCCAAAGCATGTCAGGTAGAGTTTTAATGGCCAAATTACTGGATTCCCATACTAGTTCAGTGTGAACAGAAACAGCCCTGCTACCTGTTAGCTTGTACATAATAATGTAAGGTAATGTACATATGTGAAGGTATGTATATCTACACATACATATATATAAATATATATTAATACATATGAAATATAGTTGTAGGTCTCAGTAGCCATACACACTCACTACAGGAAACAGTGAAGATATATGCAGCAACCAGAATCTGCAACACAGCCTGGCTCCTGTGAGACCTACTAAGCCCTTTAACTGCTTAAAGGTGCCTCCAGCACTTTGATTGATAGGCCCTATACTCAACTCAAAAGCAGAATATGAGCATACTAGTAGGCCCTACCACAAGACCATTGTAACACTAGTCTGTATGACCTACCACTAAGCCATGACTCTCATACAGGAATATAGTGCTAAATAAGTGGAACACGTAATAGTAGGAATGAAGATAAAGGCAATATAGTATGTCTACTACCCAAAGCATGTCATGCAGACTTTTATAGTCCCAATTACTGGGTTCCCATACTAGTGTAGTGTTAACAGAAACAGCCCTGCTAATTGTTAGCTTGTACCCAATAATGTCAACTAATGTACATATATGAAAGTATGTATATGTACACAGATATATATATATATATATTTATATAGCAATACATATGACATATAGTTGTAGGTGTCAGTATGCATACACACTCACTATAGGGAACAGGCAAGATAAATGCAGCAACCTGAATCTACAACACAGCATGAAGCATGGTAGATGTACTAACCTTCACACTCACAAAACACTGTCAACAGCATACCAGCATGGTCCACGCCCTACAATCTGAAAGGGCAACGCCTATCTCACATACCCTTTATAGCAGTGTCCTGAAATCACAGTGAGACATGCAATCAGTACACACCCAGCTGCATGCAATTAGCAAATGCTGCCTTACAATTGGTGCAGAGGCCATCACATGGACCTATGCAGATACCTACAAAAGCAATGAGTACCCACACTACACTCATGCAATACATTCATTGCACAAAACCGACAGAGAAAGAGAGAGAGAGACAGAGAGAGAACAAAACAGAAATAAAGACAGCCAGCAGCAAAACCAGCAGCAGCAGCAGCAGCAAACTTCAAGCAGCACCAGTGACACACCAACAGCTGCCACAAACACAGGTAATGCAAAGTAGCAGGTTAATCCTGTGTATACTGTGACACCTCCAAATGTATCATAGTTCACTATCTATAGGTATGTCCATGAGATAGGTTGTGTGTACATAGTCATGAAATATAAACATATGTAATATTGTTGTACATGTGGGCCATAACTAACACTTCCATAGCTTAGAACACAAGGCCAGTTGTGCATATGATGCAGTAGTTCCCAGGGTCAGTAGAGGTTCCTCCTCATTGGTGTGGGACCACTGTGTATGTATGGCACTGTTCAGGTACATATCCTGTAGTATGGCCAGGGATTAATATCAGTCTGTCATGTGGTGCTATGTCCTCCAGGGGTGAATGTAGCACACATCCAGGGATACCATTTCGTAACAGTGATGATATGTGTTCTGCAATGATGAGGGTGGCTCTCACCTGGACATGTGAGAGGATAGGGAGGTTACAGTCATCTGGGATAACTAATAACACGTGTGTAGGACAATGGGGGTACCTGCACCTAAACTGTCTGCAACAATGTTGGCAATATCTGTGCATTTGGTGAATGTGAAGCATCTTAACACTGCAGACAACAGATGCCTTCCGTCATGTGAATCTGCCCTGTGCTGCAGTAGCCTCCTACTATTGTTATACAATATGCCTGTATCTGTAGTCCACTGGACAGGATTAATAAGTGGTGTGCAGTTGTTCTGGGTTAGATAACTGTGTGCACAGTACATGCAGTATGTGGGATGTCTGTGGTAAGCATATGCAAAGGTGCTGGCGGTGTGTGTTGTGGCTTCCACTGGCCCAGTGGGCTGCATGGATAGCATCACTGTCATAACTACTGAATAACTGTGTAATAACATGCATACATAGCAAGGTAGTGTACTGTGCTTGTGGTGTTGTTCAGATATGTATATCCAGGCTGAGTAATGTGTGTCCACATCACAGGGTTGGATGGCAGCACACATCCAGTATGTATGGATGAACACCCAGAATGTGTCAGACGTGTCACCTGTGCAGAAGTATCTGGCCATTACCTGTGCATCCCCCACAACACACACACATGCAACATATGGCAGATGTACTATAGCAGTACACACATGTTCATAGGTTCATACTAGGCTATCTGCCCGAGGGCATTTACAAGCCTAGCCCATCGCTTTGTGGCTTACGCCACCCCTTTAGTATGGGGAACCATACCCATTATTTTGCTGTGCCTCTGTCGAGCAGTGACACGGAGGTAATCCCTGGGGTATATCTGCGATCTCCCATCCATTGGTCAAGATTTCTCTTGAACAAGGCCAGCGAGGTGCTCTGCCTCACATATACCGTGATTTTGTTCCACAGCATAGGGAGTCTTTGGGTGATGAATCTATCCCTCCAGCATGTCCTATTAATAGCCGTGTCGAGGTTTAAGTCTCCGCCTTGTGGCTCTGATGGATCTAGGTTTTTAGGTGAAGCATATTCATCAAATCT
Organism: Protopterus annectens; assembly: GCF_019279795.1. Lineage (NCBI taxonomy): Eukaryota > Metazoa > Chordata > Ceratodontiformes > Protopteridae > Protopterus > Protopterus annectens. The sequence continues at coordinate 1,684,134,197 of NC_056726.1, forward strand.
GGGTTTGACATGGCCTTGTATGTTGGGCAAAGGTCACCTCTGAGCAAGCGTAAGCGACTGAATAGAACATACATGGACATGCTGGAGGGCAAATTCCTAACTGAGAGGCTCCCTTCACTCTGTAATGAGCTCGAACAGTTGAGAATGAACAGTTCATAGGTTCATACTAGGCTATTTGCCCTAGGGCATTGGTAAGCCTAGTAGAATGTGTTTGTCTTTGCCACCCAATCACAAGTTATGCTGCTATGCCCTTGTCCGACTTTAGTATACTTTGCCTCTGTCTAACAGCGACATAGAAGTGATACCTGGGGTACAACTATGATCTCCATCCACTCATCCAGATTCCTATGGAAGAGAGTCAATGAGGGACTCTGCCTAACCAGTAGTGTGAGCTCATTACAGAGTGAAGGGAGCCTCTCGGTTAGGAATATGCCCTCCAGCATGTCCATGTATGTCAGTGCTGAGGTCCAGCTCTCCTGAGCATGTGGCTGTATGGGACTCTGATTGCCTGAGGTGCATCACGCTCATTACTGCTAGGTAGGACATGGCTGTATATGGCATGCACAGATTGCCTCTGAACAGGCAGTATGCCACTGAGTCCAGCTGGATTCACTTTACCTGGGCAGCATATGACATCTGTGTGAGCCATTGCATCCCCTTGATGATGTACTGTTGTCCTGTACCAGTTGCTGTAGGTGTCTGGTTAGGTACATCCCAAAAGGTGCATTGTACGCAATTATAGGCCTGATGATGGATGAGTACAGAGGCACAATGACCTCCCCTGCCATACATGTGAATCAGTCATGATTAGCTGGGCTATATAACATGTCTGTCAATCCACGTTGGCCATGTGGTAGACAAATGACAGCCTGCTACCATGTTTCTTCCCCAGGTCCCCAACTACGCCTTCTGTACTCAATGGCCTAACACCTATGTTGTACTGTGCCACCAATGTGGAGGCGTGGGAATCTGCATTGAATACTGATACTCACCCTCCCTTGTTCAAGTGTTGTGGCCGACAAGAATGGTAACAGCTATAACGTGGTAGTACTGGTGTGCTCCTGTGAAACCTGAAACAGGTTCATGTTACTGCACAGATATCGATGTCCAGAATGCTAGGTAGGGTTTTGGGTGCGTGCATCCTTGGGTCTAGACGTCCAGTGTTGAGTAGCATCACTCTTACTTCCTCATCCTTTGTGATACAAATGGATGTGGGTTTGCCTTATGAGCCTTGCCTAATACAGGCACTATGGGTGTAGCAGGAGGCTCCGCCAAATGTCAATAGGACTGTGGTGACAGGTGCAAGCTGTCCCTAGCAAAGCATACCACCCCAAGATGGCAGGCATTGGCACACCTGTGAATGACACCAGTATGTCAGTCAATTGTTGGAAGGGATCATCGTGCCTTGATATTGTGGCATTGTTCTAGGTGAGGGTAGGATGCTACCAAGGTCAGGGTCAAACTGTCTCGGCTACGTGCTCAGAGAGCTCTGTAATGTCTCATGTCATGTAGTCCAGGGAGGAATGTGTCAGGCCATTCACAGCAGCATGGACATTGACTGAGTCATACCTGTACCTGCCTTGGGGTTACCTGACTGTTTGTGTTATGTGGCAGTTCATAGTGCCTGACAGGCTGCACACCGTGACCCTCACCTCGTTAAGCCTGGTGAACGTGATGTGAGTGTGCCTGATGATAGAGGCACCTAGTACAGGTGTATGAGGTGTGTTGTTAACTGTTAATGGCTGTGAGTGTTCAGCACATTGGCTTTGTGTGATATGTGTTGCACATGTTCGCTTATGTGGTAGTGGTTGCCTGGATGTCTGCTTAGGAGGTCTCTGCTGCATAGGCAGAGCTGTGGTCTGAGCCTACAAGTATGATCATGTGTGATCATGTGTTAGGTCCGCTGTTGTGGTAGGTCTACATGAGACTGGAAGTGTAGTGAGTGATCCCCTTTGCCACGTGACTGGTTATGGCGGTATTGAGTAGACAGAGCCTAGCCTCCAGTCTGGTATATGGTTGCATCACTCACATGAGTTTGAATTTGTTGTTAGGAGGAGGGGTTGTCTGTGTACATGCATCTGTTCTAACATTGTCTCTGGAGTACCACACTCACCAGCTGGACTGAGGAGGGAACTGACAACTGACCTCTGGACATGCTAGAATACTATTGTGAACTCTGTAATCACTAATGATTGAAAACAAGGTCCAGTGGGGAGTGAGGGTGTACTGACATTACCTACAACTGCTGACTGATATAAAAGCGCCAGTGAGCAAATGCCAGGTAACCTAAGTGCAATGTGTCACAATGAAGTAAATGCAACAATGACAAGCAGTCACTTGCTGTCATGTGTAACATGGAAGTACGTACAGTAAGCAATGCAGATAACAGTAGTGAGTCACAGATGTGTTGCAAAGATGTGTACTATGTGGAAGTAGCATACCAGTGAAATAACAAGCTAACAGATAACAAGCATATAAACAAAGGTAGATGCAGGAGGCCTGATGTAGTGTTTGCTACAACAAACAAGGTGTAGCAATGTCAGTAAGATACAGCTCAGATATGCAGGCACTATAAACCTGAAACCAGATGTCCCCAGCTATGAATGGCAGAGTACAGCCTATTGTCACACATGAGTGCAGACCACAAACCTCGTTAATGTTAAATAACTGGCCTGAAGGCCAACTGCCCATACCAGAAGTAATACACTTGTACACTGGGCCCACAATCAGCAGTTCCCAACTTCAATGGATGAAAGATATGTGTCCTGCCACCACAGTGCTTGCCACCAACCTCCCTAATGTAAAACAACTGGTCTGAAGGCCAAGTACTTAGTACAAATGACATAGAATGATAGCTACACTGTAATCAGGTTTTAACCAATCAGTAATAAGTAGAAGTTAACACTACCTGTATAGAATGTGTACCATGTATTGTTGAGATACTATGCTGATAACCTGTTTGTGTACCTTTCCAGATAGACATGGCACCTAAACGGAATCCTGCCTACTCTGCTGCAGAGGATGACGTGATCCACCAGAGCCTGGTGCGTGACTATGCCATCCTGTTCTCACGCACCACCCAGAATCAGCAGGAGAGGTCTGCACTGTGGCAAAACCTTGTTAGCAGGATAAATGATGTTGGCATGCATGATAGGACATATGAGCAGGTGAGACATCACTGCAGTGATTTGATAAGAAATGTCCGCCAGCTGCTGCAGATATCCGCAGGCAACAGGCTGCCACAGGTGGGGTGGCCACACATCCCCCTCACCAGACAGGAGGGGCTACTGCTAAGTGTTGTGGATCCAGCCCCAGAACAACAGCAACCATCATGCATCCTGATGGAGGTTGGATCCACACAGCAGCAAGACAGCGAGCGTGCAGGTAAGATGCCATATTCATTTATTGTTATTACTTTTACATTTGTTGACCCAGATAGTCTAGCTGGATATAAGTTCATTTTCAGTAGAGGCCTGTGGAGAAAAGCTCCACACATAACGTAATAAAGGCAGACAGACAAGTTGTCATTACAGACAGCCAACATAATAGAATTGTACACCAGCCTGTTAATTAAATCAACATACATGTAAGGAAGTCAAACAGTTTAGAGTCATACACAATGTACCGTTGGTTTCAAAGCAATCCTACCTAAAGCATAATGGTTATGCAATAAGGCAAAAGCCATATACATAATAGTTAGGGCTCAGAAGGGTAGAGAAGTAGAAGGAGTATGACAGATACAATGATATGGAAGAGGCAGGAGTCAAGAAGGGAAGTGAGGAAAAGAAGGAAGACAGTCAAGAGGAGGTGGGAGGGATGGGAGAAGTAGGTCAGAGCATAGAAGGACATCAAGGTGAAAGAAACAGGGTAGAAGCTAGTTTCTATGCACAATGAGGGGTTAAAGGTGAAGAGAGGGTAGGGAGAGGGACGTTAGCCTGACTCCAAGAAGAACAAAGCCAGTGGTTTTGGAAGTACAGTTTGAGTTGACGCTTGAAGAGAGGTAAGGGTGAGATTAGAGTTAACTCCTGGTATGTACATATGACTGTTCTGTACGCTGTTACTTCATGCACGCATAAGGTGTGCATGTGGTATGTATCTGTCATCATGATATATATACAGACATGATGTGCAGCTGATGTGTATAAGGGAACTAGTGTACTACTGTACTGTATCATGTGCAAAATGAATGGCACACATGTGCCCACTGACATTACTCTCTTCACACTTCCAGGTCCCTCCCATGTAGCAATGAGGCAGGCCATACATGCTGGTGAGTCTTTTAAAATTATCTGTAAAACAATTTATAAAACTAGGAAGAGTAGTGTAACTCTGTAGTAGACATGCTGGTGACTGTGTTCACAATAACTGTAATTGACAGGTAGTAAATTGAGTAGTGTAACACGGTACTGATGTGTGTGTTTACTGTGGGTGTGCATGTGTGCAAGTGTGCCTGTGCCCAAGTGTGCATGTGTGTTAGTGTCCATGAGTGCATGTGTCCATTTCTGAATGTGTGCATTAGTATTGAAGTGCATCTCTTTCAAATATGTATTGAGACTGTAATCTGTGTTCCATGTTTTCCTCCCGTAGGTTCTGGTGCTGCTCTGGTGACCTGCAGCAGGGAACCTGAATCTTGTGCCCCAGGTACTGATGATGATGAAATGTCTGTAATGGTGCAGGAAGGTGTGTCTGGGTCCGCCATTGGTCAGCCAATTGACAGTACACAGCTTTCAACCCCGCCAATGCGCACAGGCATCCTGCCGTTACATCCTTTGTCACCATTGTCCCTAGGTGATGGACAGTCAGCAGTGGGCATAGATCAGGGTAATGTGGTACCTGTGGTACATGCATCCTCACAAGGCAGCCATGTGCAGAGGCCTCCAATGGTACCACGCAGACAGTCGCCCATGGGTTCTCGTGGGGCATCCGTGGCCGCATTGCCTCTGGCCGACGTGCCCAAGGAGGTATGTCAACCTCCACTATGTTTAGAACTGTCATGCAGGCACAGGCACGTATGGAAAGGTACACCAGACAGGGTCTGAGGGAGCTGAGAGCATGTCGCATAGCCATGACAGACGGCATGCATGATGTTGCTAATGCTATCCGTAACTTCACAGATGTCGCTGACAGACGCTGTGGGGGCATAGAACAGCTGCTCCACAACCAGATGTCCATGGGCCAGGGCGATGGTGTGCGCTTGACGCCGACGCGGCGTGATGCCAGCAAGAGCACCAGCTGGCAGTGGCCGCGACGACAACGGGCCCACTCGCGCCTCAAGTGCCAGCACCAGCCCCAGCAATGCTGGGTCTGTGCTGTCATCCAGACGCCCCAGGAGACCACGTGCACGTGGCTCTGGACAGTCCCAACAGGGAACTGTGTCCAGTCAACACACCCCTGCTTCCGATGACAGTACCCAGTCTGGGTTAGTACCGGATACGCCCGTAGCACCCCTGCCAGGCACAGGTACCGTGTCCGTGCCCACAGACACTGATCTGGATGACCTGACAGGTGCAGTCTGTGGCTGTCCACAAAACCCTGTACATGGCAGCCATTATGTGGGACTGTGTGCGTGCTTACACACATGCAGAAACCTGGAAACCTAACACCTAGGGCAAACACATACACACACACACTGCACCAACAACGGTCCACCCTGTACTGCTGCCCCTCACAAACACACATACACACACATGTCAATTGGTGTTACCAGTGGCCGGCTTGGGCATACCTAACCCACACCCTGTGCATATGATGACACTGTGCCACCTCCTGCATACTACAACATCGGTGCAGGTAAAGGTAAACACGTTGTTGATGCACAGGGTGACTACATAGATGTGTATAAGTAGTAACATGTTGGTAACTGTTGACTGTTGCAGTATAAATGTGTGTATATCCCAGCAGTCCTGCTGCAGTAACTGTATGAATGTCCTCAATTGTTATCTGCACCCATACTACTTAACAAAGTGTACCAGCTGCACACCATCACATGCTAACATTGACTATGGCAATGCGCATCTTGTGCTGTTATGTAGATTCAGCTACATGTATCTGTTCTGTCACACATGCATTTATACACACCCTGCTACCCACACACATGCACACACTCACCTGCCATTCCCATTATTTATCACCCTACATGAGTAGCTGTTGATACATGACAGGTACACATTTCAGAAGTGCACTATGTTGTTTACTACTGGCATCCCCTTCTCTACCTGTACTCACAGGGTTCAGGCAACCTCATCAGTTGGAAGATGTAATGTGCATCAGGTACTGTAGTACCCTGATTGCCACAGCAAACATGTTTCCCATACGGAAATGCACACACAGACACATCCCACATCCACACACTTGCCACATTCAGGCTTCAGAACACTATCTAGGTATATTCGGTACATGTGCGTGTTACAGTAGCATGTAACACTATACTGAGTACTGGCAGTTAGTTGTCTGTTGTCATGTTGTCTGTATAGAATAAAAGAATTGTTTGATTATCCTACTCCGCTTTGTGGACATTACTTGAAGAAGTGTTACCTTACATGTGTTATCAGTACCACCACCTTCTGTTTTGTAGTTTTGTTTGTATAGGGTGCTATCAACATCACTGCTTGTTAAGGGTAATGACCACCCTGCAGTGTATAGCCCCATGTGGCAAAAAGCCACATCCCACCCCATCATTGTGCACACACACTAACCCCACCAACAGTAAAACACATACTTTCCATTTGCAAGATTCAAACCCATACCTAACTGTGCAATGACAGTAGAAACAGACACATTAGCAGAGTGTGCTATTTGCAGTAGTTGGAGAAATCCTTACTAATGCTGTACTTAGAGGGTGCTGACATCATCTGTGTGTAGGAGGAGGGATGTGCACCCTGTAGTGTGTTCTCCCAGTTGGCAAAAGGCAGTTAACCCTCCCAGCATAGTGCACACACATAAACCACACTCATACTAACACACATACATTCCCTTTGCAGGATTCAAACCCCTACCTAACTACGTTATGACACTGAAGAAAGACGATTAGCAGAGCGCTATGCAAATTATTTGAGGACTTTACTACAGGTGATATAGTTATACAGTCCTGACATCATCACTGTTTCAAAAGGGGGATCTGCATCCTGTACCATACTGTCACGGTTGCTAATAGGGACATTTCCCACACACACACATCGATGTGTTGGTGGTTTGCATATGTGGGGGATCCAGAACTCCAGTGTGATTAGTATATGGTTTGATTGCAACAATGAGGGATATACTCCCAGTGGTGAGCAGTTTGTACTCATGTTTGTAAAGATCAGCTCTACTATATCTGCCCCTCTTGTGGGAAGGTTGGTTACCTGTTCCATAGCCAAAGAATGTCCGATCAATGGGAACCTTAGAGCTTGGGTATTGTGGCTTGTGTAATGTTCACAGTCTATGTTTGGGTAGCTGGCATCACCCAGTATGATGGTGTTTGCAGAGTAATCTAAACTCTCCTGTGTCAGCATGAAGGCTGTGTGGGAGACCTGAGTTTGAGAGGGTGCTGTAAGAGCTCCTCTGTGTCTCTTTCCATGTGGTCCAGGGAGGTACGTCCCAACAGGTAGCTGACTGTGACCCTCCCTTGCTCTGTCTGGAGGGCTGCACGCCTGTCAACAGCTCATGTCAAGCAAGTGCACACCCCTCATAAATGATGTGGAAACCTTCAAAGGCCCAAGGCCTGTTGAAAATATGGACCAGACTGCAGATACCTGTATAGAGTCATTCTGTGGACACATTCAGGAATGCATGGATCATGAAGCCACATATGAAAGCATGACCCAATTCTCCAAAGGCAGATGTCCTGGGCCGGACACCAGCCATAAACACACTATACAATAGAAGGATGGCGCCACTACATGATACAACAACCTCCCAAAATGTGAAGGCACCACTGATGAGTATTGGATGACAACTACAGGCACCCATATGATTGTCTAAGGCCATCTTTGAGAGAGGATTCCACAAGCCACTGAGGATAATCACAAGGCTGCCTGTAGTTATGTTAGTAACCTGAGTGGTACTACCCAGATATGCTCAGAGGTAATACAATATGTCACACAAAATATAAAACACACAGACATTGCCATCATCCTAGTGGACAGGTTCAATGCTGCCTTCTCTCCCACCACACCAAAAGGGAACATATGTCTCGCAGCACAGTGCTTCCCCCCCTGACATCACAGATGCTCAGGTAAGAGATGCCCTTCCCAAAGCAATAAACACTGCATCAATGGGACCAGACAGTGTCCCAGGCTGTGTCCTACATGAACCACAAGAAGAGCTACACCCAGACATAACACCACTGTTCAATCCCAGCCTTAATACACGATATGTGGCCAGAGAGTGGCATACAGCAACAGTGGTCCCTCAACATGCAGGTGGTGCTGTCACGGATCCTGGACACTACTCGCCCCATATGTCTGACTAGCTTTGTCTGCAAAGCTATGGCAAGGATCATCATGAACCTCACATATCTAGATATTGTGGACCTACAGACATGTCACCATACACAGTTTGGCTTTGTCAATGGCAAATCCTGCCTATCAAACCTGTTTGCTTTGTTTGAAACAGTCACCAAGGCCACTGTCAAGGGGTAGGAGGTCCACACAGCCTACCTGGACCTTGCATAAGCCTTGGATACAATACCCCACTTGTGCATTCTAGGAAGCTCACCAGTGTACATAATAACCCCTATGTCACTATGGGTATTGCACAGTGGCTCAAGGGCAGAACACACATGGTAGAATTGCTGGAGCCATGTCAGCCTCCAACCTGGTACAAGTGGTGTCCCACAAGGCACAGCCCTAGGAGCTGTCATGTTCATTATATATTTGTCATAGGTACAGGCCATCATGGAAGTACTGTGGCTCAGCAAGTCGCAGGTGACTGCAGACCTAACACCATAATCAACTCAACAGCTAACACACGATCCTCCAAATGGGACTCTTGCAAACACACGACTTGTGCCACAGCCATGGCCTCAACGTGAATGACAGAAAGAGTATAGTCATCCCCTTTGTCAAACACTAAGTGACCACAATGTACCACATATGTGTTAATCCAGTAAGTGCAGACCAAGGAATTATGGACCTTGGGGTACGAGGTTGATAGCATTCTACCATTTGACAACAACATGGACAAAGTGGTTAGGTAAGCATGTTATATGGGCCACATCATCATGGGATCCACATGTAGGCCAGGGAGGACATTGTGCCCCTTTACTCATCCCTCATCATGCCCATAATTGACTATGATGAACCTGTCGGCATGCACCTTACCAGACACCTGCAGCAACTGGGGCTACCACATATGTACCTCAACAAGGGATCAAAGTGCTCAAACAGATGCCACATACTGACTGGTTAAAGTAGCAGCAGCTCTACTCAGTGACATACTGCCTCTTCATAGGCAATCTGTGCCTGACATAGAAGGCCAGGTCATACCCTCACGTAATGGCCATGCTGCATCTCAGAATATCCAGATCCCACCAGGATACACGCTGGAAATACTTGAACCTCAGGAGTGATATACATAGGACATGGTGGAGGGGCACATTCACAACTCAGAGGCTCCCTTCATTCCTGATTATTATCCCAATAGAGGTTAGGCAGACTGACTCAGTGACTATCTTCAAGAGCGATATTAATGACTGGATGTGACATTGTAGGGTTACCCTGGGTATCACTTATGTGTCACTGTGAGAAAGAGGCACAGTATACTAACCTTGGAAAAGGGCATAGCAAGACAGATTCACAATGCATGTTGAAAGGCACGCACATTCTGGCTAGGTGGATACATGCCCTGGGCAGATATCCCTGTACGAACCTATGGACCTATGTCTCTTTTTCACCATTGGCCCTATGTGCTGTCAATCACCAATGTAATCTCAATACTCCGGTAGCATGTGCAAAGGTCAGTTGTCAGTCACCTCTATGGTACAGTTGTGGAATATGTGTGTCATGTAGTAATGTCACAGCTGCCACATGTACACAGTCAACCCTATCCCCTACCCATTGATGTACATCACATGTATGAGATGGAAACACATGGCCAAACTGTAACAACAACATACAAGTCAGTCAGATGCATGGACACATGACTCAGTCATTGTCCATGCCACCACAGCTGATGTGGGATGTCGCCACTGGGATACGTGATAGGGAACATGGAAGGGATCACTGAGCAAGTGACACAGGCTGGTAGACCCCTGACCTTGGTTGGCATCAGACCCTCACCAGGGATTCCGACAAATTAATGAATGCTAATGAATAAGTGTAGCTACAACACCCTAGCTGAATGGTTCTTAGCATGCAGTCACTGCATTGCTATGGAATACTGTCTTACCACTCCCACAACAGGTGAGAACATGCAGCTCCTGTACATTAACAACATGTAGACTTTATGCCCCAGACCAGGTGTGCATCCTCACTACTAGGCTGATAGCATCTACATCTCACACTGTATATACACATCCCACATGCAGCATCTGCACAGAAGACCACGGTCATAATGTTACCCTGTGCAAATACCATGTATTCACATGTGGCAGGCATCACACATGGTAACTATTGAAAGTCACAGGTACATATGTGTATTTGGCACACACATACAGCATGTGTTCATTGCCATAACCGGTGTAATCAATGTCATGCATTATTGTGAGGGACAACCCACACACATGGGCATTCTGTGTGTGCACAACACACATGGCATGTCTGTAATCAAAAGCCATACATAATTGTGATATCGTTTAGAAAGGGGTATGTGCATCCTGTAGTGTGTTTTCACAGTTGCCAAAAGGGATATATCAATCATACACACTTACCTTCCTTCGCACACACTTGCCACCTGCTGGATTCAAATCCCTACCTAACTATGTTAAGACACTACAGACAGACGCATTAGCGCAGCGCCCTATTTGCATTACTGAGGGATTTCTTTTCCCTGATATACTTATAGGGTGCTGACATCATCAGAGTCTAGAAAGTGGAGTGATCATCCTGTGGTGTGTTTTCCCAGTTGCCAAAAGGGATGTTTCTTTCATACACACTTACACACACTTACCCCTTCACACACACTTGCCACCTGCTGGATTCAAACCCCTACCTAACTATGTTATGACACTAGAGACGGACGATTAGCACAGCGCTATTCGCATTACTGAGAGAATTTCCTTTCCCTGATATACTTATAGGGTGCTGACATCATCAGAGTTTAGAAAGTGGAATGATCATCCTGTGGTGTGTTTTCCCAGTTGCCAAAAGGGATGTTTCTTTCATACACACTTACCCCCTTCACACACACTTGCCACCTGCTGGATTCAAACCCCTACCTAACTATGTTATGACACTAGAGACGGACGATTAGCACAGCGCTATTCGCATTACTGGGGAATTTCCTTTCCCCTGATATACTTATAGGGTGCTGACATCATCAGAGTTTAGAAAGTGGAATGATCATCCTGTGGTGTGTTTTCCCAGTTGCCAAAAGGGATGTTTCTTTCATACACACTTACCCCCCTTCACACACACTTGCCACCTGCTGGATTCAAACCCCTACCTAACTATGTTATGACACTAGAGACGGACGGATTAGCACAGCACGCTATTCGCATTACTGGGGAATTTCCTTTCCCTGATATACTTATAGGGTGCTGACATCATCAGAGTTTAGAAAGTGGAATGATCATCCTGTGGTGTGTTTTCCCAGTTGCCAAAAGGGATGTTTCTTTCATACACACTTACACACACTTGCCACCTTCACACACACTTGCCACCTGCTGGATTCAAACCCCTACCTAACTATGTTATGACACTAGAGACGGACGATTAGCACAGCGCTATTCGCATTACTGGGGAATTTCCTTTCCCTGATATACTTATAGGGTGCTGACATCATCAGAGTTTAGAAAGTGGAATGATCATCCTGTGGTGTGTTTTCCCAGTTGCCAAAAGGGATGTTTCTTTCATACACACTTACACACACACTTACCCCCTTCACACACACTTGCCACCTGCTGGATTCAAACCCCTACCTAACTATGTTATGACACTAGAGACAGACGCATTAGCACGGCGCGCTATTCGGATTACTGAGAGAATCCTTTTCTCCAATATACTTATAGGGTGCTGACATCATCAGAGTCTAGAAAGTGGAATGATCATCCTGTGGTGTGTTTTCCCAGTTGCCAAAAGGGATGTTTCTTTCATACACACTTACCCCCTTCACACACACTTGCCACCTGCTGGATTCAAACCCCTACCTAACTATGTTATGACACTAGAGACGGACGCATTAGCACGGCACGCTATTCGGATTACTGAGAGAATCCTTTTCTCCAATATACTTATAGGGTGCTTACATGATCAGTGTCTAGAAAGGGGATGAGCATCCTCTGGTGTGTTTTCACATTTGCTAGGGGTAACATTTGGACCAAGTGTGTGAGCATGCCCAGTTCAGCCTTCCTGTGGCATGTTGTGTGAAAGATGTCTCATTTATCTAAGTGTGTGAGCATGCCCAGTGTGGGCTTTACATATGTTGAACTCTGCAGCCCATCACATTTGTGGATGAGTGTGACCTTCAACAAATACCTGAAGTTTATGGTTGTGTGTTCTGTGCCATGTTGTGTTGTTACTGTCCTAATGCTTTTTGTGTGAACAAAGCAGGGAGAATACTGTGCCTGCAGGTTTTGCATGGGATACTTTGCACACAATTGTCAACATCCGCTCATACTGACCTAACACTGTAGCACTGTCTAGTGTAGTGTTTCAGTACTTTCACTGTGGTGGTCAGTATCCTGGGCTTTAGTCCTATCACTGCTTTACATTTCCATAGTGTGCACAACAGCCTGGTTAGGGTCCAGTTGTGCACATCTGCACAAAGGCAGTGCCTCTACAGACCCTGTTAATTGCTGCCCCATAAGCTTAACAAGTGTAGTCTGCAAATCTATGGAGAGGATCATAATTGAGCTCATAAACAAAGATATAGGGGACATGCAGACATTGTACCCATCCCATTTTGGCTTGGTCAGGGCAGATCATGCCTTTTGTACTGGGTTGACATCTTCAAATTGGTCACTTAGGCCATTGTTGGGGAAAGGCAGTCCATACAGCCTACCTTGGCCTTGCAACACTTTCAACACAATACCCCACTCAGGTATTGTGGAAAACCCTAACAACTGAAATGTAAACCCATATGTCACAAGATGGGTTGCAAACTGGCTTAAGGACGGGACCCACAGGGTTAGAGTTGCTGGCACTATGTTAGACTCCAGGCTGGTCACAGGTGGTGTCACACAGGGCTCAGTCCTTGGCCCCATTGTTTGTCATGTACTTCCCAGAAGTACAGGCCAACATGGGAGGACTTTGGATGACAATGTTAGCAGATGACTGCACACTGGGCACCATAGTGGACAGTGCATCACACACAGATATCCTTCAGAAGGGACTCACAGTAACTGATAGCTGGTGCCAGGGCCATGGCCTGAAGTCAGAGTGCACAACATGTGTAGACATACCCTTCAGGAAAAGCAAGGTGACCCCAAGCTACCATATAGGTGGCAATCCTCTAAGCACAGAGGAGGTTATCATGGACCTGGGGACCCAGGTTAACAGTCGCCATTCTTCTGAGACTCACATTGCTAAAGTGGCTAGGAAGACCTTCTACATTGCCCACCTGATCAGGCTGGGATTCACATCCAGATCTAGTGGGTCATTGTTCCCCTGTACTCTTCACTTATCAGACCGGTGATCAAGTCGAATGCCCTATTCTGGCTGTATCTCACACAACATCTGCAGCAATTGGAGACACCCTGACTGTCCCCCACCTAAAGGATCAAGGAACCCCAACAGCTGTCATATGCTGCCAGATTGACGACACTCACACTCTATTCACTCACATACCGGCTGCTTAGAGGTGACATGTGCCTGACATGCGAGGCCATGTCCAAACAGAGATTAATGGGCATGCTCCACCTCAGACTCAGAAGATCCACCTGAACCACTAGTGCAGGTGACTTACACCTTAGCAGGGATGTATGTTGGACATGTTGGAGGGATGGAGTTATCACCGGAGACTCCCTATGCTGTGGAATACAATCCTGGTCCATTTGAGGCAGAGCACCTTGCTGGCTGTGTTCAAGAGGTATCTTGACCTAATGCTAGTCGGAGAATGTGTTTGTCCATCAACACATTGTAAGCGTTTAGTTCGACATGTCATATGTCTTGTTTAGTATACTGTGCCTCTGTCTACCTGTGACATAACATTGATACCCAGGGTAAACCTCCCATCTCCCATCCACTCATTAGGATTCCTGTTGAGGGACTCAACCAGTGTCTCTATGGACAACCTGTACTGGTAGTTTACTCATGTGTGGGGGTGGCTTCTGTGTTTTGGATAATGCAGTACAGCCTGTCCTATATATGTCAGTGCTGGGGTTCAGGTCCCTCATGTGCATAGCTCCCTGCCATTCAGATTGTACAAGGTGCAGCATGTGCATTGATTCCAGCTTGGACATGGCTTTCTACATCAGGCACAGCTTGCATCTGGGTGGACAGCATGGCAGTGTGTGGAGCTGCACTCTGTTTAATCAGACTACACATTACATGTGTTCCAGCTCTGTCATACTCCTGGTGAGGTACTGTTGTGGACTTTACAGGTGCTGGATGTGTGTGCATGAGGTACACCCCACAGGGGCTGTTGTGGTCATTTCTAATGCTGATGAAAGATAACTGCAGAACCAGAATGACCTCCCTTAGCTAGATGTCAGACAGCATGGACCATACAATCATTAACTGAAAACAGGACCCTCTCCACAAAGGGAAAGTGTCCTGTCTGGTGGACCCCAGCCATAAACAAACTGTATGACAGATGAGGGTTACTAATGCAAGACAGAGCTACATCTCCAAAAGGGAAGACAGCTGTGATCAGCACTAGTAGAAAGCTACATTATCTCATAAAGACATGCAAGGTCAACTTGGGGACATAAATCACCAAAGACAATGAAGGTAACCACACTGCTTTCTTCAGTTATGTCAGACACCTGGTTGTGAACCCTCGGATATGCTCAGAGTTGGTACACAACAACATATATTCCAGTGACCTGACAGATATTGGCAACATTCCGGACAGCTTCAGTGCGATTTACCCTCCCTCACCCCCAAAACAAGATAGTTATCACTGCTGTATGTAACCTCACTGTCATCTTGGATGTCCATGTGAGAGCCACACTCAGCAAAGACAAGTACACAGCATCCATGGGACCTGTTGGTATCTCCAGTTGCATGCTATGTGAACTCCAGAAGGGCTGGACCCATATATACAACTGCTATTTAACCTTAGTCTTGCTACAGGATATGTACCTGAACACTGGCATACGGCAACAGTGGTCCCACTCCACAAGGGGATGCCTCCACAGACCATGGCAACTACCACCACACAGGCTTAACCAGCCTTGTCTGCAAAGATATGGGAGGAGTCATGGAGCTCTTACACAGACACATTACTGACCCACGGACCCTTGTTCCCACCTAGTTCAGCTTTGTACAGGGCAGATCCTGCCTTTTGCACCTTTGCACCCGAAAAGTACCTACCATGAAGATCAGGGTTCTTCAACACATGTCATATGCTTCCAGAATAGAGGAAGTCCAGCTTTGTTCAGTGTCATACCGCATACTTACAGGTGACCTATGCCTGACATACAAGACCATGTCCAATCAGGATTTGGTGGACATACTCCACTGCAAGCAATCCAAATCCACCAGAGCCATGAGAGCTGAGTATTTGAACCTCAGCACATACATGTATAGGACATGCTGGAGGGACAGAGTCATAACTCAGAGGCATCTCACACTCTAGCAGAGTATCCCAGTTCATGTTTGACAGAGTCCCTCACTGACTCTCTTCAGGAGACATCTGGACAACTGCATATGAGACGGAGGCACAGACTAGACAGAGACACAGTCATGTTATTCAATTACGTAAGGGGTCATAATGTGTCACTACTAAGTCAGAGGCACAATATTCAGAATCTATTCTGTACACTTATTACCACTATAAGGGGTGGCAATAGCCACATCACTATGGCTAGGCTTATACATGCACTAGGGCAGATAGCCTAGTAGTACACTATGACACTATGAAACACCGTGTATGTGTAGCTATTGTCAATCAAACAGTATGATGTGGCTTGGGGGCTTGATATCTCCCTGTATTCCAACATTGTTTTGTCTATTCCTTCTAGCATGTCTAGGGATCAGTTGCTAGTGTCCTCTCCTGCTCAGCTGGTGAACCTGGGAATATTGAGGCACTGTTACAGTTGCCTCATGTACACTGACAACCCTCTCCTTCTGCCATAAAACACACATACATGTGAGAGATGCAACTATATAGCCAAAGTGGAGGCTGAGCTCTCTCAACATAGGACTAGCAAGACCAGAGAGAGGGTGAAGGTAACCACACACACATCTTTAATCCAGTCTCACATGGCACTGTCACAACTTAAGATCATACACATAGACACACAGAGACACTCGGAGGCTCTGATCAGAAGTCTACCAGAATGGCGGTGGCCACCACAGCAGACACTCACACAACTGCCTCCACAGGGCACAGCACATGCAACACATTGACCACAGAGTTGGTGTGCCAAACAGTCACAGCCCTTAAGGCCAAACACAATGCCGGACACACTTGTCATAGGTGACTCCATAGTCAGACACACTGATGTCCCACTCACCAGATCAGGTACAGAGGAGGTCACAGTAAGCTGCCTATCGGGCACTGGAATCCACCACATAATGCAAGCACTCAGGTCACTAAACTGCAAGTACAGGTCTGACCCAGTCATAATCCATGCTGGTGTGAACGACCTGAGATGTACCTCCCTGGACTACATGGAAAGAGACATAGAGGATCCCTCTGATTATGTAGGCCAGGCAGGTATGACCCTGACCTTCGGCAGTATCCTACCTTCACCAAGTATGATGCCACATAAACAGAGACAAGATGATCAGCTGTAGTATTTTGCTTAGACTATGGTGTCATTCTAAGGGTTCCAATGTCTGTCTGCCTGGGATGACATGCTGGACAGGCCACGGTGATTTGCAAGGGACGGCTTGCACCTGTCACCCCTGGGCTTCCGGATTTCAGATGATGCTCTTGCCACCCCCATTGTGCCTTTTTATGCAAGATTCAGATTCTACACCTACCACCCTAGAACACAGTAAAGGAAAGACACTAAGGGTAATGCTGCTCAATGCCCAAGGTCTCAACCTCAAGCTGCACACACTCTATGCCCTTCTCAGTATGTAGCACATTGATGTCTGTGCTGTGCCTGAAACCTGGTTCACAGCTTCTGACAGCACCCGGCACTATCGGGTGTTACCTCATATCATGCATTCCGCACCAGCATCCCGACAACACCAAGAAGGATGGTGGGTGTCCATATTCATCAAGGACACCCTCACCTCATGGTTGGTGGCAACACACGATGCATCAGAGACCATCCAGGTGCCAGTGACCGTAGGCAAGACTGCTCTGCAGTTTGTAGCATGTTACATGCCACCCGCCAAACTCAGGTACCTCACACAGCTATCCTGCAAACACTGAAGGGGATAAATGTATCTCAAAACACCATCCTACTGGGTGATTCCAACTATCCACATATAGACTGGGATCACTAATCATGCCACAACACTCTAACACAAAGGTTCCAAGAGTTCATACACTGAAATGCCATGGAACAACTGGTCCCAATCCCCTCAAGTGGAGGCAACATACTAGAACACATCATCACGAACATGGGGTCACACTGTTCAACACCAGACATATACCCATCATTGGTGAGATCAGATCATGGACTATTCTCAGTGGGAGTCCACATCCCACCCACACCCCAGATGGGAAATGAAACGGTGAAGACCTTCTCAAATGCCGACTTCACATTTCTGAGGACTGGTGTGGTCTCTTTCAAGGCCCCCAGGCCAGCAGACACCATTACCCAAGCCACTGTATCACTTAGAAATGCCTTCTACCAGCACCTCCAGGACTGCATGGTTCAGGCAATCCCAAATAATAATGACTCTTTGTACCACAGGCAAGCATCCAGTCTGGTGGACCCTAGCCATAAACAAGCTGTACAACACAAGGAAGGAGCTACTACAAGATAGAGCGTAATCTGTAGGGGGGAAGGCACCCCTGCTCATTGTGAGTAAAACACTGGGTTCCCCATACAATCATCCGAGGCATGTTTTGAGAGTAAACCCACTCAGGACTCCAGGGACAATCATGAGGCCTTTTACCTATGTGTGAAACCTGGGAGGAAACTCCCAGATATGCTCAGACTTAGTTCAGAATAATGTTGATATCACTGCACCTACAGACATTGGCAACATACTGACTGACAGGTTCAGTGCAGATTTCTCCCCCCCTCCCCCCAACTGGGGGGGTATGTACACCAGAGGATTGTAGCCCCACAAACATCTCCACTGCTGGGGTGGGAACTGCTCAATCCAAGGCAGAAAACACTTTATCCATGGGACCAGATGGTGTCCCCAGTTGTGTGCTCCATGAACTCAATGAGTAATTACACCCGCAGTTAGGGCAGCTGTTTAATCTTAGCCTCACCTCAGGATATGTTCCCAAGGAGTGGCATACAGCAATGGTGGACCCACTTCACAAAGGAGGTGCCTCCACCAACCCCAGAAACTACCATCCCATCAGCTTGACAAGCCTGTTCTGCTAAGCTATGGAGAGGATCATAATGGGAATTCTAAATGAAGACATAGGGGACTTGCAGACATTGGATCCAATCCAGTTTGGCTTTGTCAAGGGCAGATCATGCCTTTTAAACTTGGTTGACTTTTTTCAAAACACTCACCCAGGCCATTGACGTGGGCAAGGCAGTCCACACAGCCTACCTTGACCTGGCAAAGGCTTTCACACAATACCCCACTCAGGTATCATTGAAAACATCACCAGCTTAATTGTGAACCCATACATCACAGCATGGGTTGCAAACTGGCTAAGGACGGAACACACAGGGTCAAAGTTGCTGGTGCCAGTTCACACTCCAGAGCTGTCACAAGTGGTGTCCCACAGGGCTCAGTCCTGGGCCCACATTTGTTCAGTATCTACTTTTCAGAAGTACGAGCAAACACAGGAGGATTATGGCTGACAAAGTTTGAAGATGACTGCAAACTGGGAAGCATAGCTGGAAACCCATCTGACACAGACATCCTTCAGAAGGGTCTCATAGACACAGATAACTGGTGCCACGGCCATGGCCTTACATTAAACACTAAACAATGCATAGCCATACCCTTCAGGAAGAACAAGGTTACCACTACTTCCCATCTAGGTGGCAATCCTCTAAGCACAACGTAGGTTATCAGGGACCTGGGCACCCAGGTTGACAGTGACCTTTGCTTGACACTCACATTGCCAGGGTAGTTTGGAACGCCTTCTACATTGGCCACCTCATCATGCAGTGATTCACATCTAGATCAAGGGAGGTCATCGCTCCCTGTACTCATCACACCAATGATTGCATACACTGCCCCATTCAGATTGGATGGGCCCACAAATTCCTCGACAGGAGGTGAAAGGGTCTCAAACATATTTCTTATGCTGCCCGACTGAAGGAATTCCAGCTGTATTCAGTCACTTACTGACTGCTCAGAGGTGATCTGTGCCTGACATACAAGGCTATGTCCAACCCAGACTTTATGAACATGCTTCACCTCAAGACCTCTACATCCATCAGAACTACAAGGGCAGGAGACCTAAACCTCAACACAGATATTAATAGGATGTGCTGGAGGGACAGATTCATCACCCAGAGAGTCCATATGCTGTGGAACAACATCCTGGTACATGTGGGGCTGAGCACCTCACTGGCTTTGTTCAAGTGAGATCTTGACCAATGGATGGGAGATTGCAGGTATACCCCAGGGATAACCTCAGTATCACTGCTTGACAGAGGCACAGCAAAATAATGGGCATATTATCCATCAACTTGCAGGGGTGGCAGACGCCACAAAACTCTGGCCTAGGCTTATTAATGCCCTAGGGCAGATAGCCTAGTATGAACCTATGGACATAGGCCTGGGGCAGTTCCTGCTATTAGGACAGTGGTCTGCAGCAGGCTATATAGTAGTAGTCGGTTTTAGCCATTGTATTTTGACCATGGCTATTCCATGTTGCTTCTTGTTGTGGTACAAACATGGGTGTGTGGTTATCCATGCTATTTATTGCTAGACACCCTCATTTTGTATCTTGTTCCATGTTTTTGCACATGTACATCACTGTATGACGTGCAGCTGTTTCCACAGGGTCATATGCGTGGATATGGATGTTAGTTGGGGTCCTCAGGTGTGCATATTGTACATGATATTACATTACTTAACACATGGCATTCATGCCTCAGGTGGTGCTGCAGGGCCACCTCTGTCGGATACACATACTACACTTCCTGTACATTTGGAAGCAGGTTGTGTCATGTTAGGCATCCCTGTTACTGTATGAGTGAGTCAGAGCGGGTATCAGTCCCAGTGTTCCTACTGACCAAGAGTATGTGCTATGCGTTGCCTCTTTGCCAAGGCCAGGGCATACTGGGCACGCCTCCTTCTGCCTACTGGGACAAGGTCAGGTTGTTCCTCCTCCGAGTCACCCCTGCCTGTGGTGGCCTTGGCAATGGTGGGGATGTTTGGCCCAGCCCTGTGCTGGTCCTGCTGCAGTTGTTTCCGCAGGATCATATTATGTAGCATAGCACATATCATGATCATTTGGGTACATGTAGTTGGTGTGTACTGCAAAGCTCCACCAGATGTGTCCAGACACCGGAACCGTGACTTGAGCAGCCCAAACACACGCGCTATGATATTACGTGTTTGTGCGTGTGCCTCATTATGGCGTTCCTGTTCAGGTGTGTGTGCATTTCTGATGGGTGTCATCAGCCACGGCTCAAGTGCATAACCTGCATCCCCCACTAGGTGTCCGTGTGGGAAGTCCCCATTGGCAAATGATTGGTACAGCTGCGCCAGATGCCAGATGTGGGAATCGTGGTAGCTCCCAGGGCAGCCAGCACACACATTCATTATTATGCCCTGGGCATCACACACGACCTGGCAGTTGATGGAGGGGTATCCCTTGCGGTTAATGTAGACTCTACCCCGCCCACCGGCTGGTGCTTTGATGCGTATGTGCGTGCAGTCTATTGCACCCAGCACCTCAGGGTATCCCGCTAATTGCTGGAAGAGACGATATTGCGGGCCACAACCTCACGGTCATTAGGGACATATATATGATCACTGACATGTGGTGACATGGCATCCAGGAACTGGTGCAGTACCCTGGAGGCTGATGCCTGTGATATCCCCATCATATCACCAGTTGGTCTCTGGAAGGTACCTGTTGCTAGTATTCTTAGGCCAACACATACCTTGGTTTCCACTGGGATGGGTTCCCTCTGTTGGTTCTGTGTGTGAGGTGTGGCCTGCACAGCTCAACAATCTGCTGCAGGAGCTCTCTGTCCACTCTATAGCGCCTACTATCTCCAGCTCATGTAACCCATGGTAGGTGACCCTGGGCCTGTATACTCTTCTCCTTCTCCTCACTCTGGGTTGTCTGTCAGCATCTGCATTGTCACCACCCTCAGCAATTCGCCTATGCCTGATTATAATAGCCATGGCAGCCCCTAGCATTTCTGCTCTGAGTTCAGCTTTATTTCAGTTTTCAATTCTGATAGCTTAGTTTCTGGCAGTATCTCTTGTGAGAAACAGCCTTCACTGCTCTTTGTTGTGTTTTAAGTGCTGGGCTGGGCTTCTAGTCTGCCTGTGTAATTGCCTGCTTGTAATTGTTTCCACCAATTAACTCCAGCAGTATTCCTGGCAGTTTCCTGTATTTTGGTTGTTTCCTGTTTCCTCTCTGTTTCCTGAGGGGAGCAATGTGCACACCAGCTTAAACACGCCACAGTCACTTAAACGCTGCACACATCCCTACACAGTGTTACACGCCAAGACACATCCTTACACGGTGTTAGCTAGGCTGATTCATGCTAAAACGCTACAAGACACTGCCTTACACACGCACGCCAAGAAACCGTTGTAAACAGTTTGCAACACGCTCCCACATGTTGAACCTGCCTTACACGCTGCACACGCCACAAGATACACGTATATCAAGAAACTTTGAGTGTAGGGATAGCGTATACCCTCAATTTCTTGACTTTCCTAGTGTTCTGTTGGGACACACCTCCCCTGATGTCTGTCTGTCATCTGTTACCTTACATTGCCCTCCAATCTGGGACATTTCTTTCTATCCTTCCTCTCCGTGATGTCACCTACCTCTTACTCTGTTCCTCCCCTTCTCTAACTCTTACACTACTCAGAAAGTGCTCATTACCTATGTGGCAGTGTGATTCAGTATTGTAACCCTCATTTACATAGGATTGCCTAGTAATGCTTAGTTACATATCTTACACGGAGCTTCCCCTTGACAACCACTAAACGGAGGCCATATTGTTTTTAGTCTGCAAGTCCCTCCATTGACATTCCATGTAATACATAAATCCCACAATTGTGGGCTTATAAGCTTCGGTTTTCAGTTTTAGGTAGCGCACCCGCTTATGCTGGTGCGCTGCAGTTAAACACAAAAATCCCGTGGAAAAAAAAAAGTTAAATAACTTATTTTTGCAACACTTTTCATGCCAATGGCCACATATTTGGCCATTGGCATGCTTAATGACACATATGCACCCTTTATTTGGAGCTGACATAGTCTGCTTTTGATTTTGCAGAAATGTACTCAGTTGTCAGCTGAGTACATTTCGTAGTTAACACGTCCGTTACACGGACTGGTTTCTGCTTCGTGGATCGCTCAAATACCTCATTTGCATATCTTGGAGCTGCAAATGAGGTATTGAGCATTTCCACGCCCAGTCCGTGTAAGAGACGTGTTAGCTGTCTCTTACACGGAGGTTTGGGCTGTACCTGAATCGGGAGGCTTACACGGAGGCTTACACTACTCTTGAACTCAGTGTAAGCCTTCCTGAATCTGGCCCCTGGTGTCAAACAGCATGAAATGAACTGCCAAATATTCAACAATTCTTCACGAGTATACTTAAATTACTTAAATTACTTAAATTACAACTGAACACCAAACAACAGGACAAATAAAAACAAACAGAATATTACACAGCATTGAACCGAGGTTGCCATTCTCGGCGCCATCATGTTTTTTTTTGTATTATTAATCAATTTTTTCATATTATGTCTAAGTTGGTATAATTATTTAAAATGTATTTGTTTTTGCCTTATTTTTAAAGACTGTAAAATTATTATTCTTAATACTTTACAGCATTTCTCCACCCAGGCATCCCCTGAAAATTGTCTTAATTAGCCTAAGATTGAGATTATCCATGTTAAGATGCATGTTATTGTCTGTGTTTCTACTTACACTGATTGCTATCTGCTTTTTTTTTTCTTTATTCCCCTCAAAGAAGTGAAAAACAACCTGTATGCTTTCAGAAAACATGAACTTTTAGTGTAGCAGAAACCACTGTTCTGGCTCTTTATTTTCATCTGAACAGGTTGTCAGTCCACATACCACACGTTGTGCACAAACAACCACCATATGCGGAGGTACTCACCAGAAATTTACCTAAACACCAGAGACCTCAGAAACACAAACATGCTATACCTAATACAGTACCTACAGAACTCAATACACATAAAACTGCAAGCACAACTGTCTCACCAAACAAGCCCCTAAGGCAAAGCACATCTAAACCAAATTTTTGGTCATAGACGACTCTATGGTGAGACACATAGATGTCCCACTCACCAGGCTGGACAATGAATAGATTACAGTCAGCTGCCTGTTGGGTGCCAGGATCTGCCAGATCACACATAAACTCAAGTCTCTCCACAACAAGTGCCATTATGACTCCCTCATAGTTCAAGTTGATTTGAAAGACTTGAGATGTACCTCACTGGACGACATAAAGAGAGTCATGACTGAGCTCTCTGAATATGAGTCTCAGGCAGGCACGTCCCTAGCCTTGAGTAGCATACTACTTTCATCTAAGATGATACCACAATATAAACAAAAAATGATTGACTTAAACAATTGGCTTGGTTTCTGGTGTCATTCTAAGGGGATCCAGTACCTGTCAGCCTGGGATGACTTGCTAGATGGACCACGTTGCTTTGCCAGAGGTGGTCTTCATCTGTCATTTCTAGGATTTCTGTTACTGGCTAAGGTTCATGCTTCCCCCATAGTGTCTTTTTAGGCAATGTCACAACAGCAAAATTCACGACATAAAAATACCTTCAAAAAGCAACCTCAAGGTTATGCTGCTAAACACTAGGAATCTAAACCTAAAACTGCACTCACTGGAAGTAGCCCTCGTCTTAGAAGATGCTGACATCTGTGCAGTCACAAAGACTTGGTTTAAGTCATGACAAGCACCCTGGCCATACTGGGTTATAATGCCTTCCACACATTAAGACCACAAACTGAAAGTGAGAGAACTAAAGGAGGTGGAGTATCAATATTCATCAAAGATAAGTACACCTCTAGATTGGTTAAACAAAATGATTCCCTTGAAATAATTCAGGTCCAACTGACTGTAGGTAAGACCCCTCTCCAAGTTATTGCCAAATATAGGACCCCCTCCCAAAAAAAAAAAAAAAAAAAAAAAAAAAAAATTGTTCAAAGCTTGTTTCCTGCCTTTCCTATAAGTTGTCTAGTCCAGATACAGATTTGCTGTATCCAGGACTGTTTGTAAGCATCTGAGCCCCCAAGCCTTTCTGTGTTGGAGGAAAGCCTTCTAGCTTAATTTTGTTTCTTAGAACTAGCCAGTTTTCTAGTTTCAGCACTCAAATCTGTTTCTTTGCACTCAGCACTTGTTCAGACCTCATTATAGGCACTAAATAAGCTACAAATTACTACAGCACTCAATTTTCCTTACTTGTCTAGAGGAAAACAGTTTTTAGTACTTAATAAATAAGCACCTGTCCAGGCATGTCTAAGGGTCAGCTCCCGATGTTTTCTCCTGTCTACCTGATGAATCTGGGCATCTTGGGGCAATGCAGCAATTACCTCATGTACACAGGCAACCCTCTCCTCCTACCACCCAACACTACAACCTGTGAGAGATGCACTTGCACTTATATAACCAAACTGTAAGCAAAGCTCTCTTCACCCAAGACTGGACTAGACAGTCAAGAGGAGAAGGTAAACACTTGCACCACACCACACTCATCACATAGTCCCTCAAAACCGACACCACCAAAACACACACATAGAAACACAAAACATGCACCTACATTCGTGGAGCCTCTCAAAAAAAATCTACCCAAGCAACAGGGACTTCCAAAGCAGAAACATAAGCAACCTCCACCCCCCAACACAACCCAAATGACACACAGCCCACAAACTCAGTGTGCCACTCAACCACAGCCCATAAGGCATAACAACATACCTAACACTCTAGTCATAGGTGACTCTATAGTCAGGCACACTGATGTTCCACTCACCAGGCTAAACAAGGAGAAAGTCACTGTCAGCTGCCTGTCAGGTGCCAGGATCTGCCACATAATGCATGCACTCAAGTCACTCCACAGCAAGTACAAATATGACTCTGTCATTGTCCATGTAGGTGTGAAAGACCTGAGACGTACCTCCCTGGACTACATGAAAAGAGACATGGAGGAACTTTCTGATCTTATAGCCCAGGCAGATATGACCCTAGCCCCGAGTAGCATCCTGTCATCGCCCAGAATGATACCACAGTACAAGGACAAAATGATTGACTTCAACAATTGGCTAAGCTTCTGGGGTCATTCTAAGGGGATCCAGTAACTGCCTGGGATGACATAATCGACAAACCACGATGCTTTGCCACAGATGGTCTGCACCTGTCGCCCTTGGGATTCCGGATACTGGCTAAGGCTCTTGCCACTCCTATAGTGCCTTTTTTAGGCAAGATTCAAATGACAAATTCACCACCATAACAGGTACAAGCAAGCAAACTCTGAGGGTAATGCTACTCAATGCTAGAAGTCTAAACCTCAAAATGCACTCACTTGAGGCACTCCTAAAAATGGGAACATCAACATCTGTGCAGTGACAGAGACCTGGTTCAAGGCTCCAGAGAGCACCCCTGCATTACCAGGCTATAATTCATACCACACCTTTCAGCCACCTAACTTGGACCAAAGCACTAAAGGTGGAGGCGTGTCATTATTCATTAAGGATATCCACACCTCCAGGCTAGTTGCTCAGCATAATGCAGCTGAGATTATCCAAGTGCAACTAAGTCTGGGCAAGACCGAAATGCAAATTGTAGCTTGCTACAGATCCCCCATCATGCCCCAGGATTCCCACTCCTCATTTCTTGATACACTGGAAAATATTAGGGTACAACCTAACACCCTAATAATGGGCGATTTCAAGTACCCCACCATTAACTGGGAAAACTAATCATGAACCAAATCTTGTGCTCAACGTTTTCTGGAATTCATAAATTCTAATGCCTTGGATCAACTTATTCACACCCCCACCAGGGGCAGCAATATCCTAGACCTGGTCATTACCAACATGGGCAACCGGTGTTCCACAACAGAGGTCAATTCCTCGTTGGTCAGATCCGACCACAAGCAAATCACCCTAGACACCCCCCATTATGGAAACCACCGTAAAAAAAATTTCCAAAGCCAACTTCACGCTTCTTAAGACAGAAGTGGCAAACTTCATGACACCCATGCTGATGGACAGTAGAGATACGACTGCTAAATCCTATACAATTGCACTTTATAAGTGCTTACACAAGTGCATGGATCGTGCAATATGTAAAAGAACCAAGATGCTATCCTCCAAAAAAAGGAAGCCAATCTGGTGGTCCCCTGCTATAAACAAACTCTACAACAGAAGAAAGAAACTGTTGCAAAAAAGAGTAAAATCCCATGATTGGAGGAATTCTGTGGTTAGCCTCAGTAAGAAGCTGAGATCCCTCATAAAATCCTCCAAAGCTAGTTATGAAAACAAAATCACCACTGATTCTAAAGACAACCACAAAGCATTCTATAGCTATGGCAAAAATCTCAATGGGAACACTCAGATCTGCTCTGAGTTACAGCACAATGGCACTAAATATACAGAACCAACTGATATTGCCAACATCCTGACAGATAGGTTTAGTGCTAACTTTACCCCTCTCTCATCCCATAAAGGGCCCATCCCTATACTGGAAGAATACAAAATACCTGTAATCATGGCTGCACAGGTAAAAACACACTCTCCAAAGCCAAGAACACAGCATCCATGGGACCTGACAACATCCCAGGCTGCGTTCTACATGAACTACAGAACGAACTGACACCCAACCTAAGTACCATGTTCAATCATAGCCTTACCTCAGGCTTTGTGCCCACTAAATAGCGCACAGCAAAGGTTATCCCACTCCACATAGGGGGAGCCACCATGGACCCCGGGAACTACCACCCCATTAGCCTGACGAGACTGGTCTGCAAGGCTATGGACAGTATCATCATGGAACTTATAAACAATGACAGTGGTAATCTCCAAACTCTGGACCCTACCCAGTTCGGGTTTGTAAAAGGCAGATCATGTCTCCTAAACCTGATAGACTTCTTTGAAGTGGTCACCAAAGCTGTAGATGAGGGTAAGGTGGTACACACAGCCTATATAGATCTTGCCAAGGCTTTCGACACCATCCCCCACTCTGGAATTATAGACAAACTCACTAAATTAGGTATAAATCCCTATGTCACAAGATGGGTTGCCAACTGGCTCACTGACCGAACCCACACTGTAAAAGCAGCAGACACTAAATCCAACTTCAGACCAGTAACAAGTGGAGTACCACAGGGTTCAGTCCTAGGTCCTCTCCTGTTTGGTATCTACTTCTCTAAAGTACAGGCTAACACAGAAGGTCTTTAGCTAACAAAGTTCGAAGATGACAGCAAACTAGGAGTCATAATCAAATCTCCTAACGATGTGGACATCCTACAAAAGGGCCTCACTGAGACAGATGCCTGGTGTCAAAGCCATGGCCTCAAGCTCAATACCAAAAAGTGCATTGTCACCCCTTTTGGTAAAAACTCTGTACCCATGAACTACCACATAGGCGGTAGTCTACTTAACATCGAAAGTGGGACACAGGTGGACAGTAGTCTCTCCTTTGATAATCACATCACCACAGCAGTCAGGAAATCCTTCTACTTGGCACACCTCATCACAAAAGGTTTCTCATCCAAGAAATATTAGGGTACAACCTAACACCCTAATAATGGGCGATTTCAAGTACCCCACCATTAACTGGGAAAACTAATCATGAACCAAATCTTGTGCTCAACGTTTTCTGGAATTCATAAATTCTAATGCCTTGGATCAACTTATTCACACCCCCACCAGGGGCAGCAATATCCTAGACCTGGTCATTACCAACATGGGCAACCGGTGTTCCACAACAGAGGTCAATTCCTCGTTGGTCAGATCCGACCACAAGCAAATCACCCTAGACACCCCCCATTATGGAAACCACCGTAAAAAAAATTTCCAAAGCCAACTTCACGCTTCTTAAGACAGAAGTGGCAAACTTCATGACACCCATGCTGATGGACAGTAGAGATATGACTGCTAAATCCTATACAATTGCACTTTATAAGTGCTTACACGAGTGCATGGATCGTGCAATATGTAAAAGAACCAAGATGCTATCCTCCAAAAAAAGGAAGCCAATCTGGTGGTCCCCTGCTATAAACAAACTCTACAACAGAAGAAAGAAACTGTTGCAAAAAAAGAGTAAAATCCCATGATTGGAGGAATTCTGTGGTTAGCCTCAGTAAGAAGCTGAGATCCCTCATAAAATCCTCCAAAGCTAGTTATGAAAACAAAATCACCACTGATTCTAAAGACAACCACAAAGCATTCTATAGCTATGGCAAAAATCTCAATGGGAACACTCAGATCTGCTCTGAGTTACAGCACAATGGCACTAAATATACAGAACCAACTGATATTGCCAACATCCTGACAGATAGGTTTAGTGCTAACTTTACCCCTCTCTCATCCCATAAAGGGCCCATCCCTATACTGGAAGAATACAAAATACCTGTAATCATGGCTGCACAGGTAAAAACACACTCTCCAAAGCCAAGAACACAGCATCCATGGGACCTGACAACATCCCAGGCTGCGTTCTACATGAACTACAGAACGAACTGACACCCAACCTAAGTACCATGTTCAATCATAGCCTTACCTCAGGCTTTGTGCCCACTAAATAGCGCACAGCAACGGTTATCCCACTCCACAAAGGGGGAGCCACCATGGACCCCGGGAACTACCACCCCATTAGCCTGACGAGACTGGTCTGCAAGGCTATGGACAGTATCATCATGGAACTTATAAACAATGACAGTGGTAATCTCCAAACTCTGGACCCTACCCAGTTCGGGTTTGTAAAAGGCAGATCATGTCTCCTAAACCTGATAGACTTCTTTGAAGTGGTCACCAAAGCTGTAGATGAGGGTAAGGTGGTACACACAGCCTATATAGATCTTGCCAAGGCTTTCGACACCATCCCCCACTCTGGAATTATAGACAAACTCACTAAATTAGGTATAAATCCCTATGTCACAAGATGGGTTGCCAACTGGCTCACTGACCGAACCCACACTGTAAAAGCAGCAGACTCTAAATCCAACTTCAGACCAGTAACAAGTGGAGTACCACAGGGTTCAGTCCTAGGTCCTCTCCTGTTTGGTATCTACTTCTCTAAAGTACAGGCTAACACAGAAGGTCTTTAGCTAACAAAGTTCGAAGATGACAGCAAACTAGGAGCCATAATCAAATCTCCTAACGATGTGGACATCCTACAAAAGGGCCTCACTGAGACAGATGCCTGGTGTCAAAGCCATGGCCTCAAGCTCAATACCAAAAAGTGCATTGTCACCCCTTTTGGTAAAAACTCTGTACCCATGAACTACCACATAGGCGGTAGTCTACTTAACATCGAAAGTGGGACACAGGTGGACAGTAGTCTCTCCTTTGATAATCACATCACCACAGCAGTCAGGAAATCCTTCTACTTGGCACACCTCATCACAAAAGGTTTCTCATCCAAGAAAAAAGAGGTCATTGTTCCCCTCTACTCATCACTCATTAGACCCATTATAGAGTACAATGCCCCTTTTGGTATGTACCTCACAAGACATCTACAACAACTGGAAAGGCCACAGAAATACCTCACAAAGAGGATTACCTGCCTCAAATAGATGCTCTATGCAGACCATCTCAAAAAACTCCAGCTTTACTCTGTCGCATATAGCCTAACATACAAAGATATGTCAAACCCAGAGCTGTTGGTCATGCTCCATGTAAAGAAATCCCAATCCCTCTGATCTACACACTCTAGGGACCTAAACCTTGTCACCACAATAAACAGAACATGCTGGAGGGACAGATTCCTGTCTCAGAGACTTCCCATACTCTGGAACAAACGACCTATCTATATCAAACAAAGCTTCTCATTAGCACTCTTCAAGAAAAATCTTGATGATTGGATGGGAGATAGGAAATTCACCCCGGGGATCACTTCTGTGGCTCTGCTTGACAGGGGCACAGGAAAATAATTTTCTTGGGTGGCAAAAGCCAGGGTACCATTTGGCTAGGTTTATATAGGCCCTAGGGCCAATAGGTTAGTACCTACCTATGAACCAGGATACCCATACGGCATACTTCGAACTACTTGAGTCACTCAAGATACAACCAAACACCCTGATTTTAGGTGACTATATAGAGTGGGTAAATCATACGTGTACTAACATTCTTACCCAAAAGTTCTCGGACTTCATCAACTTCAGTGCCCTGGACCAGTTGGTTAACACCCCCACAAGGGGCCCAAACATTCTGTATCTGGGGCTCACTAACATGTGTGATTGTTGCACCACCCTACGTGTGCGGCCCTCCCTAGTGAGGTCTGATCATAAATCAGTCTCATTAGAAGTAACAATAATATCTGACCCTCATTAG
The DNA here is from genome assembly GCF_019279795.1 of Protopterus annectens. Taxonomy (NCBI): domain Eukaryota; kingdom Metazoa; phylum Chordata; order Ceratodontiformes; family Protopteridae; genus Protopterus; species Protopterus annectens. The sequence goes on from NC_056726.1 coordinate 1,684,165,280, forward strand.
TAGAAACTAAACAAAAAAAATTTCTCCAAAGCCAATTACAACCTAATATGTGACGGTATTAGTAGCTTCATAGTCCCTTCCCTCACTAATGGCATGGACACCTATACAGGGATTTACACCAATGTCTTGTATAAGCGTCTACACAAATTAATTGACTCAGCCATACCTGGCAGGATCAAAACAAGATCCAGAAGAGAGAACAAGCCAGCCTGGTGGACATCCTCCATTAACAGGTTATACAATAAGATAAAGAAATTGCTGTCCAAGAACAGGAAGGAACAGTTACTGAATTGGAAGCATTCCCTCCTCGGCTTAAACAACCAAATAAGACACCTTGCAATGGCATTCTAAAGCTAACTATGAATCCAAATTAGCCTCCTTCACTAAGGATATCCCATAAGACCTTCTTCAGCTATGTCAGAAACCTTAAAGAAAAACCTAGATCTGCACAGAACTGGTTGTAATGGCACCACATACACTGAACCAACAGAAATAGCCAACCTTCCAGTTAACAGGTTCAGTGAAAACTTCTCCCCTCTGTCCCCACCACATATTTCCCAAAGCATCCCTACCACCTATCCTCCACTTAGTATCTCCAAGGAGCAAGTCGTAAATGCTCTCTCTAAAGTCAAAAACACAGCCTCTATGGGATGTATCATAAAATATCGCAGACTGTGTTCTAAATGGATTAAAACAGGAACTAGCTGCACCACTGGGTACTCTTTCTAACAACAATCTAAGCACTGGTTTTGTGCCTGTTGAATGGAAAACAGCAACTGTCATCCCGTTACGTAAAGGAGGTGCCTCCACAGACCCTGGGAACAAAAGACGCATAAGCCTGACCAGCCTAATCTGCAAGGCTATGGAAAGAATAATCATGGACCTTATCAACAAAGATATAGGAGACCTGCAAACGTTCAACCTGACCTATTTGGCACTGTTAAAGGGAGATCCTGCCTCTTGAACTTGTTGCACTTCTTTCAGACAGTCACCAAAGCCCTAGACAAAGGCAAATCCCTTCATATGGCCTACCTGGACCTGGCCAAGGCCTTTGACACTATTCCCCATGCAGGCATCATTAATAAACTCATCCAGCTGGAGATCAGCCCCTGTATTATCAGGTAGATTGCAAACTGGCTCACCGATAGAACACACACAGTCAAAATAGGTGACTCTACCTCCACTAGCAGATCCGTAACCAGTGGTGTTCCACAGGGATCAGTGCTGGGGCCCGTATTGTTTGGAATCTACTTCTCAGATGAAGAGGCTAAAACAAAAGACCTATGGCTGACAAAGTTTGCTGATGATTGCAAACCGGGTGCAGTCATCGAGTCACCAAATGATGTCAACATCCCCCAACAGTGACTTACACAGACAAATGATGGGTGCCAAAGTTATGGGCTAAATCTCAATGCAAAAAAATGCAATACCATCCCCTTCGGCAAGGGCAATGTCCCTGCAGATTACCACATTAACAACAACAGTTTAAGCACCCAATCAGTGGTGAGAGATTTGAGCACATAGGGTGATAATAACCTTTCCTTTGACCGCCACGACTCTACAGTGGTAAGAAAGGCTTTCTACGTTGCCCATCTCATAAGTAAGGGCATGGCATCCAGGCCAATAATACAGTACAATGCTACCTTTTGGTATGTACTTTACCAGCCGCCTGCAACAACTGGAAAGACATCAAAGGTTTCTTACAAAAAAAAAAATTCAGGGTCTTCAGCATATGTCATATGTTGAGAGACTGAAATCACTGTCACTATACTCTGTGTCTTACAGACTACTAAACAATAAACTCCAATAAAGGGAAACAGTCCACCACTGTATACGAAACCAAAAAACAATTTCCCTGTCGATGGAATCAAGATGCTTTGAATCAGTGTTGAAATTGAATATATTTTATCTTTATTAAACTTTGTTAAGCGCTTTCATCTAACAATATCTAGACTTCTTCGGAACAACAGACTACTCACAGGTGACCTCTACCTTGCACATAAAGCAATCTCAGATCTTGCTCTAATGGAAATGCTGCACATTTGTAAATCGAATGGTATAAGATACACTTGATCTAGGGAACTCAATCTAGTATGTGTATGTGACATCAACAGGACTTTCTGGAGAGTCAGATATGTCTCACAGAGGTTACCTCTCCTCTGGAACAAACTTCCAATTCAGGTAAAGCACAGCCCCTCGCTGACCCTATTTAAGTTTAATTTGGATGACTGGATGGGAAACGGCAAATTCCTACGTCCCTCTTAGACAGGGCCAGTAGTTGCTGACTTAGTTCCGCTTAACACTTTGACATTCTTGGAAACAGGGGTTGTATTTGGTTAGGCTTGTAAGGGCCCTAGGGCCATTAGCATAGTAACCTCCTGTGATGCTATGAATTGTGGTGTCTAGTTGACATCCCAGAAAAAAAATCCTGTGAGGAGTCAAGAAAGACTTTTGAATGTTCTTTTGGAATTCCAGCTTGTGTAAGATATGTCTCACCTAAGAGAGAGAGAGATTCCTGACACTATGAGAAAGACTCTGTATAGAAAAGCAAGTCATTTAAATATGGAAAAATGTGGATACCTTGTATCCCGCAATGAGCTGTAACTGGAGTTAGACACTTTGTGAATACTCCTGGTGCAGTGGATAGTCTGAAGGGTAAGGTATAAAACTAATAATGTGGTCCAGATACACAAAACCTTAACAAATATCTGAAATTTGGATAACTAGGGATGCAATAAGTATATTTTAAGACTAGTGTTACCAAGAAACTTGAAAGAAGAAAAAGAGGTAACAGGTTGTGAAGTGATACAATTTTGAATTTGGGTACTATTACAAACAGGTTTATAAAAGAAAGATCCAGAACTGGCCTCCAAACATTTTTCTTCTTTGGCACTAGGAACATCCTTGAATAAAAACCCTTCTCCAGCTAGGAAGGAGGATCACTCCTTGGGACAGCATGTGATAATGGACTGGTAGAAACAAAATACTCTGATCTGGAGGATGAGGAATGAACCTCTGGAAAGGAGGAGGACATTTCTCCCACTTCCATCTGTAACCTTGATGAATGATTTTCAGAACCATTTGTCTGAAGCTATATGTTGCCAAAGGGAAAAAAGAAGATTCAAACTTTATGTAAGAAGAGGGCTAGGGTGGGAGGGTGGCACAAGGTCTCTAAAATATTAATTCAGACTTTGTTTTGGAAACCACTTGCCATTTTTTTCTTAAAAGTCTGTTTAACTGTTATTGAGACCGTTTATTCTTCTTTTTGCACAAATGGATGATGGGGGTAGAAAATCCCTTGGAAAAATTGGAAAAGGAGGACTGAAAAATCTTAAGAAGTTCCCTGGATCAGCTTGTCCCTTTCATCACACTTTTTGATCACCTCTACAGCAGAGGGACCAAACACTAAATCTCTATCCAACGGTAAATTTAAAATCTCATTTTAACATAATCTGGCAGGTTCTAGGAATGCAACAATGCAAATCTCCTCAAAACAGCACCTGTGGCCATAGCCCTGGAAAAGTATCAACAGAGTCATACACACAATGCAATCAACTTGTCTTTTATTCAGCTTATTTCAAGCTGCCTGACAGTTTGGGTGCATGGAAGGTACCCTGAAGCTTTGGAAGCTGTCCGACTATTATATCCTTGTCAGGAATGACCCATATAGTTAAGGTTACTGCAGCAGTGATCAATATGATGAACATATCCTTTTACCCTGAAGATCTAATCATTTTCCTTTTTTATCAAGGGATGTTGGATTAGTCAATGCCAAGGACTTACTTTCTGAGCAGTCAGCTAGGGAGACTGCCGCTACATCAGCAGTCAGATGAGAAAAGGGACCTGTCACAGCCAAGGAGATCCTATATTTTCTCTGAGCCTTTTTAGGGATTGCTAGAATAGATACTGGTATCCTGCAGGCATCTTTAGGAACATCTTCCAAGACTGGTAAGAGAGGGGGGATATCCACAAAATTTTGCATCTCATCCTCTATAAGGATGTAAACCCTGCCTAGCTCTGGGAAGTTCCCCACCACTCCCAAGTATAAACATCAATAATGCTAGCAATCATCTGAGGAAAAGTGAACACTTGTTTGGACTCAAGCCCAGGTTCACCTTCCGAAGAATCAGAGTGACTGGACTCAGTGTCAGCTCGGAACTCACCATTGTGTTCATCGGATTCCTTATTATTCTTCGAAACAACAGCAAATTATTTAGCTAAACTAGCACTAGAACCATTTAAGAGAGGACAAACACCATAATTAGCTGTCTGAAGAACACTCTTAGCCAAGGAAGCCACATCAGCCTTGTGAACAGCTATAATATGATTATCAGTTGTATGATGAAGCTTCTGTTACTTTTTTTTGTGAACCTCAATACTAGGTAAAATATCTGGGGACAGAGCATCATGTCTGGTAAGGGGTTACATACCCTGGACAACTCCTATATCTAAAGAGTTTGGCTCTCCCATACTTGCAGCAGGTACTGGAACAGCCCTGGAGGATGTGTCTAAACCTCATTCCATAGTCTCTGGCAAAGCTGGTCTACAGGGTTGCAGGACAAAAGGTAAGTGGTATGCAGGCTGAGCAGTGGGCCAGACAGAATCACTAACTGAAGGCTCAGGCTGCCTACAGGTGGGGGTTTGGCATAATGGTTAACGTGTTTACCTCAGAGACACAAGGTGCAGAGTTTGATTCACACTGTTAAAGGGAAACTGGCTAAGTTTAAAATAACCTGCAAGGGCAGCTAGCCTAGTACTTACCTATGAACTTATTAGGAATATTTTTTATTTATGTTTTCCTTTTTAGGTGCAACTAGATATGATTGGGAGGTACCAGAGTTAGGGTTCATCAAGTCATGGGATAGAACCAGGGGCAGCTCTACAGGACTGCACCCCCCCCACACCTGTAGAAGGAAAGAAGAAATGAAATAAAATAAATAAAAACAAAATTGCGAGTCCCGGAACTCCACACATGCGTGCTTGGAGTTCCTGGTACTTACAGACTGCTGTATTAGGCAATCCGGATAGGGGAGAAAGGCATCTCTGCCCTGCAGCCCAGAAGTCTGTGCAGTGACGGCCACAGAGAACAGAAAGACACCGGACTGCATCGCCCGCAGGCTGGAGCCTACAGCCTCTCGCGGAGCTAGGAAACTAGCCATTAGCTTGCGAGGGCGGGTGGGCTAAGGAGAAGGAAACCAGCCATTGATTCAGCTTGCAAGGGAAGGAGAAGGAAACCAGCCATTGATTCAGGAGGGAAGGAGAAGGAAACCAGCAATTGATTCAGGACTGCTATGACTGGATTAAGGTGTGTGTGTAAATCCAGGGCTGCTGCAGATTTAACTCAGGTAAGGTGTGTGTGTGTGTGTGTGTGTGTGTGTATGTGTGCTGCGGATTTAACTCAGGTAAGGTGTGTGTGTGCGTGCTGCGGATTTAACTCAGGTAAGGTGTGTGTGTGCATGCTGCGGATTTAACTCAGGTAAGGTGTGCATGTGTGTGTGTGTAAAATGCCCCAGCTGCTATATACTGGTGGCTAGAGAACACATGGTGGTGGGTAGAGAATACTCAGGCTTAAACTCTATACCTTGGGTGCAGGTGGCAATGGTCTGAATTCCCTACCCACCACCATTTGTAAAAAGTTTGCAGATATTTGCCTCATATTTCTTCTGTTCCTCATAAAATCTGTGGTTTCTGTATGTTTGTTTTTCCTTGCAAAGTCAGTGGTGCACTGGTAGCATTGTTGCCTAACAGCTACAGGTTCTCTGGTTTGATTCTCGGCTGGGGTGCCTTCTGTGTGGAGTCTGCATGTCCTCCCATCTTACAAAAACCTGTGTCTTGAGAGTTTGTCCCTGCTCTGCTGAAAATTGGCTTTTGTTCCATGTCAGACTTTCCTGGTTAACAAATGTTAAATATAAATAACAGGCATTTGAATTTCAGACTTCATATTCTTCAGCAAGTACATGGTAACACAAAACATTTTATTCCAGCAATTTTCTAAGTTTATAACATGGATATTTGAAATTTGTCCCTATTTTTGGGACTGTATTCCCCCATTATTGGCTTCATCCAGGTTTTTTTGTGCTAAGGTTGAGAGCTATGGTGAGAATTGAATTCAATGAATATGTTTGGGGGCTGTATTCCCCCATTACTGGCTTTGTTCACGTGTTTTTTGCTATGAGGTTAAGAGCTATGGTGAGAATTGAATTCACTGAATATGTTTGGGGGCTGTATTCCTGCATTATTGGCTTTGTTCAGGTGTTTTGTGCTAAGAGGTTGACAGCTATGGTGAGAACTGAATTCACTAAATGGTAGCCATTTAAGTTTCAGTCTTCCTCTCTTTTACAAAACAGCTGATTTGGCATAGTGGTATGTTGCTCTGACTGTTTAGCACAGGGTCCCCTGGGTTCAAGACTTGGCAGTGAAATGTATGGTGGTAACGCAGCATTTTATTCTAGCAACTTTCCAACATTATACAAGGAATGTTTAAAATGTGTCCATGTTTTTTGAGCTTTTGCCCCCCCCCCAATACATTTTGGCTTTTTCCAGATTTCTTATGCTGCAAAGTTCAGAGATACAGCTGAGTGTCGAGTAGATTTTACAAGGAGCTGAGAGCTGCAGGGGAACAAAAGTTTAGTGCTGCTTATGCTGAGTCTGCTTGCATTGTTAATAGCACAACAGGTAGTGTAATCCTTTTGATGCAGAAGGCTGTGGGTTCTACTCCCACAGTAGGTAGATGCATTCATTGCTGATACTGTACTGCCTTGTAAAGGGGGTGGATGCTGCAGTCCTTTTTGGCGAAGATACCTAGTAACTATGAACCTGTTATCAGTTTGCCATCCATTCCCTATTGCGATATTACTAGCTCATCATTTTTTTAATGCAACATAGGCAATTTATTCCTCAAGGGCAACAAGCACTTTACTTGTAGATGAAACAATGACATATAAAGTTGTTTGCTAGCAGCAACCTCTTCATTAGTTACAGATTTCTTTAATGTGGAATTATTTAGATGACTTTTACTTCTGCAGAGATTGTGCATATTTACTGATACTGGTGGACTGCAGAAGTTTGAGGAGGCTTTTATAATGGAAATGTTCTGAAATGGGCAGTTTTGTCATTATTGGTGCATGCATTTTGTTTCATTGTTTACTGGAAAAATGTTCAAAAGAATACATTTAAAATGCTGCCTAACAACTGTACTGTACTATGCAAGGAATATAATTTAATACAATCAGGAAGGTGGATCAAAGAGCATGTGTATGTTTTATGTTCAAGGGGCCTATGATTTGAAAACGGCCCAAAGTTCATCTTTATCTGCAACTGGCAAAGTGTATTTTCTTTGAATGTGGGTTTCAATGCTGATTCAATGAATGCGAGTTTCAAGGGCAGAGAAGTTTTAATGCTAAGTCTATTTTCATTGTGAGACTGCATTGCTTTGTTTAGCAGATATCTATTAGGGTCTGTGCTGTAAAATGCAAAATAAAACATTAAAATGAAATTGAAATCATTGCAGAAGTAAAGCAGTGTGCACATTACAGTGTTTATGGTAAATGGGGCAAAATAACCAAGGAATGGGACATTGGAATGGCTGCAGGGGGGAGGCGCCATTTTGACCATGAGTTTGTGAGGGGGGAAGGGCAGCAAACTCAGATAGCTCAGGCTGAAATATACCTCTCAACTGTCCAGATTTTTGCAGAATGAATAGATTTTTGCTTCTTATTTTTGGTTTGCTCCTCATAAAATTTGTGGTTTTCTGGCAAATCATTTAGGAATGAAGTCACTAAATAATGACAGACATTGAGTTTCAGATGTCATAACCATCAAAAAATGCATGCTAAAGTAAGACCTGTTATTCTATCAACTGTCTTAAGTTTATAGAAGAGCAATTTTTAGTACTGTTTGTATGTTCCCCCAATATATTTGGCCTTGTACAGATTTCCTGCATTAAGAAGTTGAGAGGTATGTGCAAATCGCTTTATAGAATTAGGAATATCCAAACCTCTCAACCGTCCCCAATTTTGGCTCAAAATGTTGCTCTCCCCCTAATAATCCCTCTGCAAAATGGCAATTTTGGAAGAAAACGTGGAGGGTTTACAGTTATAAATAACTGTAATGATCAAAGTTATAGTTTGCTTTTATTTCTGAAATGCATGTAGATGCTCTTATTTTGTCAGCTGCTCAAGTTAACAGTACTAATATTAAAAAAGTGTCCCTTCTTTGACAGGTTCCCAGCTGTATTGTGTGGCAATTTTATATTTTTGCATCACATTTTTGGTCTGTTTTTCATAAAATTGTGGTTTTCTGGCAAATTAGTGATAAATCATTAAAGATTGAAGTTAGAAAATAATGGCAGACATTTGAGTTTCAGATTTCATACCCTTCAGAAAATTCATACTAATGCAAGACCTACTATTAATCTATTATCTTTCTAAGTTTATAAGCACAATAATTAAAAATTGTCCTTATTTTTGGGCCTGTGTCCCACTTCTAAGTATGGCTTTGTCCAGATTTCTTGCTCTGAGGTTGAGAGGTATGAGTGTCAGAGCCATCACCGTCAGCCAGAGACATTTCAAATTGTGACATGCTTGTTGCACCCCACTCCCCATTGTAGTGGCTCTGGATGTGTCCAAGCTAGGCAAAGAGCAGTTATGCAGTGTAAGTGTGCAGAGTATTTCCCCATCCAAGGTAGACCACAAGTACGACCGTGGCTTTTCATCTGTCCTTGATTTTGCAGAATGTTCTGGTTTTCTGTCATATTTTTATACTGCTGATTTATGCTTCTTATTATTCAGAAAAAGCATGCTGTCGCAGTGCCCTGTTGCTCTGTGTTTAAGTAGCAATGCTTTAATGACCATCAAGTAAGCTTGTTGGAAATTGTAAGATGCAAGTAATATTTAATATGCATACTGTTAAAGAACTGCCAACACTGAAAGCCTTTTCGTTGTTGCCATGCAAAGAATATTTACATAACTAGATAACGAATAAGCCTTAGGTATTGAAATGCATATGACAGTATTTGTAATAAAGGATAGGATTACACTATTTTCAGAAGCTCATTACATTTGTTGGAGACTTGCAGTCATTTTTGTAGGCTTTATCCATAAACTAAACAGAATGCAAATCTATCATCTGTGGTCCACAACTTGTGCAGTAATCCTTTAAACAATTTATCTTGAGCTTGTTTCTTGTTTGCTGTCATTTTTTACTTTGATCATGTCTTGCCCATGAATCAAGTAGATAGTTGTTGTCAGGCAGCAGGTCTTTTTTGGATAAGAAACATTTTTACAAGTGGGGGTATCACAGAGATTGCTACTTTCAGCATGTTACTTGGTAATTTTATAAAGCTGAATATAAATTATAATTAGAAGTGCAGTGCAAGGAGAAGTGGCTTGAGTTGAGTGCTGCTTGTTTGTTTTATACTTGATTTTGACTGGCATTCCAGTAATGTATCTAAAAAGTAATTTATTTCTTCATGCCTTCACAACCTTTGTGTTTGCATCTAGATATTAAGTAAGTTGTCATAGTCAATGCATTGAAATATTTTTTCTTCTACACTTCATTTTGTCTTGATTGGACTCTAGTAATGGCAGTTTGGCACCCAGGGCAGCATATTTAATTAAAGTTCCAGTTGTTGTGGTTTTGAACATAGCTCCACCCCTTTCCAGTTGGCCACCCCCCTCCCATTGGCCCCACCCATTCAGCTGTCTCCTGCAGCCCCCCTTTAATTTGAAGTCACCAGCCGCCACTGGATAGAACACAAACCAGAATAATAAACTGAGAGTACTGGATAATTTATCATAATAAGCACTTCAGGTTTCTAGCAATAAGCATGTCCCTACAAAACTAAACTCTGTCAAACTATTCATACACTGTATGAACATGTACACAAATGCATGGATCTCGCCATACCCACTAGAACCAAGATGCTCTCCTCCGAAAAAAGGAAGCTAATCTGGTGGTCCGCTGCCATAAGCAAACTCTACAACAGAAGGAGGAAACTGATGCGGAATAAGGTGAAGTCCCAAGACTGGAAAAACTCCCTTAACAGCCTCAACAAAAAGTTGAGATTCCGCATCAAATCCTATAAAGCTAGCTATGAAAACAGAATTGCAGCAGATAGTAAAGACAACCACAAGGCCTTCTATAGTTATGTAAAGAATCTTCACAGTAATACCTAGATTTGCTCTGAGCTATGGCACAATGGCACCTCCTATACCTAGTCAACAGATATTGCCAATATACTGCCCGACAGATTCAGTGCCAACTTTACCCCTCTCTCCCCCACCAAAGGACCAATCACAATACCATTAGATTGCCAGGCACCCAGTATTACTGCTGCACAGGTTAGAACAGCACTGTCCAAGGTCAAGAATACAGCTTCTATGGGACCTGACAATATTCCTGGCTGTATTCTACATGAACTAAAGAGTGAACTGGCGCCTCACCTGTGTGCCTTGTTCAATCACAGTCTCACCTCAGGCTTTGTCCCTACCGAAATGCGCACTGCTACAGTCATCCCTCTTCACAAAGGAGAAGCGACTACAGACCCTGGGAACTATCACGCCATTAGCCTGATGAGACTGATATGCAAAGCTATGGAATGCATCATCATAGGTTCATAGGTAGGTACCAGGCTATTGGCCCTAGGCCCTATATAAGCCTAGCCAAATGGTATTGTGGCTTTTGCTACCCAAGAAAATTATTTTCCTGTGCCCCTGTCAAGCAGAGCCACAGAAGTGATCCCCGGGGTGAATTTCCTATCTCCCATCCAATCATCAAGATTTTTCCGGAAGAGTGCTAATGAGAATCTTTGTTTGATATAGATAGGTAGTTTGTTCCAGAGCATGGAAAGTCTCTAGTACAGGAATCTATCCCTCCAGCATGTTCTGTTTATTGTGGTGACAAGGTTTAGGTCCCTAGAGCGTGTAGCTCAGGAGGGATTGGGATTTCTTTAAGTGGAGCATGTCCAACAGCTCTGGGTTTGACATAGCTTTGTATGTTAGGCAGAGATCGCCTCTGAGTAGGCGATATGCGACAGAGTAAAGCTGGAGTTTTTTGAGACGGTCTGCATAGGGCATCTGTGTGAGGCCGGTAATCCTCTTTGTGAGGTATTTCTGTGGCCTTTCCAGTTACTGTAGATGTCTTGTGAGGTACATACTAAAAGAGGTGTTGTACTCTATAATGGGTCTAATGAGTGATGAATAGAGGGTAACAATAACCTCTTTTTTCCTGGATGAGAAACCTTTTGTGATGAGGTGTGCCACGTAGAAGGATTTTTCTGACTACTGTGGCGATGTGATTATCAAAGGAGAGACTACTGTCCACCTGTGTCCCAAGATCTCTTATCACACTTTCGGTGTTAAGTAGACTACCGCCTATGTGGTAATTCATGGGTATAGTGTTTTTACAAAAGGGATGACAATGCACTTTTTGGCATTGAGCTTAAGGCCATGGCTTTGACACCAGGCATCTGTCTCAGTGAGGCCCTTTTGTAGGATGTCCCCATCATTAGGAGTTTTGATTATGGCTCCTAGTTTGCAGTCATCTGTGAACGTTGTTAGCCAAAGACCTTCTGTGTTAGCCTGTACTTCAGAGAAGTAGATACTAAACAGGAGAGGACCTAGGACTGAACCCTGTGGTACTCCACTTGTCACTGGTCTGAAGTTGGACTTAAGAGTGCTACTTTCACAGTGTGGGTTCTGTCAGTGAGCCAGTTGGCAACCCATCTTGTGACATAGGGATTTATACCTAGTTTAGTGAGTTTATCTATAATTCCAGAGTGGGGGATGGTGTTGAAAGCCTTGGAGAGATCTAGATAGGCTGTGTGAACCACCTTACCCTCATCTACGGCTTTGGTGACTGCTTCAAAGAAATCTATCAATTTTAGGAGACATGATCTGCCTTTTACAAACCCGAACTGGGTAGGGTCCAGAGACTGGAGATTACCAATGTCATTGTTTATAAGTTCCATGATGATACGTTCCATAGCCTTGAAGACCAGACTCGTCAGGCTAATGGGGTGGTAGTTCCCGGGGTCCATGGTGGCCCTCCCTTTGTGGAGTGGGATAACCATTGCTGTGCGCCATTCAGTGGGCACAAAGCCTGAGGTGCAGCTATGACTGAACATGATACTTAGGTGGGGTGTCAGTTCATTCTGTAGTTCATGTAGAACGCAGCCTGGGATGTTGTCAGGTCTCATGGATGCTGTGTTCTTGGCTTTGGAGAGTGTGTTTTTTACCTGTGTAGCCGTGATTACAGGAACTTTACATTCTTCCAGTATAGAGATGGGCCCTATAGGGGATGAGAGAGGGGTAAAGTTAGCACTGAAACTATCTGCCAGGATGTTGGCAATATGAGTTGGTTCTGTATATTAAGTGCCATTGTGCTCTAACTCAGAGCAGATCTGAGTGTTATCATGGAACTAATAAACAAGGATATAGGGGAATCTCCAAACTCTGGATTCCACACAGTTTGGTTTTCTGAGGGGTAGATCATGTCTGCTCAACCTGGTCGACTTCTTTGAATCAGTCACCAGAGCTGTGGATGAAGGCAAGGTGGTTTATAAAGCCTTTCTTGATCTGACCAAGGCCTTTGATACCATTGCCCACTTAGGAATCACAGAAAAACTCACTAAGCTAAGCATCAACCCCTATATCACTAGGTGGGCTGCAAACTGGCACACAGATAGAACCCACAGAGTGAAAGTAGCTAACTTCAAGTCAGACTGCTGACCAGTCACGAGTGGAGTCCCACAGGGTTCAGTCCTGGGTCCTCTCCTGTTTGTTATCTACTTCTCTGAAGTCTAGGCCAACACGAAGGGACTCTGGCTGATGAAGTCTGCAGACGATTGCAATTTGGGAGCTATTATTAACTCCCCAAGAGATGTTGACACCCTACAGAAAGGCCTCACTGAGACCAACGACTGCTGTCTGAACCATGGCCTTAAGCTCAATACCAAAAAATGTGTCATAATTCTGTACCCATGAAATACCACATAGGCAGCAGTCTATTTAACGTTGAATGTGTGATAAGAGACCTGGGGACCCAGGTGGACAGTAGTCTCTCCTTTGATAATCACATCGCCACAGTAGTCAGGAAATCCTTCTACATGGCACACCTCGTCACAAAAGGGTTCTCATCTAGGAAAAAAGAGGTAATTGTTCCCCTCTACTCGACACTCATTAGACCCATTATAGAGTACAACACCCAATTTTGGAATGTACCTCACAAGACATCTGCAGCAGCTGGAAAGGCCACAGAAGTACCTCACAAAGAGGATTACTGGCCTCAAACAGATGCCCTACACTGACCATCTCAGAAAACTCCAGTTTTACTCCGTAGCATATCGCCTACTTTGAGGTGATCTCTGCCTAACATATAAAGCTATGTCAAACCCAGAGCTGTTGGACATGCTATGCCTAAAGAAATCCCAATCCCTCCAGGCTACATGCTCTAGGCACCTAAACCTTTTCACCACAATAAACAGGACATGCTGGAGGGATAGATTCCTGTCCCAGAGACTTCCCATACTCTGGAACAAGCTACCCACCTATGTCAAGCAAAGTTCCTCATTAGCACTCTTCAAGAAAAATCTTGATAAGTGGATGGGAAATAGGAAATATACCCCGGGGATCACTTCTGTGGCTCTGCTCGACAGGGGCTCAGGAAAATAACTTTCTTGGGTGGCATAAGCCAGAGAACCTTGTTTGCTAGGCTTACTTAAGACCTTGGGCTGATAGCCTAGTACCTACCTATGAACCTATGAATCCCCTTTGAGCAAAACCCGGTTCCCATGAATTACCACATTGATGGTAGTCCACTGAACACACAAGGGTCTATATTATATCCTCGAATGCTTAAAAAAGCGAACGCTGACTGATCGAACTTATTTTCGCGAAACTGCAAAATATCGAAGCAGCAGAAACTCAATTTTTTTCCTAGGGAAAAAATTCGGTTGTCCGTTTCTGTTGCTTCAGTATTTTCAGTGTTATGGTGGAAAGTTACCGGCCGGATTCAGGTAAGTGTGCGATTGTGTGAATGTGAGTGTTAGGGTGATTTAGGTGAGTTAGGGTTAGGGCTCGGGTTAGGTGTGTGTGCGATTGAGTGGACATGAGGGTTAGGGCGGATGTAAGTGAGTTAGGGTTACGGAGCGTGTGAGGTGAGTGTGCGATAGTGACGGACCTTAGGGTTAGGGTTTGGGTTAAGGTAAGTGGGTAGTTAGTGGTGTGTGCATAGTTTAGTGCAGGGTTAGGTATCAGATTTTAGGTGTATGTGTGTGGATTTCTGTTTGTTTGGTGTGCTTGTGTTGTGTGTATGTGTTTTGGATCAGCGATTCTTTTCCCTAGGAAAAAAATCGCTGATCTGACAGTTCGAGATTGTAAGCTTTTGCTTAAATTAGGTCGATCAATCAGCGTTCACTTTTTTAAGCGTTCGATGATATAATATAGACCCTGTGAACACAGGCTGACAGCAACCTCTCTTTTGACCACCACATTGCCACTGTGGTCAGAAAGTCCTTGTATGTGGCACATCTCATTACTGGGTTTTACATCCAGGAAGAAAGAGGTCATTGTCTCCCTCTACTCTTCCCTCATTAGGCTAATCATCGAGTACAATGCCCCACTTGGCATGTACCTCAGTAGACACCTGCAACAACTCCCGAGGCTGCAAAAGTACCTCACAAAGAGGATCCTAGGCCTTAAACATTTTTCCTGTATGGTCAAATTAAAAAAAAACTCCAGCTATTCTCTGTCTCATATCACCTTCTTAAGAGGTGATCTCTGCTTGACTTACAAAGCCATGTCTGACCCAGCTCTGTTAGAAATGCTACAGCTAAAGAAATCCCAATCCCTCTGCACTACATGCTCCAGAGACCTCAACCTCATTACCACAATCTACAGAACAAGCTAAAGGGACCATAACCCACAGACTGCCCATGCTATGGAACAGACTTCTCATACATGTCAAACAAAGCACCTCACTGGCCCTCTTCAAGAGAAATCTTGATGAGTGGATGGGAAAGAGAATATTCACCCTGGGGATCACTCCAGTGGCTCTACTCGACAGAGGCACTGGGAACTAAGGTCCCACAATGCCAGGGTAATCCTATGGGCTAGGCTTGTAAAGGCTCCAGGGCCATTATTCTAGTACATACCTATGAACATATGGACTATATTATAATCATAAAAAACAATTTGAAATGTGTCCAGAATTCTTCTACAACTTGCAAAAGTTAAATAATTTGCAGTAGATAAAGTCTGAACACCAAAGCAACCAATGTTCCAGGAATTAGAATCACACATCTTAACCAAATTAAATTGACATAAAATAATGTTTAATTGCAATTTAAACTACCTTTTCTTGTCAGAGAGAGTAAAATCTCCACAGTACAGTCAAGTAACTTAATTTGAGGTAAAATTATGATCCAATGTTAAAAACACACAAAGGAGAGCCATACATATAATAAATAATGTATAAATGTTGAAAAAAAATTCAGGTTCTGCAATATTTTTCCGACCAATGATAAACATACAGCACAGTAACACTAGTTAAGACTGGTGTGATTAATTTGCACTTCTGACTGCATGAGACAGCCTCTAGTAATGAACATCAAACACATTGCACTTCTGAGAGAAATATTGAAGTTTCCTTAGAAACTTTCAAAAAACAAGCATTTGTCAAAGACAGAAGCCAAATAAATACTACTACAAGCAGAAATTACCACAGGAGTTACTGTAAAAGAAGTGACAGAATACATATTTTTACATAAACATAAAAATGTAAAGAAAATAATAACTATAATAAAAGCAGGAAATGCATCCTCAAATTGGTCTTATCTGAACAATAAGATGGAAAAATCAACACTGGATCCTGTGAAGAGTCAGAGGGCATTCTTCTTCTTTGGACGGCAGAAAAAGACTTAACACTCGCTTCCTGTGACACCTGAAGGCTTCCCTCTCAGGATATGCTCAGCCAATCAACTGTCACAGGAAGAGAGGGGAGTCTGAGGTTTTGAAAGCTGGCCAGTACTGGGTTACATTGGCAAATAACCACTGAAGCAGTGGGAATGACAAACATAGTTCACAGCAGCTTATGGCCAACATTCTTAGCACTAAACTTCTGCAATATATAAGGTAATTTTAAAATGCATGCTCCCTAGAAAATAAATACAGTATTCCTCTCATCTCTGAAAAAACTGATTTCTTAATGATGCTAAAGAAGAAGTCCCCAAAGTTTTAGTAATTTGTGCTCTATACCTCATACCTCCCTCTCATGAACATTAATGAGAGACAGTAAAATTTGTTTCCTGTTTTATTCATAAGAATGCTTATTTCCTTTTTCTATTTGTCATAACTCCAAAACATATAATATATATATATATTTATTTTATTTATTTATTTATTTATCATTTGTTGACCGGGAAAGTCCGACTAGGTTCCACAGAGCCTGTTTTCAGTGGAGGCCCGGGGAGAAATGCTCCAGATGTGTATATATATATATATATATATATATATATATATATAGATAGATAGATAGATATATATATATATATATATATATATATATAAGCTGTATTAAGCAGTATTTCCACTGAGCAAGACTGTCTGGTCAACCTGGGAACATTCCTCCGCATAAGCACCACAAAGGAAGCTTTCTTAAGATAAAGCTCAACACAGAAATAGAGATGTAGACAACAAGACTGTCTAATATTCACTTTAAGTATTACCTGCTGACAGACTCAATATATATGAGGAGTACTGACTATTTTTTTATTTTACTGAATCCCAGAGGCTGGCTGTGACCAAGTAATCATGCCAATACCACCACCGTGCGTGCGCGCGCACACACACACACACACACACACACACACACACACACGAAGAAAAACTTTGCATGGCTTTGAGAAGGCCATCATAACAAATGACAACGGCATTTCTTTAATCTTACCTCTGGTTCTGCACTTCTGGTAGTGGAGCTTTTTTGTTCTTCCCCAGAGATGACAGAGGTGAACTCATGATGAAAACATTTACTTTGACTATAAAATAAAGAAAGAAAATATGATTACTTTTATATGTTTATAAGAAAGACAAATGATAACACGTAAAGAACAAATGGAATGTCTTCACTCTCCCATATCACCTTACTAGTGTGTGCTTACCCTAAACTTGCGGCTGCACCTAACCCCAACCCCAACCATGCACATCACTTCATGAAGACCTCTTTTCCTATCAGTACCACACACACTGATAATCTGCCCTCTTAGCTAGCCCTTACACTAATCTTAACTCAGAAACACTCTCATACATACTTTGATTCCTTCACGAACATAAGCACAAACACAGCATGAAGTCTATCCTCTTCCATAGCCCTTATTCATTCTTAACCCACAAACACTTGAGCGCTCGTGCATGCACACACACACGCATCGGGTGCTGATTTGTCTGAACATGGGCTAAATTCTTTGCTAGGCTTATAAGGGCCTCAGGGCCCTTGATCCTATCATCCTATGGAGTAAGGGCCTATTTTCACCTACAGCCTTGTTACATGAAGAAAACATAAAAGAACAAAGTAAAAACAATATCATGAGGACTAAGTACAACAAAGTGCATAATGTTATAAAAATTTGTTAGGAACCAATGTATTTTAAATAGCAGATTGACGAAGGCACATTCTGATATGAAATGCATTTTAGCTTGCTTATCAGATTTCTAGCTATATGAGAGTATGAGATCAGTGAGTAATGAATAAAGCAATAACCCACAGCTGGGTGTGGGTAATGCTGGATTTATCCACGGTTTGTGTGGTTTGGTTTATTTATTTTATTTTATTTATTTATTTATTTTTATTTATTTTATATTTGTTGACCGGGCTAGCCTAGCTGGATACATATCCATTTTCAGCAGAAGCCCGGGGAGAAAAGCTCCACGCACAAATACATTAAGGCATTAAAAACTTAGAAAAAAATGACTAGCTTAAATTATACAGCATAACATGTAAAGAAAGTGCATTTTGTGAATACTGTACAGAGACATTAGAGTAGAGTTTGGAGATAAACATATCCTAATTCAATAGAGGGGTTACAAATACAATCAGGCAACAGTTAAACATAGTAATTAAGCATCAACATTCATTTGAGAGAAAAAATAAAAACCAATAAGTAAGAGAAAGAAAAATAGAGACTAGGAAGGACAATAATGCAAGTAAGAAGGGGTTAGTAGTTGATAGTCAATGACTCTCAAGGTGGGGTATTTGTTATAAAGCATGAGAGGAGGGGAGGAGAAAAAGTGAAGAGTATTTTTCAATCAGGCTTTGAGCAGGGACAAAGCCATTGCCTTTTTAGGTAATGTCTGAGGTGTTTCTTAAAGAGTTGTGTAGATGAGAGAGAAGTGAGTGTATTTGGAAGCTTATGCCAGATTCTACCAACAACATTGGAAAAGAGTGAATCTCCTGCTTTGTTATTAGATATATTGTTGGCAATGTGTAACTTATTAGCTGAGCGTAGTGTTGTAAGATTTTTGTATGGGGAGATCAGATTAGAGAGGATAGGGGTGTTGGTGGGGTGGTGCAGAATCTTTTGTGCAATCAGCAGTTGATTGTATTGTAGTTGGTTTTGTAGTTCTAACCAACTTAGTTGTTGAAGGTTGAGACAGTGGTGGGTTCTATAAGGGAAGCCAGTGGCAAATCTAGTAATATTATTATAGCTAGTTTCCAGTTTGGAAAGATTAAGCTTAGACAGATTGGTATAAATGGCAGATGCATAGAACAGGGTAGAAGTAAGCTGAGTCTGGGCAATAGATTTCCTAGCTAGTGGGGTAAGGAAGGGTTTTATTCTATACAGGGAGCTTAGTTTTTTATTGATGGTTTTTATAGTATTGTTAACATGGACATCGAAGCTGAGTTTATGGTCAATAGTTATGCCGAGGAGACGAGCAGTAGAGTCAGGGGAAATACAAGTACCATTGTCAGAGGTAATGGTAAAGTGGATCTGTGGGGATTTTTGGGTGGGAGTAATAAGTAAAAGTTTTGTTTTTTTGGGGTTAAGGAGGAGGCAGTGTTGGGTAAACCATTTTTCTACTTTGTTAAATACAGTTTGGGTAAGGGTCTGGAGGGAGGAGGAAGACTTGGCAGTACAGATAAGCGTAGAGTCATCATACTGTATACAGGAGGTTTAAGGAAAAGCAGTGTAGAGATCATCAATGAAAATGGAAAAAAGAAGAGGTCCTAGGATAGAGCCTTGGGTTACTCCAGTGTCCACTGGGAGGGGTGGGGATAGTTTATTGTCCCAGAGTACTGCTTGCTTTCTGTTTTCAAGATAGGATTTAAACTAAAGGATTGCTTGTTGGTCAAGATATTGGGCTTTTAGTGCATTGATAAGTAGGTTATGATTAACCATGTCGAAGGCTTTTGATAGATTGATAAATAGAGCAGATGAGAGAGAGTTGTTGTATTGATTCTTGTTAATACAGTCAGTAAATGTTAGCAGGGCAGATGTAGTGCTATGAAAGGGCCTAAAACAGCAAGTAGTGAAGGAGACAATCAGTAAGCAGAGCAGCCCAGACAGAGAAGATGAAGCAGGTGAGTGGCTTCAAGCGGAGCAGGTATAGTTGTAGACCAAGGATAGAGAGAGGAAACAAAATTGCATACTAGTCTGCTAAGGGTAGACAGTGATAGGAGTAGCGGTTAGGGGCAGTGAAGGAGAAATATAAGGAGTGATTATGCAACAGGGTAAGGGAGGAGAAGCTGGAAAGAATAGTGTAAAGAGGCGAATTAGTACAGATGGAAGGGGGTGATGGCCCGAGTGACCAAACAAAGCCAACTGTGGGTAAATCCAGCATTACCCACACCCAGCTGTGGGTTATTGCTATTACACAATGACATTATTTAACAAAAAAATCCTTGCTTTTCTTAAATGATGTGTTTTTCTGCATTCATGTTATGTCTTAGGGGTTGCTTGATGTATTGCGTATGTGTATGGGACTTATGTTCCCATGCTTACACAGTACACTGGTAGTTTGAAAAGAAATTTTCTTTATTTTCTCATCTGTGTTGACTTGTATTCCCTGTACACAGCTAGGGAGTAAGAGAAGCGTCATCCTGTAACCCAGGAAAGGATGTGCTGAGTGATTGTGAGGGGTCTGATGGTTGGCATGTACCGGGGAAGAAAAGTTTTGTTTTATTTTTTATGTGGAAGGTATTTGTAAGTTTGCGTGTCAGACACGATGTTCTTTCTACAAGAAAAGTCAGGTATATTTCTGACTTCTTTTTTTTTTTAATTGACTTTTCTTGCAGAAAGAATGTTGCGGGTGATTTAGTAGTTTAGCAAGTTCACAATGTAAAAGAGTGTTGCATATGGTGACAAGGAAGTTCGGCCACTCAATAATACCGTTGCAGATGGACTTTTCCTGTTGGTATATGCTTGATTTACAACGGGCACGCTGGTTGGGCTGACCAATCAGCGTGCTTGTTTTTGAAAATTAATGGCCATTCATTGTGTAATATGTGATAAAAAACAGGTTTGATGAGAATTCTTGTACTAAGATAGGAATGTTGATAACCTATTGATAAAGGCAGTAGTGTAAGTGGCTAGATAAAGTCCAAGTGCAAGAATAAATAGTCTCTAGTATATAACACAACACCAAAGAAAAACTAAATGAAATAACAGAACTGCACAACTGAGCTGGAATTGATAGTTCTTACTAAGGGATGTTCTGTATCACTGCCCCCTTGAATCACAAAAAACAAATAATCGATAAACTTTTTATAACATACAACCTGAAAATAGTTGAAACAAGGTTTTAGAAATTCCTGTTCCCACCACCCCATCACAACATTGGCGAACGAAGGGGCAACCGCTGACCCCATAGCTATGCCTTGAACTTGTTTATAATAACAATTATTAAACAAGAAATAATGATTATTCAAAATGACCAGTCTCCAGGTTTGAATGATGCAATTAATATTACATGCTTCTTAAAAGATTGCAGGGTGTATGTTAACAAAAGTAGTTCAAACAATGTCTAATGTATTGCCTCTTTAAGTGCTTGTATTTAATAATTGTGGTTTCATTGATTTTAATTGAATTTAATTGTTTTTTTTTGAGTATTTATATGCTTTGTTATTCAGTATGTTTTATATTTCTGAGGAAGTCTGGATTGACGAAAGCGGAGATTAAATATTGTTTTACGCTAAAGTGCTGGTCCTATTTCATCCTGGTCAAGTTTGTTCTATTGCTCAGCTGTGCAGTTCTGTTATTCCCCTAGTATATAAAAGGTGAGCAATTAAACAACAGTACTTCGCTAGGCTGAAAAGGTGCTATTTTACTGCTTTTTAAAATGCAAAGACTGCTGGAATTTGTAATGTGTGTAGGAGAGAATTCTATAGATTTGGAAAGTACAGTTGTATAAGTAAATTTACTGCAACAGTAGATGTTTGAATGATCACTGCTGCAGTAGCCCAAGATATATGGGTTATATCCTTCATAGGATATAACAGTCAGACAGCTTCCAAAACTTCAAGGCACCTAACATGTGCCCAAGCTGAACTGACTAAAAAGACAGGCTTGGGAGTGAAGACCTTAAGAGCTTTCATGCCAATTAAGATATGAAGGCTAAGCCCAGACAAGACACTTCTAAGAAAAGAAAAAAAAATATATGCATGCATGTATATAAGCATATATATATATATATATATGTATGGATCTAGGATGTTTGATCGACAGATCAAATGTCCGAATCCATTAAGTGCGAGCATACTTATGCAAAAGTGCTTTTCACCAAAGAAGCACTTTCGCAAAAGTATGCCTGTTGCCGAGGCCGTACTACGGTGCAGATAAGGGAAAATTCCCTTTTCCCCACTGTAGTGCGGTCTCGGAGGGAGAATATTAAAGTTGGGGGGCGTGGGGGGGCACAGTCCCCCACATGGGGGGTTGCAAAAATGTAAATGTAGTTTTTTTTTTTATTGACACGTTTTAACGAAAGCGCTTTTTCAGTTAAAGCGCTTTCGTTAAAGTGTGTTAGGTGGTTATTTATTTATTTGTTTTATTTTACATTTGTTGACCGGGATAGTCCGACTGGATGCATGTCCATTTTCAGCGGAGGCCCAGTGAGAAAAGCTCCAAGGGTAAGCAGATACAGCATTACATAATACCAGCATTACATATTACAAACAGACTATTTACAGAGATTACATAAGAAAGCAAGTTAAACATGTTCCACAGGTTAGAGTTAATCCCAAGTGTATATCAGGATTAAATTAAATTGCACAGTAAAATGGTTAACAGATTTTTACACATTCTAGAGAGAGCTAGCCAGGCTTGATACAGTGACATAGCCAGTTAAGTGACAAATGTTGCTTGAGTCTAGTTTTAAATTGACCTAAGGTGGAAAGTAAGGCAATATCACCTGGAAGAAAGTTCCAGGATCTACTTAGAGAGTTTGCAAAGAGAGAGTCACCGGCTGTGTTATTAATTTTGCTAGTCTAAATTAGTAGTTTGTTAGAGGATCGAAGTGGTCTAGGATTGTTATAGGGGGTGATAATATTTTTAAGTGCAGGATTATAGAGGATTTTATAGGCCATAATCAGTTGGTTATACTGGATTAGGCTGGGTAGTTCAAGCCACCCAAGCTGGTTTAGATTGATGCAATGATGTGCCCCTAAATGGCAGCCCAGTGGCAAACCTGGCAATGTGGTTGTAGCAAGTTGAGAGTTTGTTAAGGACAGTCTTGTTTAAATTCGAGAGTAGAGGGGATGCATATAAAGGGTTGAAAGAAGGTGAGAGTGAGTTATAGCAATTTTAGCTGGAGGGGTTAGGAAGGCTTTTATTCTGTAAAGTGACCCTAGTTTTTTATTGATGGTTTTGATAGTTTGGTTAACATGTAGGTCAAATTTTAGATTATTATCTATGATGACACCTAATAGTTTTGTAGAGGGGTCAGGGGAGATTATTGTGCCATCATTTGAATTTATGGTAAAGGTAAAAGCGGTAGACCTACGTGTTGGTGAAAATAACAGCATTTTAGTTTTTTTTGGATTTAGGATCAAACGATGTTCAGAAAGCCAGTTTTCTATTGTATTAAAGGTGGTCTGGGTAGCTGACCATAACTCTATTGGAGATGTGGTCGAGCAAATCAGAGTAGAGTCATCAGCAAATTGGATACAGATGACTTTTGGGATGACAGTACAAAGGTCGTTAATGAAGATGGAGAACAGCAAGGGCCCTAGTATAGAGCCTTGTGGTACTCCAAGGTGTTAGGTAGAAGGTTAGAGAGTTTGTTCTGCCAGAGGACAGCATGCTGTCGACCATTCAGTTAGGATTGAAACCATTCAAGGGCTCTAGTATCTAGACAGAATGTTTGCAGGGTGTGGATTAAAAGTTGGTGATCAACCATATTGAATACCTTGGAAAGATCCAAGAAGAGGGCTGAGGATATATAATTATTGTTGCAATTATGGTTTACGGTGTTGGTAAAGGCTAGGAGGGCTGAAGTAGTGCTGTGATGAGGATGGAAGCCATGCTGAGTGTCTGCCATAAGGTGATTCTGGATTAGGTGGTGCATGAGTTGTCTATAAATACATTATTCCATAATCTTTGCAAGTGGAGAGAGTATAGCTATTGGCCTATAATTGGAGAATTCAGTAGAGCTGCCTCCTTTGTGA
This sequence comes from Protopterus annectens, assembly GCF_019279795.1. Lineage (NCBI taxonomy): Eukaryota > Metazoa > Chordata > Ceratodontiformes > Protopteridae > Protopterus > Protopterus annectens. The sequence goes on from NC_056726.1 coordinate 1,684,188,932, forward strand.
AGTGGGATTACATAGGATGTTTTCCAGATGGTGGGAATTTTAGATTCTACTATGGTTCGATTGATTAGTATTGAGACAGGGTAAGCAATAGCATTAGCTGATTTTTGTAGGTACTCGGCAGGGAGTTGATCAGCAGAAAGTGTAGTGGGTTTTATTTTTTGATCAAGGTACGGATAAGTGAAGTGGCAACTGGTTGGAAGCTGAATGCGAGTAGGTTTCTAGGGGTGCTACTTTCAGGACCAGGGGAGCTAGGAGGTAGTTGGCTAGCGAGGGCTTGAATTGTCTCAGTAAAGAATCGGTTAAAACTGTTAGAAACATCTTCAGGAGTTTTATCAATAGTAGCAGCAGGGATTGGGGTTGAAGTTTGTCCAGGATGTAGTAGATTATTTAAACCTGCCCAAAACTTCTGAGGGTTATTTTGATTTACTGTCTGTAAATTACAGTAGTATTGTTTTTTGTCTTGTAAAATGAATTTTTTAGTTTCGTTCCTGGATTGCCTGTATTTAATGTGATCTTGGGGGTCTTTAGAAGAACACTATAAAGCCCATGCTTTGTTTCTAAGGGCAATTTTGAGTTTAGATTCTTTGGAAAGCCAAGGCGCAGTTTTTGCCTTTGTTCTCTTTGAAAGAACAGGTGCATGCAAATAAAGGATCTCAAGGAATTTGTTGTTAAAGTATGCTACTGCTTCCTCTAAGGGGAGGTGTTTTAGAATAGACCAATTACATGAGTTCAGTTCTTGTTGGAATTTGGCAGGGTCAAAGTTTATATTGTTTCTAACCTTTCTGAGTAAGGGTTTTTGGGAATTAATGACTTTGTGCTTAATTACATATGTGAGAAGGTGATCACATAGGCCATCAGGGAGGGTACCAGAGGTGTACAGTTGGGGTGACTTTTTATGAGTACCCAGTCAAGTATGCTTTCTTTTTGGTTGGGTTTACCTATCCTGGTAGGGGTGGATATGATTTGTGTAAATGCATGCAGGTTAATATGGGTGGTTGGGGATTCTGAAGAACAGGTGCCCCAGTCTATGTTAAAGTCTCCAGGTAGTAGGGTTTCTTGGGGGTAGTGACATGATAGCCAGTGCAGGATATCTTCAAGTGTAGATATATTGTTACCTGGGGGTATGTACATACAGATGATATTAATGCATTTATTTTTATTAAGTTGCAATTTGGTGGCAAGAATCTCCAAGAGATTAATCTGAGGTGGCTGTATTACATCTATGGTGACATTCAACACAGATTTATAGAGTACAGCTACCCCACCCCCCTCCTCGAAGCATGATCCAGCCTGTGTATGTTGTACCCAGGTGGTAACACTTCATTGTCTGTAGTGTTAGGTTTTAACCAGGTTTCAGATAAACAGAGAATCTCAGGGGAGTGGACATCCAGAAGTGCATGCAATTCATGTACCTTGTTATTAATGCTTCTAATATTGAGATGACAGGCTAGGACAGAGTTAGTTGGCCTATTAATTGTAGGTTTGTAGCTTAGATTGCAAGTAGAGGGGATAAGTGTATCTGAAGTGGGTGGGCCAGGGTTGGGGTGAATATCATATACTTGGTGATGAACTTCAGGAATGTGTTTATTAGTTTGTGGTAGTGTTTGAATCTAGAGCTAATGTACCTGGGGTTGAGATGTTGATAGACTGAACAAGATGTTGGATAGGACCTGGTACTGTAAGTATGGTTGAAGGTGGGAGGATTTACAGATGAGGTGATAGTATGGCCTTTTGGGACCTGAAATCCTGTGAGAAACTGGTTTTCATACAAGGTAAAAAGGTATGGTGTGAACAAGAGGGGTAGTAAAGAGGAGTATATCATTATCTGTGATTCAGCTAGTGAGGTAAGGAACTATTTTACCTGGTGATGCAACACCAGAAGATAGAGTGGTGAGGTAAAGGTACTGGAAGGGGGATGGAAGAATGCCAGATGAAAGCTAATTGGTGCTATTGAAATGTAGGTAGAAGAATGGGGGTGGGAGGAATTATCCCCGATGAAAGCAGATAGGATCTAGAAAGTGGGGGAGTGGCTATAGTACTATAAATTTAGAGGTAGTGGGGCGGGAGGGAATTGGGGGCAGGGAGGGGAGCGAAGAGAGGCCGAGCGCAGCTTATGGCTAAGCTTGTATAGGCCCTAGGGCCGATAGTCTAGTACCAACCTATGATAGTGAAGATGCACACAGCACCTTGTAAGACTACTGTTGTTACATTATTATTGGATAGGAACTGTTGTGTTAATTTAAATAAACTACTTGAAGTAATGTATTTAAACAATGTTAAAATGGTTGCTTGTATTAATGAAACATGTCATTCTGAAGAAGTCTTGATATTAAAGAAGATGAAAGCGCTAAATAATACAAGAGTTGCTGGTGTTTTCCTTTTAATTCTTTTTGAATGCTTTTGTGTCACGAAGTTCGTTCTTAGTTAGTGAAATTTATCTTTGTTTTTAGTGCAGTTTTTACCAGTTGTAAGTCTTTTATACCGTGTGACAAAATGGCAGGGAACATAACACCTAACTCGGGCTCCAGTAGCCAGCCGATGACAGAAGCAACCATGAACAGGACACCGATGGATCTAACAACAGTTCTTATGAAATTATCTGAAGGGATTAGGATGGCACAGGATCTCTTCTCGAACCTGAACAACTGCCTTTCAACATCGACAAATGGAAGGACTTCCCTGGTCCATAACGAACACTTGGACCACACCGAACCCATGGCCACAACAAGTAACAACGGAACCAGGATGGAAGAATGGACCACGCATGGTCTGGGTCTTTTGCTTACTCAGAAGGAAACTAACCCCTTCCGTCACTCTTACCAAGTTGCTGGAGCAGAAATGTATTACCCAAAAAACAAGAGGATCTCACAGAATACTAGGTCCCTGATTACTTGGTTTGAGAGACTGATTAAAACCTACAAAAACCTAGAACATGACAACTTCTATTTGGAGACATGTTTGGAGCTAAATATAGTTCCACAGGGTCTTAGATGTAACAGATTCCCCAACAGGACCTCTCAAGACTCTCAGTTATATAAAGAACTGGTTAAAATATGTAATGACTCTGGTCTAACGGCCAACAAAGCCCTTTTCCAAAGCCACACTGAGGGTACGGCCACCTTCAAGACTCAAATAGATGAACTCCAAACACGCATCCAGCAATACCCCACATTTAATGAATACTCAGAAATATGGGATAATGTACTGCACAGGATTACAAGACATGTGCCAACATTAATTGAACGCAAAAAAAGCAAATTACTCAGGGACATGAAACAGTACGAGGAGGGTAATGTGTACCCAATTAAGTCAACACTCTCCAGAAACATGTGTAGGGGCAAGGAGAATATCCCACAAGCAACTCAATGCCAACAACAGAATCCCAAGGATTAAATAATGGACTCAACGCACCCCAAAAGGATGGATCCCTTCTAGCACTAAGTCCACTAGTTGAGATCAACTCCACAACCACACATAGGAGCCCGCAAACCCCGCTCCAAAACCAGCTGAGCCCACAAATGCCACTCCAAAACCAGCCGGCAAGGAACAGACCGGACACCAGTGAATGGGACCAAAGCAGCAACAACAGTACAAACCAGACTGCACCGGATTATACAACCAACCAAGGAGGGGACTGCCAGACCCTGTGCCCAAGCGACAGGTCCAATAATAACACAATTGATAACAACAATATTTTTTTATTTCCAGCCAGGCTCACTACCAGAACCAGGACTTACACCAGGTTCAGACCTGGGGGCTATGGAAGCAACTGGGGCCACAATAACAACAATAATGAGGGGGAATGGGGGAACAACAATCACAGGGACAGAGGGAGAGGGAACAGAAAGCAGCAATGATTTTGTCACAACTAACCCCCCCAACCACTTGCCCTGTCTCCAGAACCTAGCCCCAGACAACATCAACCCAAGACCATCTTGTGTGGGTGACATTTTCAACCTGACCACACAAGTTTTTTCGGAAAGCCACCGTGAGGTACTGAGGAAAGGCTTTTTGTACATCCTGGCACAGAGAGTCAACACAGCAAACATTATCCTGGACCTCAACTGCTACCTGAAGAAATTACAATTGAAAATAAACACACAACAGCATGATGAGGATGATGAAAAAAGCTCGGATGACGACAGGCCCCTTACTACAAGAAGCTTGTATACTCTAGCCCTCTCCAATACTTTGGGCCTATTTGCAAGAATCTGCAAAATGGATATCAGGAAACTCCTTTCTGATAAGTCTTCCACAAAATGGCATAACTTCAACAGAGAAGAAAGACAAGCCTGGAAAGAACTCAGCCAAGACAAATCCCTCCAGATCATGAAGGCAGATAAAGGATCTGGGACAGTAGTGATGCAGTAGGAAAGGTACATTCAAACGCTTGAGAGATCACTTACTGATGACCAGTTGTACAAAAAATCAGCATCAAGCAGGTTCAACAACACTTTAAACAAATTGACAACCTCCTATTAGAACTGTACCTAAAGGATGAGATCACACAGGATGAAAAGGATTTTATGCTGATCACAAAACCTAGCCTTGGGAAATTGTTCTGAATCCCAAGGTACACAAAAATCCTGACGATTCACTTTTCCACCACGTGGTCTCAAACCGGAGGACAAAAACTGAAAAAATATCTCAGTATGTCGACTACATCCTCAGCCAGATTGTTCAAAGCAGCAAATATTACACTAAGGACTCCTGGACATTTCTGAGTGATATCTCCAAACTTATTCTGGAAGGAGGGGAATATTTTTTGGTTACCTTGGATGTAGAAGCACTCTACACAAACATCCCCCACACCAGAGGACTGACCCTTACCAGACAATACTTAAGCAGGCACTCCAACCCGAGTGTGACTAAGATTAATACTGTATGCAGGCTTACAGAAGCAGTGTTAAAGAATAATTTATTTCATTTCAACGGGAACCTTTACCATCAGCAGAAAGGAGTAGCCATGGGGTCTAAGATGGTCCCAGCTTATGCTAACTTAGTCCTCAGCGCCTGGGAAATAGAAAAAGTTGAAATGCTTCCCAGTTTCAATAACATCATAATGTACAGACATTACATTGATGACATCTTCTTTCTCTGGAGGGGGGGGCAGACCTTCCCTGAACAGCTTCCTAAAACCCTCTTCCACAGTCTTGACTTCCTGACCCTCACAGTGGGAGACATTGGTACGGCAACCCAGTTCCTAGACATCCACCTTACAATAGACACAGAAAGTGGCCAGTTTGACTCCAATATTTACCGCAAGCCCGCCTTTAGGAATGATTATTTGGAGTTCAGCAGTGAACACCCACAATTCATGAAAAAGAACACTGTGAAGGGGCAGTTTATCCGGCTGACCAGATTCATTTACAAAGATGAGGTTTTCCTGACACAAGGATTTTACCTTAGAAATTTATTTTTAGAATGAAAATACCCAGAGCACTTAGTGGACAATCTCTTCCAAGAGGTTTTACAGCACAGGCACTCCAGGTATCTACCGATCCTGGAAACCGGCTTCACAGTAACATCACCGAACAGACCGAACAAAAGGGACTGAGTGGCGAGTTTCCCCCCTGCCTATGTCCACTGACATGTTCGGAATTAGAGGAATCCTTATCAACAACTGGGACATCCTTGGATGAGAGAAAGGCTTAACAACTGTACTTGGGGCAGCCCAAAACTTTTGCTTCAAATGAACCTTCTCTTGGATGTTTGTTTGAGAAAAACAAATGCCCATCCCTGCAGGAAGGGATGGCAACAGACCCTGGGATGTATGACTGTGGCAAATGCGTGGCCTGTGTTTTTGTACGAAAGGGCAACAACATCTCTTTCCCGCACTACAATAGAACTGTCCAATTTCATGACCACTTTGACTGCAACTCTAAAAATGTGGTTTACTGTGCTATTTGTGTACGCTGTGAAAGTTTTTATATAGGCAAAACCAACAGAAAGCTAAGTGACCGCATAAAGGAACACACCGCAGCAATTCGCAAACAGGACAGTTTGAATGCCTTAGCTAAACATAGCACACTCTGCCTGAACTTCACAGGCTTTAAGTTTACGGCATTAGAAAAAATATATGAGTTCGCAGGAGATGTAAACACGCTCTTGCAAGTCCGGGTGCTAAAATGGCAGATCGAACTTAGAGCAGATGTCAGCCCAGGTCTTAATGAAAGCCTAAAACATCAAATGTGCCTTAAAATGGTATAGAGATTGAAAGTATTGAAATGTGAGTTAACTTGATTTCATCAGAAATATGTCATATAGTATCTGAAAGTATACAAATGCGATCTGACTGGTCTTATAAAGATAATAAAGTTTTTTTTTTGTTTTTTTTTTTTGCACATGACCCCCACTTTATACACAATACCTCAGGCTTCTTTCCAAGTTTCTGTTCCAGGTATAAGTGTTGCACACGACAATACAGGATTTACATGGCACCCCACCTGGTTAATTGATCTACCTTTTTAATGATAATGAAGATGCGCACTGCACCTTGCAAGACTATGTTGTTACATTATTATTGGATAGGAACTGTTGTGTTAATTTAAATAAACTACTTGAAGTAATGTATTTAAACAATGTTAAAATGGTTGCTTGTGATAATGAAACATGTCATTCTGAAGAAGTCTTGATATTAAAGAAGACAAAACCGCTAAATAATACAAGAGTTGCTGGTGTTTTCCTTTTAATTCTTTTTGAATGCTTTTGTGTTTTTGTGTCACGAAGTTCGTTCTTAATATATATATATATATATATATATATATATATATATATATATATATGTATATATACACACAAACACACACACACACACACACACACACACACACACACACACACACACACACACACACACACACACACACACACACACATACACATATACACAGATCTACTTTAGATTGTCAAATTACCACAACACAGAAATGTCCAACGCTAAGACAAAAACAATGAAAGTTTAGAAAACTGAAGAGTGCACAACACTGGAAATTAGAAGAGCGAACTAGCTGTATATTTTGAATGGAGATCGCGGTACAGTAAAGATCGGGAAATCTACCCTTATCCTCAATGTAGCGTGATCTCAGAGTTGGTATATATAATTTGCTGGTATAAGAAATTAAACACTCAGCATGTGTATTGGACGTGGGAGAAACCCCACGGAAACATAGAGGAACATGCAAACTCCAAACAGGCAGTGGTCAGAGGTAAGGATCAAACCTTGCACCTTTTGCATGGGAGGCAAAGACACTGTCATGCTGCGAGCCCAGCTATCTGTAATTTTGTAAATAATTCTATGTCATTTGTGAATATTGATATGATTTATACAGAACTGTATGTTATGTACTGAGCTAAGATGTATCCACAGTGTACCCTGCTGGAACATAGACGATTAGCTTGCAAAACAAGAATAGTTGAGGTTAAGTTACTTTATAGCTGGGCCATAAACAAACGATGTTATATCTCAGTTTCAGTTCAGAAGCAGCACAATGTCTAGAGCTAAAAGTTTTTTGTAATGTCTTGGAGAGAAGTGATTACTAGGTTTTAAATATAAAAGTGTTTTATTGTTTTACGACTTTGAAGATCTGCAAAGATTTGAGAGGTATGTATTTCTCACACAGAGATGTTAAATTCTGTTAAGTTTCTGTTTAGTCTGGGAACTGGAGTCAGGTGACAAAGAGTGATGTCATCCAAGTTGGCCTAGCCATAATGTTTGATATTAATTTGGGAACTCTCTCAGAGAGAGACTGTGCAATTTTTGTATTTTGTCTTGGATCTAACAAGAATATCCACTCATTATCACCATCTGCACTTGCCTGGCTGTAAGTAAGATTTAGGGCATAGTATTTCTTTTAGATATAGATAGGAATATAGTAAATATTAGTTTAGATGTTTTCTGCATTTATGTGAGACTGTCCTGCAAAGTTGTTTTAAAATATTTCCTGTGATTTTGAACTCTGACGTTACTGTGTTGATGTACTGAGTACTCTCTTGCCCTGTTATTATTTATTATTAAATATATTGAAACCTATCATTGTGGCTGATAGATGTGAGACATACTTAAGCTGTTAGAGTACTTGCATATGTTTTGATGACACTGTACAGGCCACTCCTAATTGCCTGGTGCTTGGTCAAAACTTCTATTTGGATTATTAGTAACATTACACAGTAGGATTGGACACCCTTTGTTAAGGGCCTAGAATAGCTGATAAGAGTGGATGGTGGCAGTGCTAACTACATTATAGTCTGGGCAGAAGGGGGCATAGCTAGTAAACCTGTGCCAGCTTTTCCCATGTGTGTGTGTGTTTGCATGTAAATCAAATCTCAAAGTGTGTGTGTTTGTGTGTGTCAGCTAGTTGGGCAGGGACACAAAGCCCTGGTTGGATGGAGACGGTGCTGGAGGTTTTTGCTTGACCACTCAGCTGAGATCTCAACCTTATAGCTGTGCCAGTGGGGAGTCTTATTGGGGATCTGGACAAAAAGGGAGAAACCAGCCCCAGACTGACTGTGGTCTCTGTGTGCTCTTAAGGGAAATTGTACTTTACTGTGTGTATACATCCCTCAATGTTGCCAGTGGTGAGGACTGAGGCTTCTTGATTACTGGGCCACTGCAGGGGCATCATATATTAATTGGTTGACAGTGGTGGGATATCCACATCACATATTAATTCGTTGACAGTTGTGAGATAGCCACATCACATATTAATTGCTTGTAGTGGTGTGGCTATTGAATTCCTGTAGCCTGTGTACAGTGGTCACTGAAGGTGTTTGTACTCTCAATCAGCCACGCAGTGAGCATTCAAAGTTTCACATCACAGTTGTTTTATTTATTTTTTTGTTTGTTAGCTTAGTCAAGGAAAGCAGGCAAGCATGTCAGCAGAGGAGTATAGCAAGCTGACAAAGAGCCACTTGGTTGAGATGTGCCAGGCTAAAGGACTGGTGCATGCCAACTTGACTAAAGCAGAAATTGTTGTAGCTTTGGGCACAGCTGCATCACAGACCAGTGATCAGGAGGACAACCAGGCTGGCCTTGGAGATTAAATACTCTAAGAAAATGGAAAGCTCAACCTATCCACAGAGGACTTAAAAATCCATCTGGAGTTAGAGAGACTTGAGCTGGAGGCCAAGCGTTTGAAAATAGAAGCAGCAGAAAGACTGAAAGTCTAGAGGGTGAGAAAAATGAGAAACTGCAATGTTTAGAGGCTGAGGAGAAGAAGAGGCAGTGGCAACATGAAAAGGAGATGCTGCCTCTTTGCCAGAGTCATGGAGGTAATGGGGAAGGAAGTAACTGAACCCCTGAAGCAACAAAGGTGAGTAAATTTCTTCCACAATTTACAGACGGGGATAATTTTGATAGTTTTTTTCATATGTTTGAGAGGGTATGTAAACAGTATAATGTTGACCAAGAGCTCTGGGTACAGTTCCTGACCCCCTTACTCCATGGTAAAGCTCTAACTGCTATTTCTAAATTGTCTTACATTGATTGCTTAAATTACACTACAGTCAATATGTGTTTGTTAGTATGCTTTACGTTAACACCTGAAGCTTATAGAAAAACATTTCGTGAGCATAGACGCAAGGCAGATGAAAGTGTGTGTGAATATGTTGCTGAACTAAGCATTTATTTTCATAAATGGGGGAGTGGATGTCAGGTCACCACTTTTGAAGGGCTGGCAGACCTTTTTGTGAGGGAACAATCCCTTAGCACTTTGCCTGAGGACATAAGAATCTGGTTAGCTGATACACAGTGCAATACTGCAGATGAGTTGGGGAAGAAGGGAGCGCTATACCTAGCAAGCAGGGAATCACTCCACAGAAAGGGACACCCAGTGCTACTCATGGGTCTAAGGGAACCCATGGTGGGCAGCCCTGACAGCCTCAACAGAGTTTGCCAGTAGCAGGGGAAGCCACTAGTCCAGGTATACATCCAGGACCAAGGGTTAAATGTTTTAAATGCAACCAGTGGGTCCATGTAGCATATCGATATCGATGGAGCCAATGTGCAGAACAAAAGGTGGAAGAGCCAGTAAGTGGGAATGACAAACTGCCAGCAGTAAGTTGTCTCGAGACAACAAGGGTACCAAACTACCACAAGAGGTTATACCCTATCTTAGTGGATGGGAAAGAGGCCACTGCTAAGAGAGACACAGCCTCTGACCTAACCATTGTGAAGCCTGCAATAGTTACAGAGGAGTACTGCATGCTTGGGCAGTCTACTCCAGTCACAGCTTTAGAAGGGACATCTACTCCAGTCACAGCTTTAGAAGGGACATCATTCCAAATACCTTTGGCTAGGGTTCACCTTGACTGGGAGGGTGGAAAAGGAAGCTAGCAAGTAGGTGTGTTTAAGGATATCCTTGCATATGTCCTGATAGGGAATGATTTTGATAATAAAGTACCACATGTGCATGCAGTTACATGAAGTCAAGCTTGGAGACAAGCATGTGGGTCTGGTAGCATGGGGAAGATCCAGACAGACCGCACACTTGCAGCCAGGACTGGTGAGGTGGTTACTTCAGGGAGGGAACTACCCTGTAGCAGTGAGACGGAAGGTGAGTCACAGCTGCTTGTAGGTACTGATGTTCCCTTGGATAAAGTGACTGCAAGGGCAGAGGTGAGTAGTAGTACCCAAGCTGACAGTGAGCACTGGTGTCAGAGGATACCACACTTCCTGTGGAAGAGGAGCTTGGAAGGGTTACTAAGACAGAGCTGAGACAGGCTCAACTCTCAGAGCCAACATTACAAGGCCTGAGGGAGGTAGCTAGTGAGCTACCTGATTCTCAAGGAAAAGGGGAATCTGTATACTGGAACAAAGGGTTACTGTATAGACAGTGGACACCTGAGGGAGGGCTAAAAGGTGAGAGAATACAGCAGTTGGCAGTGCCCAGAGCCTACCATCTGGCACTTCTAGCCATAGCCCATGATATTCCCTTTGCAGGTCATATGGGCGTAAAATGTACAAAGAGACACATTACGCAGAACTTTTATTGGCCTGGGATTTCCAAAGATGTAACAGGGTACTGCAGGACCTGTGAGCAGTGCCAAAAGGTAGGCAAGGCAGGAGACAAGGTGTAAGCTCCTTTGATGCCTTTGCCTGTGATTGAGGAGCCATATCAGAGGGTAGCTATGGATATTGTAGGGCCTCTGAGTATTCCAAGTTCCACAGGGAAAACGTATATCCTAGTGGTAGTAGATTATGCTACCAGACACCCTGAGGCAGTGGCTCTGTCCTCCACTGAGGCAGAAAGGGTGGCAAATGTTTTATTAGAAATTTTCAGCAGGGTAGGTTTTCCAAAAGAAATACTGACTGACAGAGGTACCAATTTTATGACAGACCTGCTGGCTTGTCTGTGGAAGCACTGTGGGGTGAAGCACCTAAAGACCACTCCCTACCATCCCCAGACTAATGGTCTTGTTACGAGGTTAAAGTCTACACTCAAGACGATGACATGGGCATTTGCAGATCAGTTCAAGAGGAAGTGGGACAAATATTTCCCCCCGTCTGTTGTTTGCTTACAATGAGGTTCCCCAGGAATGCACAGGTTTTTCACCCTTTGAGTTACTGTATGGGTATAAGGTGAGGGGACCTCTAGATCTGATTCGAGATGAGTGGGAGCATGAGTGTGAATACCACAAGAAGTCTGTTGCAGCATATGTCCTAAACTTCAGGACAAATCTCAGAGAATTCATGGGCTTGACCCAGGAGAACCTGGTATAAGCCCTACAGCATAAAAAGGTCTGGTATGACTGGAATGCTCGAGCTAGGCAGTATGCTGTAGGGCAGCAGATAATGGTTCCCATTCCTGTCAGACACAGCAAGCTGCAGACAGCTTGGGAGGGACCCTACAAGGTGGTAAGGAAGGTCAGTGATGTTAACTACATGGTAGAACTACTAGGCAGGAGGCAGGGGCATAAACTGCACCATGTTAATATGATGAAATATTACCATGATATGGAGGCCCATGTGCTGAGTATTTGCAGTGGATGGCAGGAGGAGTCTGAGGGTGATCTGATGACTGAACTCCTCAGTGAGACTCAAACTGACACCTCAGTGGAAGGGGTAGCAATGTCCCAGCAGTTATTCCCTACCCAGGTTCTAGAAATCTGAGCAGTGGTACAGGAGTTTGGGGACATGTTCACTGGGAAACCAGGGTGCACCCACCTGGTGCAGCACCATGTTTATACAGGACCCCAAAAAACTATTAAGGAGGCCCTTAATAGGGTGTCTGAGAAAGTCAAACAGACTCTGAGGGAGGAGATACAGGAAATGTTGGAATTAGGGGTAATTCAGGAGTCCAGCAGTCCGTGGGCCTCCACAGTGGTGCTGCTACCTGCTACCTAAGGATGGCATCACCAGGTTCTGTGTGGACTACAGAAAATTAAATAGTCACACAGAGTTAGATGCTTACCCCATGCCTAGGCAGATGAAGCCCTAGAGTAGCTGGATGGGGCTAAGTATTTTGCCACTACTAATCTTACCAAGGGTTACTGGCAGGTGCTCTTTACTTCCAGTGCTAGAGAAAGGTCAGCCTTTGTGAATCCTTTTCGCTTGCATGAGTTAAAGAAGATGGCATTTGGGATGAAAAATGCCTCAACAACTTTCCAGAGGCTGGTAGATTGTATCCTAGCAGGAGGAGGAGATTTTGCCCTTGCTTACTTAGATGATATTGCCATCTACAGCCATTCCTGGCAAGAGCACCTTCAGCATGTCAGGGAGGTGCTGTGCAGACTACAGAGGGCAGGCTTGACTATTACGCCCAGCAAATGTCAGGTGGGTATAGCAGAGGTCTTCTATCTGGGACATAGAGTGGGGAGTGGTAAGACCAGGCCAGAACCTGCCAAAATGGAAGCTATTAAGGCATGGCCTGCACCTGTTAGCAAAAAGGAGGTGAGGGCATTCTTACGGATAGTAGGGTACTACAGAAAGTTTGTCCCCAATTATAGTATCATAGCTGCTCCCATCACAGACCTGACAAGGAAAAACAGGCCATATAAGGTAGTGTGGACCCCAGCATGTGAGCAGGCATTCCAGAAGATTAACAGAGCTTTGGGAGGACCACCTGTGTTAGCCAGTCCAGATTACAGCAAATACTTTGTTGTGCAGATGGATGCTTCAAACCATGCGGCGGGGGCTGTACTTAGCCAGTTTTCCTCAGAGGGAGAAAAGCATCCAGTGGTATAGCTCAGTCATAGGCTCCAACCCAGGGAGGAATGCTATGCAGTTGTAGAAAAGGAATGGCTAGGCATAGTGTGGGCACTGCAGAAACTTCAGCCTTATCTGTATGGAAGGAAAATCACTGTAGTTACAGACCAAAATCACTTAACATGGATATATCTAGCTAGCCAGCAAATGTTACTAAGGTAAACCCTAGGGTAGCAAGCATATGCTAGGACAGGGCAGCACCACAGTGGGGTTGCAATGCCAATGCAGATGGGCTCTCAAGACAGGGAATGAGGTAAGTTATTCCCAGACAGGCTCAACCCTCTCAAGCAACGTTTCTCAAGGGGCATTTGAAAAACTAGCTTCAGATTTCGGGGGGGGGGGTGTCATGCTGCCAGCCCAGCTATATGAAATTTTGTAAATAATTCTATGTCATTTGTGAATATTGATATGATTTATATAGAACTGTACATTATGTAGTGAGCTAAGATGTATCCACAGTGTACCCCTGCTGGAACACAGAAGATTAGCCTGAAAAACTTAAAAATAGTTGAGGTTGTTACTTTACAGGGGGTCATAAACAAAAGATGTTATCTCTCAGTTTCAGTTCAGTAGCAGACACAATGTCTAGAGCTAGAAGTTTGTTGTATGGTCTTGGAGAGAAGTAATTACTAGGTTTCAAATGTAAACGTGTTTTATTGTTTTACGACTTTCAAGATCTGCAAAAATCTAAGAGATACGTATTTCTCACACAGTGATGTTAAATTCTGTTAAGGTTCTGTTTAGCCTGGGAACTGAAGTCAGGTGACAAAGAGTTATGTCAACCAAGCTGGCCCAGCAGTAATGTTTGATATTAATTTGGGAACACTCTCAGAGAGAGACTGTGTATTTTGTATTTTGTCTTGGACCTAGCAAGAACATCCACTCATCATCATCATCACCATCTGCACTTGCTTGGCTATAATTTATTTATTTTATTTTATTAAAATAAATAATAAATAAATAATAAATAAATCATCATCACCATCTGCACTTGCTTGGCTATAAGTAAGATTTAGAGCATAGTATCTCTTTTAGATATAGACAGGAATATAGTAAAGATCAGTTTAGATGTTTTCTGTATTTATTTCAGACTGTCCTGCAGTGTTGTTTTAAAATATTTTCTGTGATTTTGAACTCTGAAGTTACTGTGTTAATGTACTGAGTATTGTCTTGCTCTTTTATTATTTATTATTAAATATAGTTAAACCTATCATTGTGGCTGATATTTGTGAGACATATTTAAGCACTTAGAGTACCTGCATATGTATTTGGTGACACTGGAGGCCACTCCTAATCGCCTGGCACTTGGTCAAAACTACCTTTTTGATTATTAGTAACATTACACAGTAAGATTGGACACAATTTGTTAAGGGGCTAGAGTAGCTGATAAGAGTGGTTGGTGGCAGTGGTAACTACCTTATAGTCTGGGCAGAAGGGGGCATAGCTAGTAAACCTGTGCCAGCCTTTGCCAGGTGTGCGTGTGTGTGTGTGTGTGTGTGTGTGTGTGTGTGTGTGTGTGTGTGTGTGTGTGTGTGTGTGTATATGTATAAATCAAATTTCAAAGTGTGCGTGTGTCAGCTACTTGGGAGGGACATGAAACACTGGTTGGATAGAGAGGGTGCTGGAGCTGAGATCTCAACCCTATAGTTGTGCCAGTGGGGAGTCTTATTGGGGATCTGGAGAAAAAGTGCTCTTAAGGGAAATTGTACTTTACTGTGTGTGTACTTGTCATCCTCCCAGTGTGTACATCCCTCACTGTTGCCAGTGGTGAGGATTGAGGCTTCTTGATTACTCGGTCAGTGAAGGTGCTGCACAGACCTTAACCATTACGCCAATTGGGCCCTGTGGTGTCTGTTGTGATTGACTATTATGAAGCAAAAGGGGAGGATAGGAGACAGAATTCTAAGAAATTTGATGTCTCCACTACGTGATTTCCCTTTTCACAAATCCCAAAACTAGGATTTGGAAAGACAATAGGTGTTTATTTATTGCTTTTTGTTTACCAGTATGTTCTGACTGGGCACTCAGGTCCATTTTCAGTGGAAGCCCAGGGAGAAAAGCTCTATTAGAGTTATAAACATTACAATTAATTTACAGAGAAAAAAAGAATTTACAGAGAAAAAAGAATCAGTTTCTTAACAGCAGAAATGGGTTTTAGAATCACTGAATGGGTAATACAAACAAGACAGAGTTTAATACAATTTGATTTCTGTAGGAATGTTATAATAAATAGGTTACATTTTCATACACAACATGTATTCCTTGCAGATTGGTTCACATCTGTGCATTATAAATATAGTTACATTTACAGAATAAGGTAGGAGAGCTGGAAAGTTAGAGGTTGGTGATAGTCTCGAGATATGACAGACAGAGTCTGTCAGGTTGTGAACAAGAACACAGCCAGGAGGAGTCTAGATGCTCTTTTAGGTTGTGCTTAAAGCTAGATGTACAGATGTCCTGTTTTAGTGGGATAGGCAGGGAGTTCCACTGGCTCTGACTAAAAGCAAAGGTAAAGTAGTGCGGAGTAGTGCTTAAGAATGTTTTGTAGAAGGACACATGTGTGGTTTGTGTATTATTTTGTGGGAAATCTGAAGATAAGTGAATGTAAGGTGATTAGGTTGTTCTAGCCTGTCGAGCTTCTTTAGTGTTAAGCAGTGGTACGTACAGTAGGATGCATTAGCTGGAAACTTGGCTATTTTGTTAAAGCTGTCTTTAATTTATTTAGTAGGGTGGCTTGAATGTTGATTAATATGGGTGATGCACAAAGAAGGGAGGTGAGACAGCAGGATGATGCTAAGGATTTTTTGACAAGTCTGTGAGGTACAGTTTGCTTTGGTAGAGGAAGCCCAGTTTTTGATGAGTTTTCTCAATGGCTTGGATGATATACAGGTCAAGTTTTAGGTTACTGTCTGTTATGATGTCTAGTAGTTTGGTATCTGTTATGGTTTCTATGGTGGTAGCGTTTGTGTACAGGTTATTGAAAGAGATCTGGGTGTGAAAAGCATTAATTTTATTTTTTTGGCATATAGGATTAGCTGATGATCATTTAGCCACAGTTCTATGGAAGTGAAGGAATCTTGAGTCATTTCTTGAAGTAGTGGACGGGATGAGGCTGAAGAGATGATGGTGGGACCATCGAGATTTGCTGGCTTTGTGCAGGTTGTTTGTGAAAATATTGTGTACTGTGCCTAGAACTGACCATTGTAGTACACTAATAAAAGCAAGGAGGTAGGGGGATAGGTCCGGTTACATTTTATGGCCTCTTGTTTGTTGGAGAGATAGTTACATAATTCAGTAAGAGCTGAATGAGACAGTGATAGGGAAGACAGTTCATTGATTAGGAGTTTCTGGGATACTGTGTCAAATGCTTTTGACAGATTTAGGAATAGGGAGAATATTAGGTTACTGTTATTTCTGTTGGTATTTATGGTTTCTGAGAAACTAAGCAGAACTGTTGTTGTACTATGGTGTGGTCAAAAGCCATGTTGTGTGGGGGAGAGTAGTTTGCTGTTTATAAGATGGGTTAAGAGTTGGGAATGTATGCATCTTTCTGAGTTTGGACCTGGGGAGAGAATTGCAAAGGGGTAGCAGATGGAGAGGTCTGTGGCTGATCCACTTTTGTGAAGTGGTACAATATGTGATTTTTTCCAGATAGTGGGTACATAGTTTTATTTGCTAGATCTATTTATGAGTTTGAGATGGGGTATGCCAGGACATCATCAAACAACTTAAGGTCAGCAGCTGGTGCAGTAGTTTTCAGTTTTTTAAGGCAATTTTTGATAGTTGAGGTAGGTATTTAGTGGAAAGAAAAGAGAGGGGCATTGTGAGTATTGTTGGTGGGGATAGAGAGATGGAATTCCAGTAGAGAGAGGACAGACTGAATAAAGTGTGTATTGAATTGGGTGTCTACGGGGTCTGTGTCGTTGTTTGTGGTAGGCGATGGGGTGTTTTTTTCATCAGGGTATAGTATGGTTTTTATTGTTGTCCAGAATTGCTTGGGATTGTGGTGATGTTTGCCTTGAAGAGAGTGAAATAATGCAGTTTTGTCTAGTTTGACCTGCTGCTTACATTGATTTCTAAGTTGTCTAAAAATATGGCACTTTTGTTGTATTTTGTCTTTATACTATGTCTTCCAGGCTTTGTCTCTATTTAGCATGAGTTGTCCAGTTTCTTTGTTGAGCCAAAGAGCAGGATTACTTTTGATTCTTTTTGTTCTTATGGGAAATAACTCATTTACTATTTTAAGAAATGTTTTATTGAAATGGGTAATAGCATATTCTAGTGGTAGGTTTTTAGAGTATTCTAGTTGTATTAGGAGATGTAGTTTATAAAGGTGTCTTTGTTATGAGAAATGGAGTCTATGCCCTTATTTTAATACTGTATGTTTGGGGGTGTAATTAATTTGTCTTGTAATAAATGTGTGGAGATGTTCACTGATGTTGTCTGGGAGATGGCCTAAGTTGTTTATGTTTGAAAGTGAGGTGGTAAGATTCCAGTCTAGTAGTGAGTACTTGATGCTGTGTTTGTCAATTCTAGTGGGCGAGGTGATTACTTGAGTAAAACTGAATAGGTTAATAAAGAGGGTATGGGAGTCAGTGTGTTTACAAGTACACAGTTTATTTATTTACATTAGTGGAAAAGCATTAATGGAGGTCTTCAAGAATGGGAATGTTGTTGCGTGGGGGACTATATAAGGCAGCAATGCAAATAGGTTTCTGATTCTTCAGGTACAGGAGGGTAACAGATATTTCTCTGTTGGGGAAGTTGGCGTGACTCACTGGGTATCTGGTGACATTTAGTGTGTTTTAAAAAGTTTTGCAACCCCTCCAGCTTTTTTGTGTACTCTGTCAGTTCTTATTATATTGTATCCTGGGTGAAGGATTTATTAATCTTTAGTGTTTGGTTTTAGCCAAATTTCACTGATGATTAGAATGTCTGTTTTTTGTGCTGTAGTGCATGCATGGAGAACTGAAATTTTGTTGTAGGTGCGTCTGAGGTTTATGTGCATTAATAGTAGGTTATGGTTAGGATTAGTGGGTTGTTTGTTGGGAATGATGGGAGTTGATGGGTTAGATGGGGTTTGGTTGGTCTGAAGGCATGGTCCATGTTTTGGGTGGATGCCTCCACAGAGTGAGAGAGTGGAAGTGAGGTGACAGAAGTTGCACAATTTTGTATATTTATCTGTAGTCTGATAATAATATATCCGTCTGAGAGTTCTCTTTGATGCAGCTGTAACTGAAGAAGGCCTGAGTTCATAACAGGTAGAGACAAAATGCAATTTTGTACTTGATAGGTGGGTGTTTGTTGACTACAGTATAGTGTTAGGGAAAATGCAGTGATGAGGGGAGTGTGGTAGTATGTGGCAATGATGAGTATGCTTAGTATAACTGTGAGACTAGACTGGAGTAGCATACTATACATAAATTAGGAGAAGACAGAGTTAACTGGGAGGAAGTTATATGCTATTTTTGTTGGTGTAGATTGGGAGACGTGAGTTAAGTGGGCTTTTGATATGAGCTTGTAAGTGAGGAGTTAGTCCAATTGTATGTCTCAGTGAATTTGGTTGGTTGTTTTGTTGTAGGGGTGGGGGATAGAATGGTATAAGTTTAGATGAAGTGGGGTGGGTGGGATAGGGGATAGGGTAGGGGAACGGAGGTGATACAACTGCTTGGGTGAAAAAAAAATATATGTAAGCCTGAAAGTTATGTAGGACTGGGCAATAAAATTGTATTGAAGTTTTGAGGTGAAAGAAGCGATTTAATTGCATTATGAGTATGAAACTACTAAGGTGTGTGAGACAGGCAGTAGACTGAGGTAGTTAGGAAAACCTAAACTTAGAAAAATGAGACAATAACTTTCTCTTAATTACTTTTAAAGCTAAACACATTTAATATTTAAAGTAGAAGTTGTTTGCTCATTGGTTAATGAAAACGTCAGGGCATGGAAAAGGGAAGAAACAAACCAACAAAGAACTGCCTGGCAGTCCTTGGCAAAGAAGGAGAGACAGAAAAGCAGTAGCTGGAAAGAGCAATTAAGAAAGTGCAGGTTGCCAGCAAGGGTAGGGTTTAGCTCATTAATTAGAGGGAAGGGGACACTATTTTTGGATCTAGTTAAAACAGCCAAAAACAGGCCACAGAGTACTGGCCAAGCAGGGAAGAGAAGAGACATTAAAATTAGTACTATTTTCAGCAGAGCATGACTAGGATAATAGAACAAACAAGTTAATTCCTCTTACTCTTTATAAAAGACAATTCTGTTCACATTTGCAGGGACAGATGCTGTATTTATTCTGCTTTATTTTTTAGGGTGAATCCATGAATATACTGAATAAAAGTCTGCATGCATTTGCAGGGCTGGATGCTGTATTTTTCTGCTGTACTCTTTGGGTGGGAGGTGCAGTCCATGACTATACTGAATAAAAGACAAGTCTGTACATGTTTGCAGGGGTGGATGCTGTATTTATTCTACTGTAGTCTTTGGGGTGAGGGGATGCAGTCCATGACTATCTGGCTGGGATCAAAGATATTTTGGATACCATTGTATCTATCTTATGTGTCTTGCAAGATGTATTATGAGAATCACAGAAGCTATGTCACCACAATCCTGAGGTATTCCCTCGCTATGACAGATGTCTGAGTAGAAAACCAATGGAATGGATCTAAATATAGGTCTATTTTCCCTGTGGTAGAATAATTCTTTGTACTGAGGAATCTAGTAGGCTCCCAAGAAACACATTATTGTGTGATGGAGTCAAAAAAGACTTTTGAATGTTTGTTTGAAATCCCAGCCTAAGTAGATTTCTGACCCAAGTGTGAGATTTCTGGCACTTTGAAAAATACTTTGCAAACGTAAGTCATCTAATATGGAAAAAACTATGGATAGCCTATAGTCTGCAGTAGGCTATAGGAGCTAAGTATGTTGCGAATACCCTTGGAGCAGTGGAAAACCCAAAGGCTAAGGCAGAGAACTTATAATGTGATGATGTACATCTTTTAAATCTAAGGTCATTAGAAAACTCAAATTATGAAGAAGGGGTAACAGGTTGTAATGAGAAAAGTAATCTGGGGAAGAAAGATCCATAATTAGTCTCCAGAAGTTTTCTTTCTTTGGCACTAAAAACATTCTTGAGTAAAATCTTTCCCATAACTGAGGGGGAGGAACAGCTTCTATGACCCCCTGAGACAGCAAGTGAAGTAAGACAGGAGGAGAGAGAAGGGTCTGGTGTGACAGATGAGGAGAAATTCACTTATAAGGAGAAATTTCCTCCCACTGCCATCCATATCCTACATACATTACACCCATTTATCTGAAACAGTCTATTGCAAAAGGGAGAAATGGAGACTTAAACTTTCTGGAAGAGGTAAGGGACTTCCAGGGGAGGACAAATAAGGTTCCTGATACAGTTATTCAAACTTGTTTGACAGTCTTTTATTCTGGGAGGCTTCTTGCTGTCTTTTTGGAACTTCCCTTTCATTGCTTGTTAAATGTCTATTTACCAGGATTCTGCTCAGACTGTTTGCTTTTTTTTTGGAAAAAGTTGATGAGGGAGCAGAAAATCCCTTGGATAACTTGGAGAAGAAGAGCTGAAAAATCTGAGAGATTCCATAAATCAGCTTACCTCTCACATCACATTAATTACCTCTGCAGCAGAAGGTCCAAACACTAAATATCTAACCATGGCAGAATTCCAATTTTCTTTTTTGGGAGTTTCTGAGAACCCAGCAAGGCAAACCTTAGAACAGTACCAATGGTAGCAGCCCTGGAAGTAGTAGCTACAGAATCGTACACACATTTCAAACAATGAACAGTGAAATTAAATACAAAGCAGATTTTTCCTCACAATAGGAAACTGAAGTCAAAACATTCTTAGAAGCACATATTTTTCCCAAGCTTATTAAAAGTTTTGCCATCCTTATCCTAAAATGGATTAGAATGAGAATTTTTAGCAACAGCTGGATTAACTAAAACAACAGTCTGTGTCTGGTGTATAACAACTTAAAAGTGTGCAAAGTACCTCAGTACTTTATCTGTTTTTCATAGGAGAGGCTGGGTGGCTGTCAGACAAAAGTACAGTTGTGTACACTTACCATAAATGTAGATGTCCAAGTGTATTCACTGTTGCAGTCATCACATTTGGGTTATCTGCTTGCAGTAGCCCTCAGTCAGCCTGATTATGAAAGTATTGGGTCCTGCGTCAGTTGCTGTCTCATCTTCCATGATGTCAGGTAGTCAGGGGTATAAAGCATGCAGCCAATGCAATTTTATCAGTTTTTCTTGCCCCAGATGTCATGTGCCCCCATAATGGGAAGCAATTATATACAAGGTTACACCTCCAACAAAAAGCAAATACACCAGAAAGCTTAAATACAGTAAGCAAGAAGAGAGGTATAGTCAACAGAAGTCAGGGGCTGGAGGGAAGGTAACCAGGACTGCAACAGTGAATACACTCGGACATCTACATTTATGGTAAGTGTACACAACTGTACTATGTTCTTCATGTTTCACTGTTGCAGTCATCACATTTGGGTAGATTCCCAAAGCTAAGGATGGGAGGAGGTAATTAGATAGCATTAGCGGTGGTGCAACGATTAGCATTGTCGCCTCACAGCAAGAGGTTCTCTGGTTCGATCCTCGGCTGGGGTGCCTTCTGTGTGGAGTCTGCATGTCCTCCCTGTGGTTGTGTGGGTTTCCTCCGGGTGCTCCAGTTTCCTCCCACATCCTAAAGACATGCTGTAGGTGGATTGGACACTCTAAATTGGCCCTAGGTGTGAGTGCGTGCATGTGTATGCCTTCTGTGGAAGGTTGGGCACCGGGCTGGCAACTCGACACCGTAAAACTCCACTGCCAATCATGAGCGGACAGGTGATCCACTGTGGCAACCCCTAACCAGGAAAAAGCCGAAAGAAGAAGATGAAGAAGGACCAGCTATAAGGCCATGCAAGACTGCAGTGGCAAATCCAGCTCTGGATTTAGAAAAATTGGCAAGTGGTAATGCTTGGTGAAGGTATGTACAGAACTCCAGGTAGCAGCTTCTAGGATGTCCCTGGTAGGGACACCTCTGAGAAAGGCTGTAGAGGTAGGTGCAGCCCTGGTTGAATGTGGTCTTATCCCCTATGGGATAGGTTTTCCAAGATGTTTATAGCAGAAATGAATGCAATGGGCTATTCACTTAGAAATGGTTTGCTTTGAAATGGTCTTCCCCTCTGCCCCTGCAGTGAATGCAACCAGTAGCTGTTCAGATTACCTGAGAGGCTTGGTCCTGTCCAAGTAAAATCTAAGCTGTCTGTGCACGTCCGAGTGCAGTATTCGATCCCCTTTGTTCTGTGGGTTAGAAAAGAAGGTTGGCAAATGAATGGACTGATTAAGGGCCACACTGGTACCACCCTGGGCATGAAGGAGGGATTGGTCCTAAGGGACACCCTATCAGCATGAAAGATGATGAAAGGCCCCACTGCCATGAGGGCCTGTAATTCAGACACCCTTCTTGCTGAAGTGATGGCTAGAAGGAAGGCTGTTTTCCAAGAAAGGAATTTCAACTCTGCATTTGCAGCTGTCTCAAAGGGAGGTAAAGTGAGCTTTTCCAATACAAAGTTAAGGTCTCAGACTGGAGTAGGGGCTCTCCTGGGTGGTCTTAAGTTTGTGGCCCCCCTGAGGAATTGCTTCAACAGCAGATGAGAGAAGAGGGGTGGTTCTGTATTGTAATGTGCTGAAATGGCTGAGGCATGAATTTTGATGGAGGAAAAGGAAAGGCCCTTGTGAAACATCTCAGTTAAGTATTGAAGAATATGATTGGGCGCTGCTGTGCCCATCCCCTGAGTTTGGCTCCAGGAACAGAATCTTTTCCATTTTTTAGTATAGGATTTTCTAGTACTAGGCCTCCTTGCCTCCAGAATGACATCCAACACTTGCTTACTGAGGGATGGTAAAGGAGCGATCAGGTAATTAGCCAGGCTGCCAGGTTCAGGGTTTGAAGTTGTGAGTGCAGAATCTGGCCCTCCTGCTGGGACAGCAGGGCAGGGGTCTGAGGCAGATGCCATGGTGCCAGCAGTTACACACTACGCAAGAGGGGGTACCAGTGTTGGTATGGCCAGTCTGGTGCAATCTGTATTGTCCTTGGTTTGTCCTGTTTGATCTTTAGAAGTACCTTTGAGAGAGGAGAAGCAGAGGGGGAAAGGCATAAACTGATAGGTTTTTCCAGGTGAAGGACAGGGCATTCATTTTCCAAGCTTGTTTTTGGGGAGTCCTTGTGCAGAATTTGTCCAACTGGTAGTTCTGGGTGGAGGCAAACAGGTATCTCTCTGGGCTCCCCCATTTCTTTCTCAACATGTTGAATATCTTTGGTTTCCACTTGTGTGGGTCCATGAGATTTCTGCTTAGGTTGTCTGCCAGTGTATTTAGCTTTCCTGGCAGGAACTGAGCCTGTAGGTGCACTTGGTAGCTCAAGGCTGTGTTTCACAGAGCCATGGCTAGTCTGCAGAGAGGGTATGAGTGGGTTCCCCTGCTTGTTTATGTACCACATCACAGTGGTGTTGTTCGTCTTTACCAATAATTGTCCTGGAAGAATATGGTATTTGACAGCTGTCAGAGCATTCTGTACAGCTAACATCTCTTTTTGATTGATATGCAAGTGCATTTGACTTGGGTTCCATTTGCCTTGAATGCACTGTCCTGCCAAGTGAGCCCCCCATGCATAGCCTGATGCATCTGTTCTTAGGGTTTGGGCAGCAGGGGTTAGAGTGAATGGCAGTCCCTTGTTTTGGTGGCAGGCCTCTGCCCACCAAAGGAACTCTATCTGTAGACAAAGTATGATAGGAATCATTGATTTTAGACCCTGAGAATGTTGACACCATAGGCTTTTTTAGATACCATTGTAGTTTCCTCATATGCAGTCTTGCATATGGAATTAGTAGAATGCAAGAGGCCATGAACCCCAGGGCTTGCAGTATTTTCCTTGCAGACAGCTGGGTCTTTGTGGTCAGTAGTTTGAAGAAGACTGTCAATTGAATTTGTTTCTCTGGCATGAGGTAGGCCATCTGGAAAGTTGTATTCAAGCTTGCTCCCAGGAATACCATTTGTTGGGAGGGTACAATATGTGATTTCTTTTCATTTATGGTGTACCCCAGAGACATTAGCAATTTCTTTACGAATGCCAGAATATTTTAATAGTATGTCCTGGCTTTCTGCCTGAATTAGACAATTGTCCAGGTATGGGTATACTTGAATATTTCTTTGCCTGCAAAATGCAATGACTGGAGTTAGGCATTTTGTGAATACCCTGGGTGCAGTAGATAAGCCAAAGGGCAGTGCAGAGAACTGATAGTGCATGTAGCCTGCTCTGAAGCGTAGGTATCTTCTGCAAGATTCCCTTATTGGGATGTGCAGGTAGGCTTCCTTTAAATCCAGTGTTGCCAACCAAGCATCTTTGCCTAGCATGGGAAGCAGCTGATGAAGAGTTAGCATCTTGAATTTTGGGATTACCAAAAATGTGTTTAGGATAGACAGGTCCAGAATATGACGCCAGGAATTGTCTTTTCTGGGCACCAGGAAAATTCTTGAGTAGAAACCTTGCCCCCATTGTTCTTCTGGGACAGGTTGAATAGCCCTGATGCTTAAAAGAGAGAGAACTTGCTTTTGAGCCTCTGCCCACTGATTTGGAGGTGGGTCTGGCCAACCGTTTGGGGTTGGTAAGGAGTGGAAGTGGAATAAGTATCATTGGGAAACTATATTTAAAACCCATTTGTCCTGGATAATGAGTTCCCAATTCTTTGCATGCAGGGCAATCTTTCCTCCTAAAGGAACAGTCAGTTGAGCAGGGCTTGAAAGGTTTAAAGTTAAGTCATTGAGACAGTTTACCATAGGGGGAGTCTTACCACTCCCTGCTTTGGAAGTGGGAGACCCCCACTGCTTAGGCCTGTGAGTACCTTGGGACTGAAGCCTGGGTGTCCTGCTGGTTCTGGGTTTGGACTGATAAGGCCTGGAAGAGGCAGGAAAGGGCCAATTCTTAGAAGGCCAATGCCTACTAAATCTGGGAGGCTGTACTTGTAGGAAATCCTTAACAGTTTGCATAGAGTTATCTTTTTCCTCCATCTTTTTAAGTAGTTCTTCTGCTTTGTTGCCAAACAGGCGGTCTTGGGTTAAGGGAGCATCCAGTAATTTAGCTTTAACATGATCTGGCAAAGATTGCTCCTTCTAAGTACAGACCCAGTGACAGCAGCCCTAATGAATCAAAACCATATTGCAAAGTATGTTTTCCAGTTTGTTCAGCAGAATGCATTAAATCCTGTAAATCTTTATTTTCAGCACAGTCAGGAATCAACATCAATTTCTGTTTAAGCAATCCAATAATATGCTGCTGATACTTTAACATATGAAACTGGCAGTTTAAGGCCCTAATGGCCAAAGTTGCAGAAGTGTATACCTTCTTACCCTATCTATCCAGTGCCCTTGAATCTCTATCAGAGGGGGTAGGATTTTTGGCAGTAGTAGCCTTAATGCCCTTGGGTCCCTGTGAAATGGTCTCAGGATTTGCAGTAGGATTTTTAAAAAGGAACTTGTGAGAGTCAGGTACCCTGTAATACCTATCAGGTTTTCTGGGAGCAGGAGGTAAAGAGTCAGGGGCCAGGCTAGATTCTGAGAAGGCATCATCTACAATGTCCAGTACAGGAGGGATAGCTAAAGGCCTGTGTTGAGGCAGGAGTAAGAATTCCCTAAGCCTCTTTTTGGAGTCAGAGTAACCCTGGCTTTCCCAGCAGAAATGCTCCCTAAGAGTATGCAAGGTTTCACCAAAAGAGAAATCCTCTGGAGGGGAAGCAGAGGGATTGGAGTCCTCTGCATCAGAATCCTCATAGGTAGATAAGGGCAAATCCTGGTCATCAGAGAAAACAGAAATTTCAGAATCCTGATCAGAAGAATTAGAAGGAAGGTCAGTCCTAGGTCTCTTAGATGGGGAAGGGTGGCTTCCCCTGATTAGAGTAATAAGGTCTTCAGCCATTCTTATCATTTGTTTTTAGGCATAGGGGCCTGACCATGTGGTCTGGGCATCGGTTTTCTATGCATGGATCGAGTTTTAGGCCTTGAAGAAGAAGATGGCATTGGTTTAATATGCAAGTCAGTAGGCCTGAATACACCCTCAGAACCCGGTGCCTGCACAGTGGCTTCAAACCCATCTAAGGTTGAGACATCCGCAGGTTCCACAGTCGAAGAAGCATCTCACGGCATACCGGACTCTGAATGGGTCTCAGTAAAGGCCTGCAAATCTGAAGTAGCGGGTATCAGGGGCTGCAAAAGCACCTACTGAGAACTAATGACTCGCTTAGGAAAAGTGTCGTCGGCAGTTATGGACCTATGCGGTCTGTCTCTGTCTTTATCTTTGGGTTTTTTTGGAATATCGGTAGTCAGGTGGCTTACCAAAGCCATTTCTGGATAATTGAACCAAGTAGCAAAATATTTAGATGCGTAAATGAACCGACGGAGAATAGTACGAGGTTTGACTCTACATAAGACAGAGCCCCTCACTATCACTCTTCAAGAGGAACCTTGATGAGTGGATGGGTAACAGAAAGTTCACACCGGGGATCACACCAACAGCACTACTAGATAGGGGCCAAGGGTACTAGCTGCTAGTACAAGGGTCTAGGGAACTACTAAAGGGGCGGTAAATACTGCACAATGTGGCTGGGCTAATATATGCCTTCGGGCAGATAGCCCAGTACTAACCTATGAACCTATGAATAAGGCACAAAACCGACAGCGAAGTACGTTGTGGTCTGGGCCTAAGCAAGGAATGCAGTACGAATGAAAATCTTTATGAGATATTTGCTTTCCACAAGAAATACAATTGTTAACTTTTACTGACATCAGTTTAGAGCAAGAAAAAGGTTCCCCAACGGGGTACTTAGCTTAGTTGAAAACTTCGGATCTGAAACTCGAAAACGAAAATTTCAGGAGTCGGCCGAACGGCACTTGCGAACTGCTTCTGCTTTGGGCACTGTATGGCAAGAAAGACTATTAAAATGGCATCGGCTGCATGCTTTATACCCCTGACTACCTGACGTCATGGAAGATAAGACAGCAACTGACGCAGGACCCAAGACTTTGATAATCAGGCCAACTGAGGGCTACTGCAAGCAGATAACACCAATGTGATGACTACAACAGTGAAACATGAAGAGCATCTACAGACTGACAGCAAATCATAATATTTTATAAAGAACTGAATTACCTTGGCATTCTCTCACTGAAAATAATAGCTCATTCAGGAAATTGTCTCAGAGAATCCCTCACAAGGAGTATCAGATACCACACTTTCCCTAGAATCTGACTCAGAAACCTGAGCGGAAAACATTACATCTGTCCCTTCACATTCCCCTAGAGATTCCAAATCTTGATTCTCTTCAGAGAAAGAGGAATCCTTTTTTTCTTTTACCAGAAACCACCTTACAAAAGCCTGCACAATACCTTGAGCCAAGCCCAATAAATTACTCCTGTCCAGAGTAACTGACAAGGCAAAGCTAAATGTTAAGTTTTCTGGATCTTTTTGATGGAAATGTTAGGGAAAACTGATTCAGTACTGGCCAGCAACTCAGGGATGGGCACACCATTCTCAATAAGCAGGGGTAGAACCCTCATTGTTCCTTCTCCAATTACCAGCAAGAGTGGATCTCTTTTTATCACTTAGAGGACCTCAACAACTGTAGAGGATGCAACTAACCACTGGTCCGTGGTGGTAGTATGGACAACACCAAAGGGCTATGACGAAAAAGATGAGTGGTCTGAGGAAGAAGCTTTGGCCACCGCAGAGTCATCCACCTGCAGCTGAGTCAAATTATCAACCAACTGTGGTGGCAAAGGCTGTTTAACAATCTTTTCCTTTCCAGGGCTGAAAGAAGGCCTGACTGAGGGATCAGTAGTTTGTTCCATAATCAAACTGAAAACGCTGCTTTTTTCCTGAGAAAGCTTAGCAGCAATAGTAGTTAAAACAGAAAAGTAGCTAAAAAGTAACGCTGTTCTACAAAAAACATAGCAGCAAACACTTAAAACAAATTCCCCAGCCAAAAAAATGTAAAACTACAACAGTTATCCATAGAAAGAGTAGTTTTAAACAACATTTTAACAACTATTTTTGTAAACGTAAAGGCTTCCATTTTAAAATTTTGTAAAAGTCACAAGACATGCAAAATCCCTTTTCCTAGCCTAAAAAGTACTTGTTTCTCACAGAAAGGTTAGTCTAAACAAGTTTAAAAGTAGTGTAAAAGGTTTATCCTCAAAGGGAACTTTTTCTGCCCAGCAATGGAACAGCGTTAGCAGAACATTAACCCTCAAAACTCTGTAGAGGAGTGCTATTCTCAGAAGCAGGAAAGCTCTGAAGTGAATGGCACCCAAAACTGTCTTTTTAGTTAATTTATCTCAACCTGACTAATGGTTTGGTCACTTAGGTTCATAGGTTAGTACTAGGTTAACTGCCCTTATGGGCCATTTTAAGCCTAGCCAATTACCCCATGTCAGAATCAAACCCTGCACCTTGTGTTTCCAAGGTAAGCACCTTAGCCATTACGCCATCCTCCCACCCTGATGCAGCTTAGGCTACAGCATCAGTAATCAATATAAGGAACTTTAGCAATTGAGAATGTGTGAAGAAAGCCTGTGAGATAGTATGGTGGAATTGTTAAAAAGTATATATACGGCTAAGGTGGAATGCCCAAGAAGTTTAAAGAGAATTTAAAATTTAAATTTATTTGCATTAAAACATAGTTGTAGAAGTTTATAAAGTACTGTGGTAAGGATGCATTGACTATGAAGGTGAACGTGCAACATTTCAGACCTTTTAAGGAGATATAATTGTATTCTAACTTGGGAGAGGAGTTGATGCACTTGCATGCTTTGTTTAAAAATGGCTGCAGTTTTGGTAATACTTTTCAGTCAAGTAGTGATTAAAGTTAGGGTGTGTTGTACAACTGGAGTAAAAGCTGTTATAAGAATTTTGGTATCTTCTGGCATTTGCTGTACAAGACCATAGAAGGTTTTCATTTTGGCTTGAAAAGCGCATATATTGACCTATGTATATGACCTAATGAATAGTTGTACTGAAAAGGACTAGAATATGTCCAATGTAGGGAAGAAGCTGTAACATTTTATGGGTACCTAATAGCATGAACTTAACTTTTTTGTGTTGATTGTGAGGCCTACAGATATGAACCAGTCTGCAAGGGATACCATGATGAGGAAAAGTTCTGTAGTAATGGTGCTATGAGGAGGTCAGAATGCAGAGGGAAACAAGAGTGGCCCCAACACTGGTCCCTGAGGGACTCTGGTTGGTAGGGGTTTTATGGCAGATACAACTTAAAGATGGGCTTTAATGCAGAATAAATAAGAATGCCATGCAGTTTGGGAAGATGTAGTTGAAGATGTACACAGACAACAGTCTATGTCACTGGACAGTAATGCAGTAGAAAAATATTTAGAAATGATACAGAGAATTCTGCAGTGTGAATTAAAGAAATGGCTACAGCATGGAAAGTATGTGTGTTCATGTGTATATATTAGTGAGTGTAGAGTCATAGAAGGCTGAGATATTTTGTCAATGTACCAGTCCTTCCTAAGGCTACATCTTAAAAATTGGTCTCAGTCCTGGATGTCGTGTAGAAATGGTGATGTGACTTTATTTAAAAAAAAATAAATGGTTGCAGAAGAGAGATACTAGGATAACAAGTGGCACTGAGAGCTTGAATTACAAGGGAAAATATAGTTGCATGCAATGGATAAAATGAATAGCATTGGATAAACTGCTGAGCTGGCAAGAAGAGAATAGTGTGGAAGAAAGGATTAACGTAGGCAATTAATAAGTGGCAAATTTGTTACAGAAGTTTTTTCTTTAAAGAGCAGAGTCATGAAGTGCTTCATAGAAAAGGTAGTGGATTGCAATGCTATGGACAAATGCAAGAAAAAATTGCCTATGTGTTAACTGTATGGAGTAGAAAGACCTGAAGGCAGCCTCCTTCAAATAGATGTAGCAGTAGAAAATCAAGTGTAAGTCATCTTCACATTTCACATAAGTTTGCACAATATTTTACGTCTTATAACAACATCTGGTTGTGCATGACAAAGAACTGAGAAAAGTAAAGGACAGAACAAGCTATTGCACTTAAGTGTTTTCTATTTAATTAAAAAGACTAAGGGCCAAATTCGTAAAAGTTATTGCAGGGTGTACACATCATGGTAACCATTTGGTATTCAGAGACAGCCCCAACACAGTGCTTTTGCAGAAGGACATGCAGCACCGAATCAAGTTGTCTCTGCAGCCATACCACATGCTAATGAGGTAGTCAGGGGAAGACGCATATGCTAATCAGCCATGTGGTCTAATCCCTAGAACTGTTTCAGGGAAGGTATTTACACAGTAAGTGATAGACAGAATCGTCGGCAGTGTAGATGAGAAGTGCCACTCCTTGCACCTTGAAATAGTGAACATGTCCAAAAAGCCATGCTCATCCACTGCAGCAGAGGTAAGTAATGGAGAATTTAATGGTACAACAGTGTTAGGAGGTGTATGCATGCATGTATGTGAAGGGTTGTATGTGTGCATGTATATCTGAGTGTGTCTGCCTGGGAGGTAGCAGCTGGGGAGTTAGTAGGGGGTAAGTTAGGCAGCTGTGTGTGCATATGTGTGTATGTACAGTTGAATTTATGTGTGTCTGTGAGTGGGAATGGGTGTGGAGGGGCTGTTGTGGGTGTGTGTGTGTGTGTGTGTGTGTGTGTGTGTGTGTGTGTGTGTGTGTGTGTGTGTTGTGTGTCTTTGTATGGGACGGTTCGGTAAGCTGTGCATTTTTTCAATTAAAAGCTAAGTAAAGCTAGGTAAAGGTGTGATATGACAGCTTCAAGAGCCACAATTTTTGTGATTTACTCAAGTCAGCCCTATATTAAGGACTGCTAGAACCCATGAACTTGCACTGAGAGAGAGGGAGAGACAAAGAGAGAGTTGTCTGTAGTACTCTTTCCACTGCATTTACTGCCCTTTGCAGGTCCAAAATACAAGATAAACATATACATACTGTACTCTACAGGATGGGCATAGATCAGACGTAGCAAAGACCCTGCTAACTATTCTGACAGTTCCAATACCATCCATATGTTAATGTCATTTGATGCCCTGGGTTCCAGTACCCTCCATATGTTAATGTCATTTGATGCCCTAACAGTCTTGCATAGGCAGACAACTTACTACTGATGGTTAAAAGCTGTAATGATTCCCCCCATATTCCTGACCCCTTTGACATCAATATGAATTCTCATTACGCTGAAAGCCAACAAGCTGTCTAAGTACATACAATAAATATGTGTGATAACTTTAGCCCCTTTAGTATTAGCTTTCCTTACTAAGAGTTGTAAAACTGCTTCTTCAAGTGGCCTTCTGGATTAATCATGTAATCTTTGTATGGGGATTGGCAGAAAGCATGCTGGATTTGTAAGTATCTCCACAAAACCTCTTGCTGGCAACTTATAATCCTCTTGAAGTTGGGCACAAGATTTACAACAAAAGTTGTTTTCCAAATATTTTAACAAATGTTCTAGAATGTATATGCCCCTTGAGATCCAGCAAACTGGGAGTTTATGCCTCCGTCTAAATCTGGTTGTAGTTCCTCAGCTCACCTAGTGCTTTATTGGAGACTTGGATTATCCACCAGCTTTTAACTGCTGCAGGTTAGACCTCTGATACCAAAGCAGTGCCTAGTGGGTGTATCTTCCTAATAATTTAGGACAGCAAGCTACTGCTTGTGCCATATAGCTTTTATGTCAACTAATCCCCCGCCTCCTTGCTTCTGTGGTAAGAATAGCACCACCCTTGGAATAATACTCTTTTTCCCATTCCAGATAGATTGGAGCAGCAATCTTATTGATTTTCCTAAGCCATATTCTCCCCACTATGAAAGCCATGACCTCCCTCCAGATATGAGCATGGGCCATCAGGTATTGCCATAAAAGTTGCAGGTTACATGCTAGCTTGCTAGATGTGCCCCTACATACTGCTATTCTCAGATATTTAGAGGCCAAAATGCACAAGCTAAATAGGCTAACCCAAGCCTCCTCTTTCAGTCTGTCTGCCTATGCACTGAATAGAAGTAAAACTGTTTTATCAAGGTTTTCTTTTAATCCTGAAGACTTCTGGAATATGATTAAAATATAATCTGTAATAGGAATACCGGCTTTTGGGTTTTCCTTGAACAATTATAAGTCATTTGCAAAAAGCAAGCCTTGTGTTTCTATCCTGACTAGTTCTCATCCTCTAAGATTCTGATGCCCTCTTACCAACTCTGCTAAAGATTCAATCAATAATAAAAACAGGGAAGGGGATAGTGGGCATCCCTGTCTAGTGCCCTTCTCTTGTGGGAACATACTGGAGGTTCCTTGGCCAGTAAAAACTGCGGTGAAGGGAGAAGGACCTGCACACACAAGACATCTACTAGCATTTTAATTAACCACTTCTTTACAACCACTTCCCTCACATACTGCTGTCATTGTAGGCATTTACACTTTAATGTACTAGTGTTATTTTTGTGCATTATTTGTTAAGCTTTTGTACTCTAATTCATTTCAGAGTGCTGTATTTTTACCACTGCATTTAAAACTGTATGTTTCTACACTCCTACCTTTTACCGTGTCTGCCATTTGGATTACTGTTTTTACTGAACTGCCACTTATGACTTAGACAATAATACATTTATATAAATGAAAACAAACTATCTTGACATATTTTCAGTTGCAAGCATTATACACCAAATATAATCTTCTATTACAGTCATTGTCAATTGAACATTAGAATTCCTGCCCTCCCTTAAACCTCAATCCCCCTTCAAAACATTATTCTGCAAGTATTGTTCCCATAATTCCCATTTTTTCTATGTAACTGTAATTTGCTCCTACCCTTTTCTAAAGATCCCACTTCCAGTTCTTTAATCTCTGTTACAATATTCAACACTTTAAATACATCTGCTTTAGACTTTGATTTCCATTTTTTAGCAACTGCTTTTTGGGCAGCCATTAGAATTAAAGTTAACAAAGCCTTACTATGTCTAGGCAAATCAGATCCTGTAGCACTACTCAAAAATCATTTCCTTAGTTACACCAATTTGCTCTCCCAGTATTTCTGACAGAGAAGTCTGCAAGAAACTTTTAAAGTCTGCTAACTCATTAAACTCCCAAAAATATGTTCCCAATTACCTCTTTCTTCCCCATCACTCCTCTAACATTTGCAGTCTACCTGAAGAAAAACTTATCTGCTTGGGGTATAAAATACCTGTGCAAACACTTCCAAGGAAAAATCCAAAATTTTCTAAACAATGATGCATATTTGGGAGCCATACATATATCCTCCCATTGTTTCTTTTTGAATTGCTTATCCAGTCTCTCTTCCCAATCCTTTCTAGCCTTCTCTGATTGAAAGGAAATCCAAAATCAAGAACAAAAAACTCCATCTGTTGGAAACGCTGAGCAGATCTATAGTAGTTTATTCAAAAAACAATAAAACCACAAAGCTTTCAGGCTAATGATCTTCTTCAGTGTGTAAGTAACAGCTAGTATATTCACATCTCTTTTAAAAGATTCAAACTAAAACCACGTGACATAGCCCAATCAAAAAATTGAATCAATTAATTATTTATGATAAATAGGAAATCAGCATCTAAAAGTACCATAAAAACATTTCACATAACCTAAAACATAGCACAGTGGTGTAGTGGTCAGTGTTGTCACCTCATGAGTTTCTCTTCAGGGTGATTAATGTTATACAAATTAATAGAAGGGGTGGTGATTTAAATAATAAAATGAAAATCTGTGAGTATGAATGGATCATACGACTACAAGCATAATCTGCACCAGGCATAAATACAGCTGTCAGCCTTAAACCAATTTTAAAGAGAAAACAAATGTATCTAAGTTGATATTGTGTTTTAAATATTTTTAATGTATTGTATTTAGTCAAGCTCTGGTACAGTGGTAGCGTTGTTGCCTCACAACAAGAGGTTCTCCTGTTCGATTCTCAGCTGGAGTGCCTTCTGTGTGGACTCTGCATGTCTTCCCCGCGGTCGAGTGACCTCCGAAAGACATGTGTGAATGGGCATGCCTTTGCTGAAGGTTGGGCGTCGGGCTGGCAGCTCGGCACCATAAAAATCCACTGCCAATCATTAGCGGACTGGAGTTCCGCTGTGGCGAAGCCGAAAAGAGAAATAAAAAAGAGAAAAAGATGTAGTCAAGCTCTATTTTTTTATTTAATGTTTTGTATTTAACATTTGTTGAAACCGGGAATTAAACATCTTGCTGTGAGGCAAAAATGCTGACCACTACAGCACTGTGCTATTATGTTTTAGGTTATGTGAAATGTTTTTACAGTACTTTTAGATGCCGATTTCCTTATCTTTATCATATTTAAATAATTAACTGATTCTATTTTGATTGAGACTGTGTCACATGGTTTTAGTTTGAATCTGTTTTAATAGAGATGTGATAGCACTAGCTGTTACTTACACACTGAAGAATGGCATTAACTTGAAATCTTTGTGGTTTTATTGTTTTTTGAATATACTACTATACATATGTTCAGTGTTCCAGCAGCTGGAGTTTTTTGTTCTGATTTTTGATTCCTATAGTAATCATGCAATATTTTATACGTCCTACTAATTATCCTTTTTTTAAAAACAGCTTCTGTTCTAGATTCTGCTAAAAACTCTAGCATTGCTGGTCTTTCACTTAGGATCCCCTATTCCTTTCTCTTTGCCTATACTCTGATATCCATCGTTGACAGGGAAGGTGGTCTCTAGCCTGCAGTCCAAATGTATTCTTGGCCTCTTCCCATTCTATTACCTTTCCCTCTCTAATTATTTGCTCCTAATACCTTGGTTTTTTTTGGCTAGTTTTCTCCAGTAAATTCCATTCTCCTCTTGTCCATTCTCTATAGTCCTAATTGCAGTCAGCTCTATCTTCAGAATCTCCCTTCTCCATTAACGTGTTGGCTCAGCTCCCATAATACATCCTGCCACTCCATGAATACAATAGTGTATATGGCTACTGCCACTCTCCTCAAGGATCCACATCCAAAATCCCAGTCTTTCCTCATCTCTTGAGCCCCCACCTGCTTCATCATCATCCCTTTCCACAGTGAACCACTGCTAGATTACTGTTAAATTTGGTAATGTTCTGCACTTTAGGCAGCTTCTTTGTTTAAGTTGTTTATTTCCACTTCATGGTCATTTTGTGATTTAAGACACTGAATAGGTTAGTGCTGCTCTCTGGTGACAGTAAAAGCTAGCTTGGTCAAATCCTATGCCGTAAACCAATTTAAAAAACTCAGATTGTTTTGTTGTGGCTGTTCAGGGGTATTTTACTTGTTTACTGGTAGTTTTGAAACTCTATAAAGGTGACACATTTGTGCGAATTTGCCTCATTTTTGCCGAACTTAAACACGCTTGGTGACTGTGCCACTGCTTATAGAGAACTCAGAGTGAACCTCATGCCAAACATCACTGGATAAGTACACTGCATTACTACATTGCATTTTTAAGTTGTTTATAATTACTATTATTATTTC
This sequence comes from Protopterus annectens, assembly GCF_019279795.1. Classification (NCBI taxonomy): domain Eukaryota; kingdom Metazoa; phylum Chordata; order Ceratodontiformes; family Protopteridae; genus Protopterus; species Protopterus annectens. Next base: position 1,684,224,712 of record NC_056726.1, read on the forward strand.
TGTGTGTTAATTTTTTGTGCATTATTTGTCAATTTTGAGTGCTGCATTTTTACTGCTGCATCTTAAAACTGTATTTTTCTGCTGTCCTACCTTCTTGCTGTGTCTGCTGTTTGGATTACTGTTGAAGATGGCAAATTCCTTTACTTTCGGCAGCTTCATTATTTAAGGTGATTATTTTTTCCACTTCAGGGACATTTTGTGATTAGGCTGAAAGGGTTACTGTTACTCTCTGGTGGCAGTGGAAGGTAGTTTGTTTGAATTCTGTGTCGTAAATCACTTAAGAAACCTTAGATTGTGCTTGTTGTGACTGACCAGGGGCCATTTTACTTGCTACTGGTAGTTTTGAGCCACTGTAAAGGAATCCTGTTTGTGTGAAGTTTGACTCCACACAGCAGGTTTTAACAGTGCACTGCACAGACACAGGTACCTAGAATTGATATTTTGCTTATAAAACTACCCTTTGGACCTCCCTTTTTACTCAGTTATGCAAAGAATAACTAACTTGCACAGGGACAGGCACTTTCCCACATGCTTGGAGTAGATGCTCCCATGACTACTCTTTACTCCCAGAAACAACCTAATGATCATCTAAAAAGGGCCAGTGACCACAAATATGAACTTTCCGGCTATCACTGCAGCCATCTTGGTGGATATGGGCATCCTAAGGCAGTGTAACAATTGCCTTACATATCCTGATAACCAGTTTATTCCGAAACAAACCAATAAGGTATTTGAGAGATGTAGTTATACATTATCACTGCAAAGTGCTTCTTTACAAGCACTCATAATACCAACCAGAATGTCAGAAATGCACACACACTACAGGTATCACACATATATGGATCAGATGCATAAACCCACATTTGAACTTTCCTGCTAGCTCCGCAGACAATTTTGCAGATAGGGGCATCCTAAGGTAATGTAGCAATTCATAGGTTCATAGGAGATTACCAGGCTAATGGCGCAAGAGCCCTTACAAGCCTAGCTAGTTTTACCCAGATTTTACTCAATTTTCTATCATTAGGGGAAAGATAACAAGGTTCAACGAGCATGGTTTTGACAATGTTCACAGATTGCCTTTGTCCATAAGGGACATGGGCACTACCACAGAAGTGAATTTCTCATTTCCCATCTACTGGCAGGCCTTGAAGATGGTGAGGGAAGGGATCTGTTTCACATGAATAGGAAACCTATTCTAGAGGAGGGACATAGGGGCAATTTCCTTTTGTATTCTGACAACCAACTTCCTCTCAAACAAACTCATAAGATGTTTGAGAGATGCATTTATATAATGTCACTGGAGGCAAAGCCCTACTATACAAGAACTAATAATATCAATCACATTGTCAGAAATGTGCACATACTACACCCACCACACAAAGTATGATCTGACACAGACCTACATTTACTGAGACACTTAAAATTAATCTTCCTAAACCCCAAAGACCTCACTGACATTGGCCCTACAACAAATATCCTCAGCAGCTCCAGAAGAACTCCACCAAAACAACACACATTACAACACATGCAACCACATCTTATGAAGCTTTATCTTCAAAGTCCATAAGGCAAGCCACCACACAACTCAATATGTAAGTCATAGGATATTCCATCTCGAGACGTACAGATGTCCCACTCATCAGGCAGAGTAAGGATAAAGACACAGTCAGTTGTCTATCACAGGCCAGGATCTGCCAGGTAATGCATGCACTCAGGTCGTTGGACTACAAGTACCAGTATGAGGGTATAAATTATCTGAGACATACCTCCGTGGATTATATGAAGACAGCCATTATGCAGCTCTTGGACTGTGTATCCCAGGCTGGTATGAGTCGAACATTGAGCAGCATTCTACCTTCATCAAAGACGATGCCACAATATGATCAGAAAATAATTGACATTAGTAACTGGCTTAGCTTCTGGTCTCATTCCAAGGGAATGCAATATATGTCAGCAGGAGAGGACATGGGTGACAGACCACATTGCTTTGCCAAGGATGGTTTGCACCTATGCCCTCTAGGCTATACTGACTAAAATATTCCTCCCCAGTAGTGTTTTTTTAGGAGTTACCAGAATGACAAACCTTTAGGCATAGTGAAATCAACCCAGGGGAATTTAAAGGTGTTGCTGCTCGATGCCTAAATACCTTGTCTAAATAAGAAACTCCTCTCACTCCAAGCTCTCCTAATAATGCAGGATGCAGACATTTGAGCAGTTACCAAAACATGGTTTAAAGCTGTGAAGAGCACTCCAGTAGTGCAAGGGCTACAGTACCTTCCACACACAGAGGCCAGGTGCTGCACATGCGGGGACTAAAGGTGGAGGTGTCTCAATCTGTATCAATAACAAGCTCACCTCAAGGCTGGTCAAACAGGATGATGTGCTCAAGGTTCTCCACATTCAAATTACTACAGGCAAAGTTCCATACCATATACTTGCAAGCTATGTCTCACTCAGTTACCGAGGAAACCCATAACTTAAACTTACTGGAGAGATTCACCATTCAACCCAGTATCATATTTATGAGCAACTTTAACTAGCTCACTATAAAATGGGAATCATACACAACTCCAAACTTTCAGGCCTAGATATTCCTGGACTTCGTAAACACAAACATCCTGGACCAGCTACTCCACACACCCACTAGGGGTGCAAACATACTGGACCTGGTCCTTGCAAAAATTTGGAGTAATAGCTGACTGTAAAAACTCTTGCTTAAAAGGAAGAGCTTTGATGTCATCACTGTTTTTATCAGAGATACTCTTAAGTTTTTTGATATCAGCCACAACTTGGTTTAACGGTGCAGCAACCATGTCTAGTCTGATATCCCAAGTCTGAGAATTCTTAGTGGAATTATCTATTGTAGTCATATTTTAGGGGATTTTATTGAGTATAGTTGCTTCTTTCAATCAAAATGTGATTGCATCATCAAACTACTCACAATTTCAGCCAAATCAAAAGTTAGAGATGGGTTGCATGGTTTACTTGGGATGGAGCAATAAAAAATAACTTACTGTCATTACACCCACTGGCTTTGTCCCCACATAGATATTTGATATCATTTTTTTGTCTCAATGCATCTGGGTAATGTCATGTCAAGTGGCATGTCCCCAACCAGAGCTTTTTTTTTTTTAAAATATCTTTATTAAATTAGCATTTAATACAGTACCAGTTTATCAGTGGTGTCTGCAATTAAGATTGGCAATTAGTAACCCTATACAGACCAAACAAAAAATCTGGAGAGTGTTTATATTCCTACACTGTCGCTAAACTCTGGAATACCTTACCTATAAATATCAGACATATCTAACCTCAAGGCATTCAAGCACACATTAAAGAACTTCCTTCTCAAGACATATACCTGCCCCTGCTCCAAAACTAGCTAGTTCTCCTATTTCCTCTCTTTCTCCACCTACCCCATCCCTACTCTTCACAGAGCTCCCCCCTTTACCCTCCTACCTCTTTGCTAACATTTTCAGTCAACCTTACCCCTCCCCCCATTAGTTTCTACTTTCACCTCTTCATCCTCAACATGCCTTAGTGTCTCTATCTCCTCTAGAAAGATTTTTCTACTCCCTTTATTCTGGTGAACATTTTTCTTATAAGAATATTTCACAGATCCTCCCTATTATGTCTTCTCTACATCCCCTTTTTTCATAATTTTACCGATATATTGCTTTAGTGATCCTTTCTTTTTTTTTCTAACTCAATGGGAAATTGATACAAACTTTAAAGCAATAATAAGCATGTGAAGTTCATCATGTATTTATACATACAAAAGCTTACTTATTCTACATTTCTCTGCCTTCCCTGTATATCAGCAATTTGTCCTGACTTTGTTTTTGTAAATTTCTTATGCAAAATGTAAATATACATTACCTTTTTGCCTTGCTAAGGTTTTATCATCTTATATTACATGTAAATCCTATGCTTTAGTATATCCTATTATGTCAAGGAAATGCACCAAAAATCCTTTATTGAGCGCTTTTGTCTCCTAATAGAAAACTTCATCAGAAAATAACACTGCAGTCAACCCCACCCCTTTATCCACCAAAACATGACATCACTTCCTACGTATTAAGCTATATTAAAATATATTACATTTTAAAACACATATATGTCATGCATTTAAAAAAATGTTACCAGTACTAACAAACACCACATGCATTGAAATTCTATTCAACTGGTACTGAGTTCATAAAACACTTTCAAACATATACATATTTGAAATTCCAGTGAGGCCACTTGCTGTCTTATTCTATAATTGTTTTACATATAAAATTCTGATTTCAGTCTTAGTATTGAACTGATAGAAATAGAGCTGTTCAACCCAATAAATTCTGAGGCATTAGCCCTCAGTTGCATCTCAGTTCTTTTAATTCTAAAATGTCATTTAGGGGACCCCCTCTTTCCCCTACAGTGGCTTTGTCAATGACCATAAAATTAAATTTATGACCCTCATGTGAAATGATATGAGTGGCAAGGGCATTTTTCATATCTTTTATACTTATGTTGTAGTTATGCTGATATATGCGTGTCCTCAAAGCATTGACTGCTTTCCCTGTATAGAAACAAAAGAAAAGGGAACACATCGCCAAGTATACCACCCCCTTGCTGCTACATGTATACTTCTTAAATAGGGAGTGTTTGCCATAAAGTGGAATGTAAACTTCCTTGCCTTCCTTTATATTTCTACATTGAAGGCAAAACCCACATTTTGCCATTTCTCCCCCTTTTCTATACACACTCCTATTCCTTTCAATGATATTTTTAAAACTCTCATCTTTTTTGTATACAATTCTGGGTGAATTCCCTACTAACTCTAAATGTTCCTGGTTCACCCTAAATATATTCCAGTTTTGCTGCAAGATTTTTCTAATGTTATAAAATTGGTTATTAAATTTAAAAATAGCTGATTTCTCAAATGTATTTATTTTTTGTCTATTTACTCCTTGACATGACATATATGTGTTTTAAAATGTAATATATTTTAATATGGCTTAAAAAGTAGGAAGTGATGTCATGTTTTTGGTGGATAAATGGGGTGGTGTTGACTGCAGTGTTATTTTCTGATGAAGTTTTCTATTAGGAGACAAAAGCGCTCAATAAAGGATTTTTGGTGCATCTCCTTGGCTTTTTTTGGTGCTCATTAGTTCAACTGGATTTGCAACGTGTTCATGTGGTTTTATTGAGGATGGAGCCAGGGTGAACTCACTATGGCTGAACTAGCCCAATCTTTCAGAACTTTAACTGGGACTGTAGCCAACCTCACCAGTTTAGTGGAGAAGCTATGTCAGCGAGCAGATTTTCAATCCGGCTCTGCTAATCATTCCAACGGTTTGTATGCCCCTGGTTTGGGGCAGAGAGCAATCTTAATTCCAGTGGAATTACTCCAGCCCAAAGAGAGCGAGTGGTGAACAACAGCCAATCGGAGGACAATAATTTACATATGACGGCGATGCACAGAGGTATGTCCAACAGCAATGGCTTCTACAAGAAATCTAATTCATTAACACAATGGCTTGATGATGGTAAAGAGTGGTGCCCTGGTTCCGACGGCAGAATCGAAAGTAATGAACGGAACCCGAGGACATTAATGGATCAACTTAAGATTTCTGAGGACTTAACTCTAAGATATCGTAAATTACAAGTCGAGAACAGTTACTTAAGGGAATGTAATCGTACTGAACGTATAGCAAAGGGTTTACACCTTTGGAAATTTCCTTCCGGGTTGGTAAGGAATTCTCTTTTACACAACAAATTACTGGAACTACTTAACAAACAAGGGGGTGAACTGCTAACAGTTTTGATAAAAGACAATGATAAGAAAATGGTTAAACTTGCGGAAGAAATAAAAACTGTGGACACTAACCTGCATAAACACTTGTTGTTTGAACAAAGAAATGATGATTATTTTAAAATATTTGAAAAAAATAGTGTGGTGAACGATATTAAAAGTAGAAAACAACGTAAATTAGAGATGAGAGGGAATACATGGATGGGAAGGCATACCCATTACCTCCCCTTGGGCAGAATGGGACCACCAGGGTCGAACAATGTGATACATTAGAAATAACTAATACTGTTGAAGAAGTTAATGACAGTAATGAATATGCCCTTGACCCTTTAGAGTATCCCCCTCTGAGGAGGTCCGAGTGGCTGAAGAATCAGAGGAGGGAAGAAGGGTATTACAATTAGAACAACTATTACCCCCACAACAACAACAGGAATTATTGGGGGAGAGGTAGAGGGAATGCATTTTACAGGAAATACTACAGGATGAGGCACCAGAATGTAGTGTCATCAGTAACAAATATGGGGACTTCAAAATTTATAACTACAGTGGCATGGAGCTCTGTGAAGAAGCAGCTAATTTATTTGAAAAAGGCTTATAATTTGTACCTGAAAAAGACACTACTATCGATGAAGCCCTAATAAATTTGAAATCGTACACTAGAAAAATAAACTTAGATTTTTATTTCAAGGGGATGACACAAGTAGAACAGAATGGTACTATGTGCAGAAAGACTAGTGTTTTCAACCCCCCTTTACACCGTAGCATACAGCTGTACGAAAAAATGTGCGAAAACGACATAAGGGCTATGGTACAGAATAAGAGAAGGATGGTTGAAGGGAACAGAAATATATCCAGAGCATAAAGTGAGATCCTTAGGAAACTTTGTGGCACCACTAGTATAAGGGTACTTGCTAAGTAACGGTAAGTGCTTCTAACTGCTACTAATAATATGATGTTTTATAATTCAACTACATTTCATTGTAATTCAGAAACAAGATGTGTTTAAATTGTTTTTAACACTATTTCTCTCTAAACTCTCTCTCCTGTTCTATAGCTTTCTGCCCTGACTTACCCCTGTGATCTAAGCCCGTGAGGACACCTCAAACCTACCTAAAATATTCAGCTCTCTAAATTGCTCAAGCAAACAAACAACCAAAGCAGGCTTCCTAGCTGCCTCATCCCCCTTGTTTTCTGGACATTTAATCAGGAGGAAACTAAGGAAGTATGTGTAACTACTGCTGAACCCTTACTGATCTACTGTTTTAACCTTGATAATTGTTTTTAGTACACTCGCCTGCCAGGATAGCCAGCAGCCTTAGTATTCCTATCCTAACTTCTATGTTCGTCCCCCCTGACCTACACTAGCTGCTCTCTTCTTTAGTCCAAGTATTCAATGAGGATATCCTAAGTGGAGTAAGACGTATCTTTATTCTAGCCACTTGGTGACACCCTCCCTCATATAGACTTCACTGCAAATAGTGCAGGTTTTTCTCTCTAAACATTAACCTTCCTCCATCTCACTGTATCTCCTAAACTCTTCTAGCCCACTCTAGCTGTAACATTTATTTTCCTACTCATTCTCTCTCTAGTTTCTCATACTTTACTCTCTCCCTACACACCCAGGTCTTTCTCCCTTCTAACTTACCCCTCTGAAAACCTCCTTTCACTGATTGACTCCGAACCTCTCTGGAACTCTTTGGTTCTTCCTCTTCCTCTGTACCTCTACTCTTTGCCACTAGGTGTCACTCTGTCCACATCTAGACTTACAGTACTGGTTTATTCCCTTCCATATTCTTCCTATTTTCACCTCTCTCACTCCTATCCCTTTCCATCTTTGTAGGGCTCTGTGACCCACTCCTCCTTACACTACCTATCTCAAACCTTCTATCTGCTAGCTTTTTCTGTTACTTTTTCCTTCCTCTCTGGACTCTGTGTGTCCCACTCCATTCGCCCTGCGGGCTCACTCCGCTCCCCTCCCTACCCCCAATTCCCGCCCACCCCCAGGGGTCCTAACCTTATACTTCCCTAGTCACACCCCCTCACTCTTACAACCTATCCTGATCTTTCCCGCTAAAAACTAGACCCCTCCCCTCTGCACAGATTCTTCCCCCCCTTCCTCCTTCCTCTACTGCTAAACCAACCTCTTCTCCTATTACTAGCTTCTCTCCTCTTCCTCAATTAACTTTCTTCCCATAAACTTCCACTCTCTATACCTATACCTATACTTTGTATTCTCCTTTCTCACCCCTACAGATCCTCCTACTAATTCATTCCTTCTTTCCTTTTGCCTTATACCTATAACACCACCTCTCCTACCCTTTCTTCCACTACTACTTTATAACTTCCCTTATCTCACCACTTCTACATATGACTCCATACTTACCCACCATGTTGATATTCTTAGCATTATTCTCTACCTCCCTTTATTCTTCTTACCTTCTTCGAACACCCACTTAAAAACCAGCCAGACTATATAAATAAACATACATCTATCATCCACACCTCTCTTACCTCATTCTTAAATTCTACCTCCACCCCTAGCTATCACCTTCCCAAATTCCATAAGCACTCTCACCTCACCTATGCCTTACCCTCTGATAAAAAAATGAAACAACTAGCCCTTCCTAAAAGCAACATCACATCCAGACTTAATACTCCTACCTTACAAGACGGTGATATTCACCCCAACCCTGGCCCTTCATATCCCTCCCCTCAAGTATCTAAACCTAACTTCAATAACACCCTACTCATAGGACATCTAAATATATGAAGTGTAAATAACAAAGTACCCTACTTACATGCCCTGTTAGACATTCACCACTTTGATATTCTGTGCCTCTCAGAGACTTGGCTAAAGCCAGCCACCAAAGACACTGAGATTATACCCCAAGGCTAGAATTTATATAGGCTTGATCGTTCTAAATGTAAAGGTGGTGGAGTGGCAATTCTATTTAAGAACCATCTTAGCATCTCCACCCTCCCAGCCTGTCCAACCCAGGATGTTAAAGCTGAAGCCATCATCGCTAAACTTCAATTAAATGCTCAAAAAGCTCTTTACATCATCTGTATGTACATACCACCAGGCAACAATATACCTATCTTAGAAGACTTCCTCAGTTGGGTTTCCACTAACTACCCCCAAGAAACTATAATTCTGGGTGACTTTAATATAGACTGGAATACTATTACTAGTGAAAATCCCTCCTGTCATATAAACCTACATGGCTTTACTCAATCCATTACCACTACAACAAGGCTTAATGAACCAAGTAAGAAACAGAGTATCTTAGACTGGATACTCATAAACAAAGTCAATGTCTCATACAAAGTAGGAACTATGCCTGATGACCTCAGTGATCACTGCCTAACCTATATCTCTAGAGAAAAGACTGACTTTCAAAACCTCCCTAACACTAGAATAATACGCTCGACCAAACACTTTAAAAGTGACTTATTTCAAAATGATCTCAAAACATGCAACTGGAACCTCTTGAAATCACTTCCTCTTAATGAAGCAGTTCCATTCTTTAACTCAACCTTCCTTTCCATTTTGGATAAACATGCCCCTGAACGCTCTATTAGAATGAAGTCTAATATAGCTCCATGGCTCTCAAAGGAAACAAAGAAATGAATTCATACTAAAAATAAAATTTGGGCCAAATGGAGATACCGTAGAATCAGCTCTGATTTTCTTCATTTTTGCCAACTTAGAAATCTTACAAAAAAAGCTATAATCTCTGACAAAAAAAAACTACTACTGTGAACTTCAACAAACCCATTTAAATAAACCCAAACAATTCTGGTCTTCAATCAGCAAACTCCTTTCACCTGGAACAGCTAAAACTCCCTCCCCCATAAACGCAGACCCAGATACCCCTAACCATACTGCAAACGCTTTTAACTCCTTTTTTATAGAAACCATTCAATCTCTTGCTAGACAACTGAACACCAATAACTTTTACCCTCCAAATAATCTTGTTGATTCCCCCCACAACTTCACTCTTCATCCTATCTCTACCTCTTTCATCTACAAGCTTATTCTCAAACTGAAACCCTGCACCCCCTCTGCTGATAAACTCCCCTCTCTCTTTCTTCAAAAGGCTGATAAAAAGATTGCATACCCTATATCTATACTCATTAATAGGACTATCCAAGAGGGAACCATACCAGATATATGGAAAGTCTCTCATATCATCCCACTACACAAAGGTGGTAACTCTATTGACTACACTAACTTTAGACCTATTGCTCTTCTCTCACCTCTAGCTAAGATTATGGAGAAATGTATCCATCAGCAACTTGTACAGTATCTCTCTTTACACAACATAATAGCCAACTGTCAACATGGCTTTAGACCCCACCATAGCACCTCCACTGCCCTCCTTTCCTTTGTTGACACCATCAACAACTATCGTAACTCCAATCTTTTCACCTCTGCTCTATTCATTGACCTCTCTAAAGCTTTTGACATGGTGAACCACTCTTCCCTTATTAACATCCTTGAATCCCTCTCATTTGATAACCTGGCTATAAAATGGTTTACTTCTTATCTTAGCAACAGACATCAAGTCGTTCGTTGGGACAATCGTATCTCTTCCTTATTGCCTGTTTCTATTGGAGTCCCACAGGGCTCCATTCTCGGCCCACTTCTCTTCTCCCTTTACATAAATGATCTCAACACTGTAATCCCTCAAGCTACCTGCATCCAATATGCTGACGACTCCACTATTATTTGTTCAGCATCTACCTCTTCAGAGCTACTCTCTCTAACTCAAACTACTTTCAACACTGTAGAAACTTGGTTTACTAGACGGTACCTCCTCTTCAATGCTAAAAAAATGAAACTTCTCCTTTTCACTCCTACCACTCGAGCCTCCCCATTAAATTTCAGCATCATGTCTAATGATACTACTGTCATCTCTCCTGACATGACAACTAAACTGCTAGGTATAACCATCGACAACAATCTCACTTTTGATCAACACATCAATAACATCATCAAAACAGTTAACAAAAAAATAGGATCGTTATACCGTATTAAACCATTTCTTACACCTTCTACCAGAGCTACTATCGCCCACTCCCATCTGATATCTACTCTCTTTTACGCCTCACCTATTTTCACTAACCTTAAGAAGGCTAACCTAAATAAACTAGCAACCTGTTACAATAGCATTGCCCGCTTTGCCACCAGTAACCCTTTTAGAACACATCACTGTCATAACCTAAAACTCCTAGGCTGGCTTGAGCTACAAAACTGCCTTATGATCTCACAACTTACCATTGCCCACAAGATACTTTACCAACCTGATAACACCCATATACTTTCTCAACTTTTAATCCCTTATAATAATCTTACCTCCCTACGATCTTCTTCTAAACTCATGACCAAATCTGTAAAATCCCATAACTTAGCTGGTGACTCTCTGTTCACCAATACTGTAGGTAGAACATGGAATCAGCTACCCACTGATTTCACTCTAATCCCCTCCTTACCACTCTTCAAACAAAAAATCAAACTGTACTTCCAAAATCACTGGCTTTGTTCCTGTAGGACTCCTGACTAACCTTCTTCATTCCCCCTACTCTACTATAACTATGCACTGTACTTATTAGCTATACATATACTTTCTTCTTATCGCCCTGTTGCTCTCCTCTCATGCTCTGACCCACTCCTCCTTTTTCTCTCCCCTGTCCTCTTTTCCATCTTCTTACTTCTTCTCCTTACTGACCATTGCTTCTCACTCTTCTCCTCCCTTGTATTTCTTCAGTAATCCCTGTTTTACTTCTTTCTCTCCAACAGATCATCGAAAACAATTTTGCTAATCTTTAGCTGTTTAATTGTGATGCTTCTACTGAACTAGTATATTTTTTTGGTGTGCCTTAGGTATTTTGTTGTTCTTGTTAGTAAATGTATATTCTTATTGTACTCAACTTTTTATTAATATGTCTCTTTGCAATTGATTTATGTGTGGAGCTTTTCTCCCCGGGCCTCTACTGAAAATGGACATATATCCAGCTAGACTAGCCCGGTTAACAAATGTAAAATAAATAAATAAAATAAAGGGTAGCAAAACCTGACAAGGGAAGAGGGTTAGTTGCCATGAACAAAAATATATATGTAGATAAGATGTTTAGTATTTTATATACTGATACATATAGTGAGATCAGCATTAACGAGAAGAATACAGCTTATAGGAAGGTTGATAATGAATTGGAAGAACTGGTATTAAACCATGCAATAACTAAAGATGAATATGCATATATGTATATAAAATAACCAAAGATTCCTACTATAGTTGGGGTCCCAAAGACACAAAAGAACTTAAGGGACCCCCATCTTAGACCTATTGTAGATAGATGCTAGATCGTCTAAGACATATTCGATAGCAAGATTCGTGGACAGTCAACTTAAACATGTGCTTACAGATTGTCCATAGATCTTAAAAGACTCGTGGGATTATTTAAGGAAGATTACTATGGACAAATAACAGGACGGATTAATATTTGTTACCATTGACATCAAAGATTTGTTCTCCACAATCCCACATGATGTAGGGATTGAATGGTTTTATTCCTATTTATGCCAATATTCACATTTAAGACATGACCATATCTTAACTATAAAAACATTAATGGAAACGGTGTTAGAAACAAATATTATTTTTTTTTTTGAGGAACAATTGTTTAGACAGAACAAAGGGGTGGCAATGGGGGCAGCATGTGCGCCCATTTTCGCAAACATTGTCCTTGCTTTCTGGGAGAAAAAAGTAATCTTTAAAAGTACATATTTAGAAGGATGGACCTTCAATGGCTGTTTTTTAGATGATATTATAGTCTTTTGGAAGAACGGGAAACAAGAATTAAAAGAATTTTTGGAATTTATTAATTCGAGCACTAATTTTCTAGATTTTACTAGTAATATAAGTAAAGACAAGGACAACTACTTGGCTATAAGCATCAAAAAGAAACATGACACCAAGGCATTCACATCAAATATATATTGGAAGCCTACATAGGTTCATAGGTAGATACTAGGCTATCTGCCCTAGGGCATTTATACGCCTAGCCAGAGTGTATTTGGCTTCCGCCTCCCTATTAGATTAGCCTACTGTGCCTCTGTAAAGTAGGTCACAGAAGGTACCCTTTTAAGATTAGTTTACTGTGCCTCTGTCTAGCAGGGACACAGGAGAGATCCCAGGGGTGAATTTGTGATTTCCCATCCATGCGTCCAAATTTCGCTTGAAGACGGTCAGCGAGGGGCTATGTCTAACATGAATTGGGATTCTATTCCAGAGTGAGGGGAGCCTCTGGGAAATGAATCTGTCCCTCCAGCATGTCCTATTTATTTTTGTGCTGAGGTTTAGGTCCCTGGAGCGTGTAGCTCTAAGGGACTTGGATTTTTTGAGGTGGAGCATGTCCATTAATTCTGGGTTTGACATGGCTTTGTACGTCAGGCATAGATCGCCTCTGAGTAGGCGGTAAGCAACTGAGTAGAGCTGGAGTTTCTTTAGTCGAGCTGCATAGGACATCTGTCTGTAGCCCATGATCCTCTTGGTGAGATACTTTTAGGGTCTCTCCAGTTGCTGCAGGTGTCGGGTAAGGTACATCCCAAAAGGGGCATTGTATTCAATTATGGGCCTGATGAGTGACGAGTAGAGGGGCAAAATGACCTCTCTTGATCTAGATGCGAACCCTTTCGTGATAAGGTGGGCTATATAGAAGGTCTTTCTAACCACTTTGGCAACGTGATTATCAAAGGAGAGATTACTATCTACGTTGGTCCCCAAATCTCCAATTACTTCTTCCGTACTTAATGGATTACCACCTATGTGGTAATTTGTGGGCACCTTGTTTTTCCCAAAGGGGATGACTATGTACTTTTTAGCATTTAGCTTGAGGCCATGGCTCTGGCACCAAGCATCAGTTTCTGTGAGACCCTTTTGGAGGATGCTTGTGTCAGCTGGAAATTCGATTATGGCCCCCAGTTTGCAGTCATCTGCGAACTTTGTCAGCCATAATCCCCCTGTGTTAGCCTGAACCTCAGAGAAGTATATACCGAACAAGAGAGGTCCCAGAACTGAGCCCTGTGGGATGCCACTTGTAACTGGTTTGGATTCGGACATGGCACCTGCGATTCTGACCATGTGGGTTCTATCTCTGATCCAGTTTGCAACCCATCTTGTGATATAGGGGTTGATATTTAAGCTGGTAAGCTTATTTATGATGCCTGAGTGGGGTATTGTGTCAAAAGCTTTTGCAAGGTCCAGGTAGGCTGTGTGGACTACCTTGCCCTCATCTATGACTTTGGTAACTATTTCAAAGAAATCAACTAGGTTTAAGAGGCAAGATCTGCCCTTAAAGCTGAATTGGGTAGGATCCAGTGTCTGGAGGCTCCCAATGTCTTTGTTTATGAGTTCCATGATAATATGCTCCATAGCTTTACAGACCAGACTAGTCAGGCTTATGGGGCGATAGTTTCCGGGGTCCGTTGTGGCACCACCTTTGTGGAGTGGGACCACTGTAGCTGTACGCCATTCTCTGGGTACATATCCTGTAGTGAGGCTAAGTTTGAACAGTGACTTAATGTGAGGGTTCAGTTCCTCTTGGAGCTCATGTAAGACAGCCTGGGACACCGTCTGGTCCCATAGATGCTGTGTTTTTTGCTTTGGAGAGGACAGCTTTCACCTGTGCGTCTGTGATGTCAGGGAGGTTACATTCAGTTGGGATAGGCATTTGCTCCTTTGGGGGGAAGGGGGGGAGAAGTTTGCGCTGAATCTGTCTGCCAGGATGTTGGCTATGTCTGTAGGTTCGGTATATTTTGTACCGTTATGCAAAAATTCAGGGCATATCTGGGAGTTTCCGCCCATGTTCCTGACATAACTAAAGAAGGCCATGTGATTATCTTTAGTGTCTAGGGCAATTTTTCTTTCAAAACTGGCCTTTGATGATTTTATGAGGGAT